>NC_051284.1:23830444-24179194 GCF_015220745.1 Sebastes umbrosus | reverse complement strand
ATCTGAGAGCGCGAGGAGTCAAGTGTGGGTGTGTTCGCCTTATCTTCTCCTCGGCGGCCCCGTGTGTTTAACAAAGGGGACCTCTGTCGACTCCCATGCATTCAAGTAGGCCCCACACTTTTGTTTAAATTAACGCCTCACTATTTTGGTACAGCTGGGTTGTTGTAGTCCTATAAATAAAGGGGAAGGGGGGGGGGATCTCCAATGCAGCTACACATTTCTTAACCTTTGACCCTGTTCTTAGATGTTATTTGGCACAAAAGGAGTGTTTAAATAATAGTGTTTGTCCTACTTTTTATTGTTATCTTGTAATAATTCACATTCAAAAGGCAATTTAAACTGTGCAATTACTCAAATCAGACACTTAAAGCACTACAGAAGTCTTCAACTTTAACTTTTTTAAATCATGAATACACCTATCCCTACGCCATTTATCATCTTATCTATCTGGTCTTACTCCTCCTGCCTCGCCTCTCCTCCTCCAACACCTCTCTCACTTTCCATCCTCCTGCGCTTCTTCCCTCTCCTCCTGCAGCACCTTTCCCACCCTCCTCCTCTTCCCTCCCTCTTCACTCCACATCCTCTCCTCCTACCTCTTTGCAGCTCTCTCTCTCTCTCTCTTTTTCCCAGCTCAGGTTAATGACAGGCCTCTGCAAACTGACCACACTCATTATCAGTCTCAGCTTTAAACACAGGCTCTGACATTCTTCAGTGCTGAGGTGTAAACATCTACCTCTGCAAGCAGCTCTCCTGTCCTGCACTATAACACACTTTAAATGTCAGCACTGCAGGGCATGGAGAGAAAGGCTTTGTTTGCATGAGTTATTGTAGGAGACAGCCATAACCATACATTGTGAGACAGAATATATATATCTTCTGTTCCTATTTTAGCTATAGCTGCTGCTGGAGGGGTCAAATTCATTGTATGGAGCAGTGTGATTTCTCCAGATGCACACAATGATGAAGAGTGTGCATGTGTGGCACATAAATACGCACAAGTTTCCTCTAAATCATCATCATGCAATCAATAATTCACATTACAGTTTTTCTCAATTGTTTACACAGAAATACTGGTACTTGACACACAATGACCACAACATGTAACTCATGCACCAACCCCCTGAACCAATTCTGCTAAACTACAAGCACAATTCCTGCTTTACACTCAAATTGCAGTTCTAAAACACACTTTTTTCAAAACACTACACACAATTCTCTGCATTTGGCACAATTTTCATGAAGAAAATCTCGTTTTCACAAGGAACACACTGTCATTCAAAATTCTAAAGTCAATTGCCCTACTATGCACACTGACTCACCACATGGGCAAACACCTGTCTCACAGTGTAACAATTAGCAATCAGTTGATGCTTTTCATGGCTGGATTTGACATGCTAAGCGATATTTCCCCCGCTGCTTGGCCAGGGCAAACATTGCTTGTGATGTGGATGAGGTGCTGTGGCCAGACCGAAACAGAAGAGAGGATGCAGCATAGTTTTTTTTACTGTAACTGTATACAGTAAATTCCTCTGTTGTTTTGTATGTAGACCACTGTATGTGCAACTTTGTGTTGGTTGGGATGTACACTGTGTACATTGTTTTTGTGGGGAAAATAAAATATATTTGTTACCGTGTATTTGTGTGTTCTGAGTATAAAAACAATATTCTAAATTATTTTACAACACACTTATGTATGTACTGTCTGTAGTAAGTGTAACACTGAACAAAAAAAAGGCCTAAGTCATCATGATGAATGGAGAAGAAGTGTTTTCCATTCATCATAGTGTTTTACATTGAGCACATCAGTGTTCAACTGGTTCTTATAAATGTCTATTCATATGATGGTGTGTGTGTGTCATTTGAAAACAAAATACCATTTTGAGAAGACATAACATTGTTTTGAATGTAAAGTTTCATTTTGCAGGAGAATTGAGGGGTTTTGCCCATTGTGTGTGTGTTTTTTGATTTGTGTGTAGAGTTCTGAGAGTATGAGGCATGCTTTCAGAAAATGTGTGTAAACAATCGAGAAAAACTGTAATATGGCTTTGTTTTTTTTAGAACCACCCTGAAGAGCAAGCAGTGTCCAAAAAAAGCCACAAGGAACAGGTGTTAGTAGAATAGTAGCAACCGTAAAAGCGTCGGTCAGCAGAAAAAAAAGCGACTTCACAACCAGACTTGTCTAAATACTCAGCTGCAGCTGCGAGCTTTTGTCCCAAATAACCTCCTGCGTCTTGGTTGATCCTCTTTGGCATCTGCATGTCAACACAGTGCGCGCGCGATATGGAAGAAGCGAGGAGATAAAGCCGAGTCCTTCAAAGCTACTTTACCTTGTGACTTTGTTGACTTTCTGTCGGCTTCCTCCGCTCACGGACACCTTCCCCGGTAATTCGTCGCAGTTCGGCTCATAACTTCTTCTCCTTCACTCCGTCGACTTTTCTCTCATTCCTCATTCATTCCTGTGTTTTCATGTCTTCATGTGTCGACCCGCTGCTGCTGCTGCTGCTGCTGCGTGTCCTTCTCTTCTCTTCTCTCTGCTCTCTGTGGAGCTGCAGACTTCAGACTTCAGTGGGACTTCACTGTGTGAGCTCCATTCAACAGACTCATCCCATATTCCTTTAAAGGGCCCAATGCAGGATCAGGTTTCTCCAGGAGTCAGGCCCCCCTTGTGTGCAGGAGCTGCTCAGGATATTGCATTAAGGCTGGCTCCAGTTTTTTTTTTTTGCTTTTAGGATGTAAACACATGCAGTCTTGTGAGGATTTCTTTGAGCTGAAGGAAAAAGTCTGTTGCCCTATATCCTTAGCCTACATGGAAACATAATCACAATTCATTTTATGTATTTTATACTTGGAGGTTTTACACATCCACTGGTCAATATTTTGCACATTCGTGACTCTTCCACTGTTAAAAAAATAAATAAATAAAAAAATATATATAATTTATATATATATAAATATATTTATATATATATATATATTTGTATTTCTTATATTTTTTTCTATTGTATTTTTTTCTATTTTATATTATGTCTCTTGACTTTTGCACAATATTTATCATTATGCACTAAAACACCAAGACAAATGCCTTGTATCTGCAAACCTACATGGCAATATGTGCTCCAGGTATATTATATATATTTATTAGTATTTCTTATATTTTTTTCTATTGTATTTTTTTCTATTTTCTATTATTTCTCTTGACTTTTGCACTATATTTATCATTATGCACTAAAACACCAAGACAAATGCCTTGTATCTGCAAACCTACATGGCAATAGAGTGCTCCCGGTATGACGTATATTTGTAGGCCAACCAAGCCTATGGAAAAGAGGCTGGGTCACGGGCGGACATGGGTCTTGGGGTACGGGGTATAAAACATGCGCAGTGGAACTGAAGCTGCGGTCGTGCGTTATGATTGGCTCAATTTCGGCGAGGGCAGACCAGATTTTACTGTGCATGTGTTATAACCTCAAAGATATGACAAGTGACCCAGCCTCTTTTCCATAGGCCTTGAGGCCTACCAGGAAGTTAGCATCACCCCGGGTTCCCTCGACAAAAAAGCCAATTGGATTTTTCCATTGGGTTTTGGAATATTGCGGAAAATAAGATCTGTGGCAAACAAATGTTTATGATACTTACACGTTTTGTTCAGCAAGATAATCTTCACAAATGAAAGTGTAAATGAAGAAGTAAAAAGCCAACGTTAGGCTATAGACAAACTACACCACGGTCGTATGAACGCTAGTATACACAACGATGCTGTAAATGTGGATGAGTGGAATATTTACTGACAGATTTTATATCATAGAACAAAATGTTAAAATCTCTTCAGCTTGTGTTGACCACAGACCTTATTTCAGGTATCTAACTAAAAAAACATAAAAAAAAAACATTGACTTCTAGACAAGGGAACCAGAAGTGCTAAAATGCTGACTCATTTCTGGGTTTTAGGACTCATTCCTGCAGCACTCTATAGTACACAGATGTTAGCGAGCTCGTTTTCTATCATGTATGGATGCTAACAAGTCTACAGCCATGCTTGCAGCTCTGTGAGGCTGTCCTTAGGCACAGCCGGGCTTTGAGCTAAATCAGCATGCTAACATGTTCATGATGACAACGCTCACATGTGAAGCAGGTTAACCCGGCCTACCGTATGTTCACCGTCTGTGTTCATTAACAACTATGCCAATATCAAGTGGACAAATGTACATTTATACCTGATGATGGTGCTAGGCAAAATGAAAAGGTAGCATGCATCACCAATGCCAGTATGCTAACATGCTCATAATGACAACATGCTGATTTGTTTATCTAATGTTTACCACCATTCTTCATCATCTTAGTCTAGCGAGTTAGAATGTTAACATTTGTTATTTGTTACAACTGAGATGGGAATGTCATTAGTGTAGCAAGTATAAGGACAAATTAATGATGCCGCTATATGCAAAGTCACGGGATCATCAAAAATGATTTCAATTACTCCCGAGGGGGAAATGAATGTCTGTACTAAATGTCACGGTAGTCCATCCAATACTTTTTGAGACATTTCACTCAGAACCACAAATGTGAACCTCATGATTGCTCTAGAGGAAATGTCACGGGATTACCAAAGTTATTAGGATACATCGTCTAAGAACAATGAATGTCTGTAAAACATTTCATAGCAATAAATCCAACAGTTGTTGAGATATTTATGTTAGCATCCCGTTGGCTAAATACTTTTAAAAACACATCTACTCTTTCTCCCTCAGTAGAAAAATCAAAATCTATGAAAATGCAAGTGAAGTAACAATAAGCAAAACACATTTTTGAGTGGAAAGGGTCTTTAAGTAGCATAATTTGAAGCAGTCTGTATATTACTTCTGATTAAAAATCAAGACCACCATGAGTGAGCATTGAGAAGTCCAACTTTTAGGTTTTAAGTAGCCTAATTACAGTATGTTTGTTTATTGGCAAGGCTTGCAGGCTGGGCTTTACTGGAATCAAAAGTTGTTAAACCACTGTGTGGAGCTTTGCAACTGTAATGAATCATTATCTGGGTGGTAAGAGAACTGTGAGGGGATAATTTGGGAAGGTTTGAGACCGCACCAACAAAATACAAGTGTGCTCAGGTCGCAGAAGGCCTGGCCTTCGTTCTCTAAATCTCACAAGGATTTCCTCAAATAGTTCACCGTGAAGCCGTTTTAATCAGCGGTGTAGTTGAGGAACAAATGGGGTCTAATCAAAAAGGCAGACTTGTGGTCCTGGTGGGAAGATCATTTTCCTCTCTGTAGCCTTCACACATCTCCATCTGGAACGTTTTATAATGTCTGTCTGAGCATTTCAATTGTTGCACGCAAATATATAATTCACATTAGCTTCTAGATTACTTTTCCATTCACATAGCATCAGAAACAAAGTCACGACAGAGTGTAATAACAAGAAAAGAACATTTCAAATTCTAATTATAATATAGCCTGAAATGGAACCATGGCATGATTTCTTTAAAAGTTTGCGTGTTAATGTAAGAAGCATGCAGTGGTGTGACACGCCCTGCCCTGCTGCGTCCACTGACTGAAGTAGTATTGCACAAATACAGAGTGCATGAAGACAGAATCAGACACGGACAAAGAACACACACAAATAACCACAAGTAGTCTGTCCCTCTCGGCTGCTGGTCTGTGCAAAAAGAGGACCAAGATGCTGTGTGACATGAAAATAAGATGACATGTTCACATAAAAGCACTTCAGCAACACAAATCCTCCGTTCAACCCACTCCAAAGGGCATTTGTGTATTACTATGGTACACAGACGTTAGCTAGCTAGTTTTCTAATATAGACCCACAGCCTCGCTAGCAGCTCTTGAGCTAAATTCTAACGTCAGCATGGCAGCATGATCACAATGAATAGCTAACATTAGGACAGGTGGTGGGGCACCGAGTCTTGCGAGAGTTTTTGCAAGACTTTGCAAGTTTTCGTAATTTGTGGGTTACCTTCTAGACACTACTAATACACCTGCCATGACATATTTGCGTCCCCAAGCAATGCTAGAATCTAGAATATACACGTCATTTGCTAATAGCTAGCTATTTGGGACCAGAAAGTTACATCGTTGATCCTTGCAATTTTGAGTTTGCTGCAACGTTCTCATCCCAACTCGTCACATCTGTTACTTTGTCACGCCCCTTGGCGTCTCTTTAGGTTTTGGCAACAAAACCACTTAGTTAGGTTTAGGAAAAAACTACATGGTTGGGCTTAAATCTACTACGTTTTTTTAAGTGAAAATGAAACTGAACGTTGTGAACACGGGACACGAACAAACAGCTGATTGTAACGTGAAAGTGAAACTTAATGCACGGGATACAAACAGCGTTTCCTGGATGAAAGCCTTGTGTTTGTCAAATGCTGACAGCCATGACAAAGCGTCAGTATTTGACGCCCTGGGAAGGAGAACGTGCTGCAATGACACATCTCCGATCTCTCTTTCTTATTCTGTTCTTGAATGAACCGTAGCTAGCAAGTGATGGAGAGCAAGCATGCTGCACCCGAGTGGTGTAACAGTTTATAGGGGTCCCTACTGCTACTAATAAATACGTCTCGTAGATCTCAAGAGCTCCCACTTGACACTGCACTTCCTTAGGTCCTCAGCAATACGCCCGCCAAGCGTGAAGTCGATTAGATGAACGGTTGTTGAGAAAATCGATGGAGAGACATTCATACATACGTGTGAGACTCCTTCCATTTTAGTTAGATTTGGTCATTAACCAAAGTGAAATTTGGACGCTGCTCTTAAGCTAAAGCTCATGTTGTGTTTTTCACACACATCTAGTTCAAGCTGTATTTGTATATCATTCATAGCCCTTATTATAACCTGCTCGGAGAATATGTGAAGTGCCACTTAGTTTAGATAACTTGGATGCCAATTTAAGACTATTTAGTATTCCACTGTTGACTGAAGTGAAAATTGTACTGATACGGCTCTGGATGCCAGATTGGCTCTAATGGGTGTAGATTTCTCAGGAACACTGTAACAATGCTGAGAAATACACTCACTGCTGTGTGAATCAACATTTTCTGATATGATTAACTGCACTTTTCAAGGGAAAATTCTTCCAAATTCCATCCTGGAAAAGATCCGTTCTGGAAGTGGGAGGGGTGAGTTTATAGCAGGGATTTCATCGGTATAGCTTGTGAGGCTAAAGGCTCTGCCTTGTGTTGCACAATAAGTCGGTGCCTCAGTGCTCTCAGTCAAAACAACTGGTGTCAGGCCTACATGGCTGACATGCCTATTCTCGGGCACGGCTGCCAGTGCGGCGAGGGGGAGGCAGGACCGTAGAGAGGGCGCTTAAGGCCAGTTTCACCAACTGCCTCTAGATTAATGTGTGTCCTTACAGCTATTTAACCTCCAGAGCTCTGTGATGACCCAGACTGTGACCGGGTCACTGAGCAGAGATGGGAGACCATCGTAAACTAAAGGCAGAGCTGAAATGAAGATACATCCTATGTAATACTGAAGACTAAATACAGCAAACATCAGGTTGAGAAAATGAGAAAAGATGTTGATTTAATGACTGAATCTGTCTTTATAAGATTGTAGCTGACAAGCTACAAAAAGGCCATATGAATGACACGATAATTTGCAAGGCATTTAGTGTGCAATACGAACGCCGTTCTTGCTTTTGGCGTGTCATCTGTACACTATGTAGTCTGTACTGACTGCATCTGTGTAAATATGCTACGCTGACGTAGAATAAAAAGTGAAAAAGACTGCTTATGGTGGGCGAGAGGGGAGGTGGATGGGTCCAACGAACACAGCATATTCAACCAGGAAACTGGCGTTCGAGACCTGTGTTTTTTTAGATCATTTTTTGGGCTTTTGACAGAGACAGTGACAGTTATGAAAGGGGGCGAGAGAGGGACTGACATGCAGCAAAGGGCCGTAGGTCAGATTTGAACCTTGGGCCGCTGCGGTAAGGACTCAGCCTTGGCACATTGGGCGCCCGCTTTACCAGGTGAGGTAAGGGATGTATTTTCTGTACTTATTTTACTTAGTTTACGTGCTTATTTTAAGCTCAACCTAAACCTTTTTTCCTAAACTTATCTAGGTGGTTTTGTTGCCTAAACCTAACTGCTGACGTTACCGTAAGTTTTAAAGTGGCGTACAAATGACACACGAAAAGCCTAAAATGCGTCTTCATGACATGCAGAATGTCTTGTGATATCGGTTTGAGCTGTCATCTGCCTTCATTATGAAGAACACTGTAGTTAATTTAGAGTCAATCCCAAACCAACTGTCCTGCTGTTGTAAAAATTCATTAGCACCCTAAATCCGTGGCTAATATAGTCCCAAACAAATGCACTATTTACTCTTGTTTGAGTAACTTTTCCTAAAAACTACAGTTCCCAGCTGTTTTAGGAAATTATTTAGAGTTTATGAAAATTTAAGTATGTATTTGTGACCTGTTTTTAAAGATTTACATCTTGAGTAGGAACCAATGGCATTGTTAATTTTGTTCTTTTCATGGGATTTGTTGAAAAACACAAAAACATAGTAGAATATTGGCAGCTGTATCTTTCAACTGTTCTTTTGAGTAATACTACTGTAAAACTACTGTATTTAGACATACAACTCTTTGCTATATGTCAGCTGAGTGCTTGCTCTTGTCTTGCTTTTCCCGTCCTTACAATCGTTTAAAAGATTAAAATAAGAAATTTAGTCTATGAAATCCATATTTCTGATATCAGACTCTGTGTGGAGGTTTCTTGTTGTATCTCAGGTGATAGACTGGACCATTATTATACACATACAGTCCATCAGTTTCAGGAGTGAGACAGAGAGACGGAGGGTAAACGCTGACACAGATTTGTCAGGACTGTTTAATTTTTCCTAAAAGAGTTCCTACACGTCACAATAAAACCAGGAAAATCTGCTTTCAGTTTTCATTCACTTCACATCCAAATGGAACAGACGGCAGGAAAATCTCAACATAGACTCACTCATTCCATTCGCATTATAAAGCCATAATTTTAGCAAACACAGCAGTTGAAAGTGCTTGTTTTTATGATGACTTTGCATGCATATTTTTTTTATTTGACCAAAGCTTTTTTTATTTGAGTCATGTTTTTGTTTACTGTATTTTCTTGTATTGTGCATATTTTCAGTACTTTGAGTTTTAATTGACCTTGTACATAAAAAGGAGACACCCAAAACATAAATAGAGACGACTGAAGTCAGATGTCAAAGGTTGGTTGACTGACTATCGACCCATGTTCTGCACTCACAAAGAAACATCGGTTAGGTGCTTCTCTGCGGCTGTTGTTCAGCCACTTGTCTTACCCCTCACAACAGCACTGAAGCAGAGCATTGCCCCTTTCTTCTCACATGTTGACTGCCTATTTAACCACTGGAGATTTTGTTAGGCTAACAAATAGGTCTCCCTTTCCTTCTCTGATGTCCTTTGAGCATTTTATTGCCATTTGGCCAGCCGCGCTGGAACCACAGAGGGAGTGGAGCATGATGGAAACTCCATATAAAAAGAAAATAAACCAAACTCACTTTAACAGCAACATTGTGAGAGAGAGGACAGCACGGAGGATTAGAGATGTAAAAGGATAACACGTTTGACAACGAGGGGAGTTGGTGAACATACATTATGAGTTTTTACGGCGGAAAAAAACGACTCACCATTTCATTTTTCACCCTCTGTGATAACAAGACCGTTAACTCCTCTCCCCTTTGCCTCTTTATCCTCTGTATTTCTTTTTCAACAGTGTGCTTCCTCCTCTCTCCGTGTGTGGTCCGCTTGATGAGCTGCAGTGTGGCTTCAAGTTAACAAATGCTAGTGTTGGAGGTAGAGGTCATCTCGCTTTTGGCCACTGCTGTGTAAGGAAATAGGAGAAACCCATTCCAGTTTTTACACTCTAAAAATCACTAAATATCCAGCTTTTTAGCTGTAGTCTCTAATGGTGTCTTGTCTGCTCTTTGGTACTGAGCAGGTGGTGTACCGTGGCTTTTTGGAGCTTTTTCTCTGAAAAAAGCTGCCTGTTGCAGGTGAAAACAACACTATGAGAGCGGAGAGAGCAGGCGGCAACCTCTGATTCTGAAAAGTGAAGCCAACGTGGAAGTGCTGTAAACTTGCATTCTTTCTAATAGCCAGCAGGGGGCGACTCCTCTGGTTGCAAAAAGAAGTCTGATTGTGTAGAAGTCTATGAGAAAATGATCCTACTTCTCACTTGATTTATTACCTCAGTAAACATTGTAAACATGAGTTTATGGTCTCAATCACTAGTTTCAAGTCTTCTTCAATACAACATGATGTTCATTTAGTAAATTATGGTCATATTTAGAGTCAAATAGACCATAAAGCAGGGGATACTTTAGGGCGTGGCTGCCTTGTGATTGACAGGTTGCTACTACAGCGTTGTCTGGTCTGGGAGTTCTCCGTGTTTTCATCTTACAACGTTAACTCTTTCACAGTGTGTTTTCATTTCATGAAAGTTAATTATAACCTTTTTGGTCGCCTAAAAATGTCTTATTCAGCGTTGGGTTGTACTTAGCTCCACCCTCTTGAGTCACTTCTGGTTCTGCTTCATATTTTGCGTATAAACATGAGAGTGGTATCTTCTAACTAAGCACATATTTCCCAAAATGTTAAACTGCTCCTTTAATCATTCTGCCCTGTAACAGCTGCATAACATCTTTAGGACAGCCTGGCTGCAAGGTTAGAAGGTTCCTCTTCTAAATGCTTTTCAGCATCAACACTGAACTCTTCCCTCTGGTGCACATGTATGTTTTCTTAAAGGAAAGTAAAACTCCCAATTGTATAATCCAATAAGAGGATGGAGCTTTTAACATATAAGATATGACACTAGGGGCTTGTCAGAGTGAAATCTTTTTTGACTATAGCTGTAAATTTGTGACCGCAGGACGTGTACGTGGCTATAGTTTCACAGTTTTAGTCAGGGTGGAAAACTTATATTCAACAATTGTGGTCTGGTGGTTTGTGGACTGGCTGCGATTCGCAAACGCTCTGGCTGGATCACCTATGGTAAATCGCTGCGACGCACGACCACGGGATCCTGCGTTGTAATTTAGATCTTTACAGGGCTTCATCCTGCACACAGAGACACATGCTTATTGTTTACACATTGCAGGCCCACTTATGTCTTTTAGAGATACACACACATGCAATGCAGTCCCACGTGCAGCTTTATCAAATGAGTGTTATTGTGAAGTGGAGAAACAGTCATCACTCTCCGGACCTGTGATTTAAGGATCACTGTCTGACCACACTCACAGTCTGCCTCCAAAGCCACCGTCACCAGGCACGCTGCTTTACACCTCCTCACTCACCAGGCCTATATTTTCCAATAGCTGCCGATGATGTTGATGTGTGTTAATGTTTATTACACATGCCTAGTATTTTAAATCACATCGTGTGCACACTGGAAAAAATAATTGGGTTAAAAATGGACCCAGTTTGGGTCAATATATAGCACCAACACAGTACTGGGTTAACTTTACACAGCACCAATGAGTTGTTTTGAGCCAGTGTTTGTGTTCTTTACTATATTACTGTTGGGTTATTTTATTTACCCAAAGTAAAATATGGTTATTTTGACACAGTGTTCAACACAACAAGCTCAAGTTTCACCTTAAAGCAAATGACAATGTGAAAACAATGATACATCATGAAAGGGGTTGCTCATATGAACCTACAGACAAGTATCACCTGAATCTGCACCCCCCCCCTCGGCTTTCAGAGCTTTATAATGAGTTTCAGCTTATTTTTTAGCCCTTCAACATTACTGTTTTGGATCACTCTCACTCATAGACTGTACATAAGAAGTGAACGTAGTCACCGTGACATCACCCATTTGTTTGTGGACTAGCGTTTTGAAGCCTCGTGTTCGGCATTTTGGCCATAGCCATCTTTTTTTTTTTGCGACCAGAAGTGACACGAAAGGTTTCCCAAACTCTGGGATCTAAACCCAGAAGGCTCTCTATAGTGGGAGCCACATGACAAGAGTCTCATAGACTTCTATACAATCTGACTTCTTTTTGCAACCAGAGGAGTCGCCCCCTGCTGGCTATTAGAAAGAATGCAAGTTTAAGGCACTTCTGCATTGGCTTCACTTTTCAGACCCCGGAGTTGTGCACTGGTCAGGAGCTGTAACTTCCTGAAGTCTTTGCAAGGAGACCTTTTGACTCTTAAGAAGATAGACTTTATGTTTACACAAAAAATATCAAATCTTTGTTAGAAAAGAAACACATTTTATGATGATGTGTCACTACATTTACTGTCCTTACTTGAAGAGGAAGAAAAGCAGGCATATGACATCTAACCAAACACTGTTGTTGTTTGCAGGACTGTCAAAACACAGCGAGGGGGAGCGAGTGGAAACATCCGCTTGCACACACTGTAGGCATCGAGGGGATCTCAGTCCATCATGGTAATTCCCATAGACAAAACAGTCAACACCGAAGACAGACAAGATCTGTCCTGGCACAATACACTCTCTGTTTACAGTGGGAAATCGTGAATCAAGTAGGAAAAAGCGCAAAGAGAGGAAGAGTGATGGAGTGAGAGATAGAATTAGAGTGCAGTGCCAGATAGCGTGCATAATATGTATTTAGAAATTTGGAAAGAACACAGTAAAACAGGGTGGAGGTAGAAAAGCAGGGCGTTTTGCAAACAGAGGATGAGGCAATGTCACATGATCTTTTGAAGCCGTACGGATGGGGAGCTGTGAAAGCTCGGGGACAATGGAGAGTATGAGAGCATGAAATGGAGAAAACCCAGCATTGTAAACTGTGACTCTGCAGCCTGAAGGCTTCGCTCCTCTGGGGAGGTTTTGGCCGCGGTCCTGCCCTGCGACTGGCCCGTTATCAGACACTACAGAGTGAGAGTGTTTTGCATGAAGAGATGATAAGATCCAGCTTTGATAAGCGTCTCGTTTGACACAAGCAGACAGGATGTGAGGGTCGGAGGCTATCGTTTTAAAGAAAAGCAGAAGCAAGAATTCAAAGTTGACCAAATGATGCACTTTCATCGCTGCCGTTTCAAACTTCATATGATACCAAAAGTTAAAGAAGCACTCAGATTTTTTACGCAAGTAAAAGTACAAATACAATGTAAAAATACACTGTTAAAATGAAAAGTCCTGCATTCAAAATCCTACAGTACAGAAGCATTATCAGTCAACTATACTTAAAGTAAACGTACTGACTCTGCAGATAAAAGGCCCATGCCAGTGTTATTACCAGCAACAGTCTGTGGCTGGTATTGTTTTCACCTTGTGAGTCGCTGTGTGTGTCATCACGGCAAAATTTGGTCCAGGAGACACCTACTATAGCGGGAAATATGATAGAAGTGGTTTTGAGTACTTTGCCAAGTGTTTCTATTTCTGTGTGGCCAGATGTTTTCCCTGTGATAGCGTCACAACAGTGCAAGATGCAGTCATGAAACTTTACAGTGAAGATCGCTGTCACAATATAAGGCTTCAGCCAGCAGACGGTTAGCTTTGCTTAGCACAAAGCAACAGGGGGAAACAGGTAGCCTGGCTCTGTCCTATGGTGACAAAATCCACCGACCTGCACCTCTAAAGCTCACAAATTAACATGTTATATCTCGTTTGTGTAATCTGTACAAAAAACTGAAGGGTGAAAATGACAATTCACTGATTATGTGCCTGACTATTTCTTGGCCTAGCACGGTAACCTCCTGGAGTCTCAACTGGCTTTCTTGCAACTGTATAAAAATAGTCCGGCACATCACCCCTTTCTTAAAACGGCAGATTTTCACACTTTACACTGAGCTTTAGAGATGCAAAACAGACATGTTTTGTTTTTCCCCCAACTCCACTTCCTCTGCTAGTCCTCTGGGGATGCTTGTGTGAATGTGTGAATACATCTGTTGTTGAGAGGTGAGCTCAAAGAGAAGGTGTGAGGCCCACACAGACCTTCATACAACCTATGAACACACGCCTTCGCTGCTGTATGCTCCACCTGTTGAAAGCGCGAATGTCTTTTTAGACCCAGAAGAGGAGATATAGAAGAGTGTGAATGCCCCACAAGAGGGGCACCAAAGAGGCACCAAACATACCACACACATGCTAACACTAACAAAGTCTCGACATGGCAAGACAACATCACATACAGTATATACACTCATTTAGCAGAGTTTAGTAACAAAGTTCAGAGAGCGTCATCGTTGCCACACATTCCCAGATGCTGTTGCTGCAGACTGGTCATCGTCACTCGTGGTTTGACGTGTTGACAGAGCAGAAAACAGCTAAAAATGACCTCCTGAGGGGAAACTGTTAAGCACATCCCCAAAACCAGACGTTTATGAAGCTATAAATCCCTCGGTCAGTCAGCGCTGAGAGGTGTTTGTTATCTCCCAGCCAGCTTCTGCTGAGGAGGAGAGGAGACACCGAGGGCGGCTTTGAGTAAACACATACCAAACTGGCTTTGTTGTTAAAGAGACCTACCAGAGGTCCACACAGGCCTTCAAGGGACAAGGAACAGGGCAGAGAGAGCTGTGACAGGCTTGTAAATCTATAAACCCTACACTCTCTCTCATGCGCTGCACCCTGCTCATGTCAACTCAACATATACACGTGGTAATGCAAATACTGTCTCTTATGGGCCAATGTAGCTGACTCATAGAAGCTTGTGACCAGAGAAAACAATTACTCAGTTTATTACTGAGTCTACAGTCTTGCAAGCAACTCCATGAGGCTGAGGCACAGCGGTACTGTGAGCTAAATGCTAATGACAACATGCATATATGCTCACAATGACAACGCTAAAATGCTGATGTGACTGTAAGCAGGTGTAATATTTACCATATTCACCATCTTAGTTTAGATGTTACAGAAGCATGCTAATATTTGATAATTAGTACAGCTGAGGCGAATGAGAATGTCATTGTTTTGCAGCTATTTAGTTATAAACCAAACTATTAGACATATTCAACTTTTGATGGTGGCACTAGAAGAAAAGTCAGAGTATCATTAAAGGTCCAGTGTGTAGGATTTGGCGGCATCTAGCGGTGAGGTTGCACATTGCAACCAACTGAAACTTCTCCCATGTGCCAAGCGTGTAGGTAGCCGACGCAAAAATGTGAAAGCGCGAATGGCCCTATCTAGAACCAGTGTTTGGTTTGTCCGTACTGGGCTACTGTAGAAACATGGCGGCCAGCTCCGTGAAGAGGACCCGCTCCGTATGTAGATATAAACGGTTCATTCTAAGGTAACAAAAACGCAACGATTCTTATTTTCAAGGGGTTTATACACTTCAGAAAACATACTTATTAATGTAATATTCCACTTCTGCTAATAGATCCCCCTAAATGTTACACACTGTTGCTGTGGGGAACACGAATGTCTGTACCAAATTTATTGAAAAGTAAGAGGATCGCCAAAATCATTAGGATTCATCCTCTGGGAACCACAAATGGCTGTACCAAATTTCATCAATCCATCAAAAAGTTGTTGAGATATTTCCATGGATGTATAAAGAGAAGAGGATAGAGTGTTTTAGGCGGGCTCCTGTTTATTCCTTTGACAGTTGCTCAATGGCTCATGAAGTCAAAATGGCTCAACTGCTGAGTGCTAAAGTATCCGGATCTTCCCGTGATCTTCCACATCCATTGGGCCCATACAGCAGGCGCAGTAGTGTTTCCTTTAACTCCGCCTCCCAGCCCTCGGTCCAGCCTCAGTCTGGGGCTCATTCACATGAACAGAGGAAGGAAAATAACTCTGGATTCGACTATTAGTGCATTTTACAAATTTTAGGACCTAATGGATTTAAATAAGGGCTATTCAAGTGTTCATACTGGGAAGTTGATCTACCTCACGGATGTCTCTTTCCCGATGTAAGTCTATGGGGAAAAGTCTTTTTCGGCCCAATGGCATTATGTGACGACACGGAAGTTGTAATTCCATTGTTTGGCCGCTACAAAAATTTGCTTCAAAACCCGGTGCTCTTCCTGGGGGATTGGATATTTCAGTCTGGACCAACTTGGTGGACCAACTGACAGACAGACTTTACCATCCCTACAGCCTGCTACTATGGCTAGCATAGCGTGTTTGAAGAAAAAACAGGGAGTGCTGCTGCTGCACTGGGTCAAGAAACTCTGTGTTGGTGATGTTGAAGTAAAAAACCAGGTGTTCTTCAAGAATAGGGCAAGTAGTCAAGTACAAATAAAAAAACAATGACTGTCCAGCTTACTTTTGAAGGAAGTCCTTGGTATTAGTTGACAGTCTGGAAAACATCCGAGGCACTCAGATTGTAAGTTGTATACTTCACACACTGATGAAGACTTGTTGAGTCGAAACGCAGTGGTTCGCTACGATTTAATAAAGAATGTTTGACTAATAATGAAAGCCTTGGATGCTTTTCAGACTGCCAACTAATACCATGGATTTCCTTCAAAATTAATCTGGAAAGTCATTGATTTTTGTTTGTGTTGAGTGTTTATTTATTGACAAGGAAATTACTTCCTTTATAGATCTCCAAAAAGGATCAAAATAACCTTAAAAATCTGGGCGAAATTCAACAGTTGGCTGCTTTGAGTTTTGTTCTCATGATAGAAACAAGATGGGACATTAATTCTGACCACACACACCATTTAACAGCCCTGTAAAAGTGCAGGACATGAGGTAGCGCCTATCAATAACTGTATGAATCAATAAAATAATGAAGCTGTGATGGAGCCGAGAGCTGGTCCTGCCTAATGTGAAAAGCATGAGTACTGTAACCTGACAGTGTTGCATCTTCTTTGACAGGGAAAAATGTGAGAAATATGAATTAGGTCTGGTGAGAATGATCCAAAGACACATGCATGCACGCACACACACTGGCCTCATCCCACCTGGCCTTTCTTCTCATAAGTCGGCTTCTTTCATCTCAGTGAGCGGCGAGCTGACGTCACCCACAATGACTCTGACAGCATTTGGTTGCAGAGGGGAAGAAAAAGATAGATCTGGAGGTGAAGACTGAAGAGAGAGAAGAAGAGGAGGAGTGGGAGGAGGAAGACAGATGAGTGAGGAGAAAGGACTGAGGAGAGGAGAGGGAGGCAGGAAGGCAGATTTCATGGAGGGAGAAGAAAACAGAGGGTGTAGGTTAAAGCGGGGGGAGAAAGGGGTGATGGTTTTAGCAGACAGCCGTACAGACAGAGGAGAGAAAAACAGCTCTCTGCTACACAACTCAAGAACCAGACCATAATGGTTTGTTTGCCTGCCTGTGTGGTATCATCTGTCCGTGTGCAACCTTAGTAAAGCTGACAGTGAAAGAAAGACAGATTGAATGGGATAACAGAGGGAGGGAAAGTGTGACTGTAAGAAAAGAGAGACAAGAGGAAGGTAGGGAGCTCAAACTTTACTGTTTCAGTGACATGCTGTCCTCTGCTGGACGGTAAAGTTACTGTCCTTTATGTCCATTTCTTTTTTCATTTTCACCACAAGGGACCGCTAGAACTGCAGCCTCTCTGTTTCACCACTAAAGACTCATATGTATGAAAGGTTCTGGGACAAATCCAAGTCACAGATGATGAAAAAGATATCAGCAATTCAGATGGATCTCTTCTATTTCTTAGTTTGCTTCCCTGCCAGAACACTCATGCTGTTTAAGTGGAAGGATCCATTGCCTCCGACATAAGGAAATTGAGTTAAAGAGGTTCAGTCATGGAAAGTACTGCACTTAAGGTTCTTTATTTGAGTACTTCCATTGTGTACTCCACTATATTTCAGAGGTAAATGTTGTACTTTGTACTTCACCAACTCACAAGCTACCAAGCAGTATATTAAGTAATTCAAATCAGCCCCATCAGCTGCAACATTAAAGTGATGTAAACATTAATGCATCAATAATTATAATCCTATTTTATAATATACATTATTCTGAAAGAGTCATACTGCATGATGGGTACTTTTACTTTTGGTACTTTAAGTAAAGTTTGTACTTTTACTTCAGTAATGGTACATGTCCACAGGGGCGTTTCTTATCGTGAGGGATCGCTTCACTTCCAAGCATTGGACGCTTGTTGGTCTGACACTAGGCACTAGGTATCTGGACGAACGCTTTCCCTCGTGGGCTGCTGCTCCCAGCTTTCAAACTGGAACCAACATGGCGGCTCATTTGGAAACCTTCTTCTCTTATATTATGAGAGTAGTTTAGCGAAATGTGTTTCTGAAAACATTTTATGTGAGAAATAAGCCATGCAGTTGCTGAATCCATCTTCATGTTGGATCAACAACGGTTAGTTTAAAAGTTTCTAGGGAGTTTCCAGAGGCAGTGAGTCGCGCCTGACATCCCTGATTTGCATAAAGTAGCCTAAACCTCATCTTTATTCAAATGAATAAAGAATCGCGCCGCCACGGCACGAATGTATTTCTATTTTTACTCTGTGGTATTGCTACTTTTACTTTTACTAGATCTGAGTAGGAGGTTATAATTCAATTATGATTACTACTTATTTTCTTTTTAAAATATCGGAACCAATAAACCTCGTCAATATTGATACTGATGTATATTTTTCCCTTCCTTTCATACTTAATATCTTAATTACTTATTTTTAATTAATGTGATGTACTTTTTGTCTGGCTAAAGTGTTCTTGTGGGTGTGGTGGAAGACGTTAAAGTGTGAAATACATACTTTCATATTTTATATGACCTTTGCTTGTCATAAAAAGACCTTAAAAAAACCTACTGTAGGATTTGCCTTGTTGTATTCTAGCTTATTTTTATCTTCTTTTTTTATTTAATTTTACTCTTTTTAGAATCCTATTTACGTGTCTTTTTGTATTGCCTTGTGTTTCTTTTATATATTTTCTTAATGCCTTTCTGTCTCATGTAAACTACTTTGAATTGCATTGTTGTTGAATGGTGCTCTACAAATACCGTTGCCTTGCCTCAACCCTTTGTTTCTCCTTGTCTCTCTATGGTTACTTGATTAAACACAAATGTATTGAGGAATATGCACCACATAAGCACAAATTAAACTGAAATAAAGGCCTTGAAACTACATTTTAACTCAGGGCCCCTTTACAAGATGGGCCCCCTCAAGATGAGATAATAATTTAGGTGTCACCTTCAGTTTATATTCTTCTTTATTGGTGCAATCAGTATTAAAAAACATAATTTTTGCTCTCATATTTCCATCCAGAGCCACAGAAAACAACTGCTTTCTCATGCAGAGTAGTACTTGCCATGACTAAAACTGATTTGGATGTGTAAAATCTGCAGAGTTCCCCTTTAATACACAATTTTATAGCACACGACCAGACCAAGACCAACCAGGGGGCCTTACTGTATGTAGGCGTTGCCTTCAGAGTATGTGGTGCATACGGTATTAACAAGCTAATAGAGCGGATGCAGCTTGACATGCATTTAGTAATTAATTTGTTTATCAAGATACGTCAAACTTTTATCAGCTAAACGGTCTCAGATGGATTAGACGTGTATTCCCGGCACTATCGTTAGTCATCTTCCTGAGTGATCCAAATGAAATCAATTATAAATGTTAATCCAGGCTTGTTTTTGTCTCGGAGTGAAATGTGTCGTCATGTTACTGAGTTTGATGTTATTTTGGTTCTCCTCCCTCCAGCCGACCGCTAACCGGTTTAATTTGTCTGACTAACCAATGTCACTATTGAATACCTCACATGTTTGAAAATAATGGCTATAATTGGATTTTCTTTCTTCTTCTTTTTTTTGAAGATTGTCAATTGGTAACTCGCTGCATCATGTTTTCCACATGCTGGTTATCTTGTGTTGGAATACGTCTTGTGTTTTTCCTCCGTTTGCATGAGCAAATGGAAAAGATGAATGTTTAAGGCCATCTCATATACAAACTGCAGATGCCCCTTTTTTGTGCTCAATGTAGCGAAGTAAAAAATATGTCATACAGCTGTCGAACACAACAGTTCTGTTAATCACCAAATGTTCTGCTCTTTGATGGCTTTGGCTGTACACACATATAACAATAGAGTAAATAACACCAGACTCTTGAAACAAACAGCTCCCCTTCTGCTGCACCCCTCCTCCATTTCCCAGAAAACATTTGAAAAAAAACAAAAAACTATCACCACTCTTGCAGCAACAGATGCCGCCATAACTAAACCACACTGACACAGTCAATTTGTCTTGTGTCAGTTTTTGTCTTTAATCTACTCCAAAAAACAAAAAAAGCTTCCAAACCCCCCAACCAACGCCTCAACCTCCACCTCCTGAAAGAAGCAGGGTGGCAAGTAGTTGTGTGAGACAGTTAGGGGGTTGTTGAGCAGTTACACGGGACAGAGAGCGTCCTTCATGTATGAGCCCCGACGCTGCGGAGGAAAGGGGGGCAAAAGGTCATGACCTCGGTATCGGCTTCTTGGTGGGGGTGTGCATCCCGAAAAAGAAAGGGACAAGACAATTGAGCACTCTCTCCCTGCCCTCGGCCTCCGCCCGCCGCTCTACACCCCCAGCAACGCCACATCCCATTGACTAACGGACGCTCTGATCAAAGGGGAATTCCTGCTCTCCGTCTCTCGCTGTCCCTATCTCGTCATACGCAGTCAACTGGAGCGAAGGATGGAGGACATACTGGTTATTCAGTTCCTGGTATACTGATTAGGACACAATGGAGCCTCATGCTGCGTCAGTTACATGTGTGTGTGTGTGTGTGTTAAAGCATCCTATACTTGTCTATACGCACACACAGTACACATCACATCATGACCATGACCCTATAGCAGGTGGTGTGAGGGCCACAATTGCTTGGGCTGGAAACTGTTCTCGGCCAGCTGTGGAGACGCCGGCCAACGGCAGGGACTGACTGGAGAAATGGTACTGAGGACAAAAAAGTAGTGGACTGGTGTGCATAGTGATGGGACAGGGGCAGAGAGAAACATGGGGAATTCAGGGAGTCAGAATTAGATCATAGAAGCTGGGAAAGATGGAGGAACACCGCAAGCACTGAGCTGAGGTTAGAAACTAGCTCTAGGGAGGAAACATTTCAAAGGATAGAATAGATGGTTTAGGGGAGATGGACTACAGTTATGGGCGGATTATGAGACAATGGGCCCCTGGGTACAAACATGCAAAAGACCCCACAGCCTCGCCTACATAGGAGCAAGACACATACAGTATTTTATAGTTGTTTAGCCTTTTTTTGTTGTTGTTTTGTGTCTCTTTGTGGTAATTTTGTCTTTTTATTGTGATGTTATATCTCTTTGTAGTCATGTTGTGTCTCTTTGAAGTTGCTTTATGTCTCTTCGTAGTCATTTTGGATCTTTTTGTAGTAATTTTGTGCCTCTTTGTAGTCATTTTGAGTCTCTTTGTAGTTGTTTTCCCCCTTTTCATAGTTGTATTGGGTCTTTTTGTGTCTCTTTGCAGCTGTTGTGCATCTCTTAGTAGTTGTTTTGGTCTCTTTGTTGTCTTTTGTGTTTTTGTTTTTGTATGCAGCCGAGTCAGAGATATCCTGTCTTTTTGTCCCCTGGTATGAGTCAAGCTCCAAAAACACAAGATCCTACACTTCCCATCATGCAACTCACTCAATAACATATTTTCATTCGATCTTCCCTGCCTTGCTGCTACGTCTTTCAAGGTCCACACACTCAGTTTGCAATGCAGGTTTTCTTTTAAAATGTAGTAGTTTTAAACCCAAGCCAAGATGACCCTGATGACATCACCCGGGTTGTTTTCTCAGACATAGTTCCTCTCAAGAACCACAGAAAACATGAAGCTACTATAGTGCTCCCCATGACTAGAAAACTGATTTTGATGTGTGAAATCTGTGGAGTTCCCAGACTGCCTTGTTGATTTAATGACAAGGTACTTCTACAGTGATACCACCACTTCAGCTACAGCCAGAGCTGAGAAAAGACACATTTCTTCTCCCATCATACACCACTTCAACTACTGTGTAAAACACCCTGGAGTTTCACCATGCCACACTCTAATACACGCAGCCACATATCCACCACTTCTTCATTGTTACACGTACTGTAGTATCATGTTAACATGTTATTTATCCATGTTGATCTGACTTCCTGTAAGGGATTAGCACCATCTGAAGGGTTCCTGTGGAGCTTTCGCGCCGCATTGACCGCACGTTTTCCACACCGACCAAGACTAATATAAGAACAGAGGCGAGAGGAACAGGGCTAGACAGTGTTGGACGTACTGTTCACAGTGATTCAATGATGAAATCGTTATTAAATTAGTCATGACCTACATTTTAAATGCACTGAGTAGTTCAATTTATAGACAAAAAATATTTTCTATCAAATTCTTGTTAAATTCTTCAACTTGGGGCTTATTTACATTATTTACATATTACAGGCTAGGCTTTGAGGTATTTTTTTTGTTCTGTAGCTCAAAGACAAAAGTATAAAACGTTTTTTTTGGGGGGGGAAAGGGGGGATCACAGAGGTCACCAGTACTCAGTTCATTCATTGCGTAGATTCAGTAGAGCATAGCCTATACACATCAGAGGCGGTTATGCTGGGAGGATTTTGTTATGCAGGGCTGGACCGCCACACAGGGCAGCCAGTGTCTCCCTCCTGCCAGGGCCGGAGTTTCCTCTCACCACCTGATTCAGCACCCAACATCTGCCCTGAATTAGCATGCTAACAGTCGTACCCAAACCCCTGGAGCCGGCCAACAAGGGGCCGAGGCAAACAGATCCCCGTGACACACAGACTAATGCAGCCAGACGGACGGCCCGCAGGAACGCCTCACATGTTCCACAGAGGGAATGCAAAACATCCTGCGCTCAGCAGCACCTCAGAGTGCAGCGCACATCTGGGCCGCAGATGTACCGTCAGCAGAAAAAGAGGCGAGAGAGGCTGCTGTACGGTTCTGCATGCGCGCTTGGATGCTGGTGTGTATGAGTGACTGTCCATATTTACACAGCAGCACACGTTATTTTCTACGTAGAGGCCACGCACACGTGTGTCTATGTATATAACCAAATGGGCCGTAGCAGGAGCAGCAGCTTTGCGGGTGGAAGGAGAGAAGGTCAGAGGCGTAACTTCACAGGAGGAGATACAATCAGCCATTGAGAGCTGGATTGTGTTTAGAAAGGCGTAGAGGCTCGACATCTATGAAGGAAGAGGAGTTGATTCAGGTCAGTGGAAGACAAACACACAGACGGACGCAGATGTTCTGACCACTACATACACTCTCTGGAAAAACAGAAAAAAAGGAGGAGAAACACCTTCAAATAAATGTCTAATAAAAAGTAGGCCCGCCCTGCGCCCTCACATCATAACAGCAAGTTTTGAAACATGCATGATGTAATATTGGACTAATCTTCAAGAAGGAAAGCCTTCAATTCGTGGAAAGCTGGTGTGTAAGGAGGCCATCGAGGGCATCTTACTTCATCCTGGTGTTCATGGAACTCTCAAATTTGTTTTGCAATATTTTTAAGAGGCAGTAATAATCATGGCAGCAGAGAGAGCATGAGTTAGCAGCATTAGATTAATCTGGAGAGGCTGTTATACGACCACTGGGAACAACGGGACCGAATAACTCATGACTCATCTCATGACCCAAGATGGCTGTCAATAGCATCATTACACATCACGGTTTAAGAGTTGACATGAGATGTTGAAGGGACCAATCGTCTGTCTTCAAATGCACTGTGTCTGGGGCGGCAGCAGCTCAGTCCATGTGGACTGGTAGCTGGTACATCCTGGGCACTGCCACGGTGCCAGTGGGCAAGACACCGAACCCTCCCAACTGCTCAGCGGCGCCCGTCCATCGGCAGCCCCCTCCTTCTGACATCTCTGACATCATCTGTGTGTGTAATGTGTTAAATAACAATAGAGTGAAAACATTTAATTTCACCTCTGGGATGAAGAAAGTATGTCTTCTTCTTCTTCTTCTTCTTCTTCTTTGACTCATCATTTCATGAGAGAGGGTCAAATGAGGGCAAATCAGACCAGATTATGTCTTCTTGTTTGTGCTCCCTACATTAGGTTATGTATCATCATTTCTGAAAGGCAGCTTTGTCACATATACTACCTTTGTTACAAGTGCGAAATACAAGTTTGGAGGCATTTCTATTGCCTCTGCACGGCTCTCAACATGGCAACAGTTGAGCTGGCAGCTCATAGCTAATGGTGCTAACAGTGCAAACAGTGAAAACAAAGGCAAATAGAGCTAACAGTGTTAACCTGAGGGGGAACAAGAGGGTGGGTGCTACTCTCCCGCAAGCTAGCCAGTGGGGCACACTAACATATACGAACATGCACTAAAAGCATGTGCGCCAGCCCGGCTATGTCAAGAAAGCACAAAGAAACTCGGATTACAGCACAGACACAGAGAGAGAGAGACTTCATTCTCTGCTCAGGTAGACATTACTCCTCTACATCTTTACATAGCAAATAGTTGTTTGCTGCTATGTTAATGCTCTGAATATCATATAGAGAACCTTTAAGCTCACACGATACAGTTGTAATTGGGTCTGCGTCACATAGTTGTAGGTTTTCTGTGGTTGTTTTGTTGTTTTTGTTGTCATAGTCAAGTCAGCACACTGACACACTGACAGCTGTTGTTGCCTGTTGGGCTTGAGTTTACCATGTTATGATTTGAGCATATTTTTTATGCTAAATGCAGTACCTGTGAGGGTTTATGGACGATATTTGACATTGTTTTGTGTTGTTAATTGATTTCCAATAATAAATATATACATTCATTTGCATAAAGCAAGCATATTTGTCCACTCCCATGTTGATAAGAGTATTAAATGCTTGACAAATCTCCCTTTAAGGTACATTTTGAACAGATAACAAATGTGTGATTAATTTGCGATTAATCACGATTAACTATGAACAATCATGCGATTAATTATTCTTTAATCAATTAAAATATTTTAATTGATTGACAGCTCTATCTGTTACCCTTATTTGTGCTAAAAATATAAATGTATTCATTTACTTCCCTGTCGACATGGCATTGTTTCAAAGTGCTTTACAACTGTCCTGAACAAGAATAAGGGTCAACCTAAACGTGTACAGTAATAGAACTAAAGAGAGTATGCTATTACTCCAGTCACGTCTCACCAAAGTGAGTGAGAAAGAAAGCAACAAGGCCTTAAACAGCCTTTCTTTTAGTCGGACAGGATGCAGTAATGCTTCTGTCCACTAGGTGCCACTTGTGCTCTGTCTCTGCACTGGTTGAGAGCAGAGATTCAATCAGCCTCTCCAGAGGAGTTTGAAACCATGTGCTCTGTGAACAAATCAGATTTCTGCCTGAGAGACTCATGACCTCCACTAACACACACATATGATGGAGGAAAACACCAAAACACAACCAAGCACTGTCTGCTTTCCCTCTGTGACGACAACTAAGAAGAATTAAAGTAGAAATGTTACAGTAAAGTCTAATTTTCTCTCTGTCTCAAATGTTTCCACAAACAGTCTTAGATAGTAAGAACACAAACCACACACACTCTACATGAAACACATATGCATGTATAACCTATACTCAGTATCACGTGGGTTTTGTACTTTCCTACATGTATGTATTTATAGTATCATATTTCTGAATGAATGCCACAACATGCCTGAGGCGAGGCGTATTTCCTGGCACGGATGAGACACCTGTAGGTCTCCTGACTGACTGGAAACACATCACAGCAGAATGTGGCCCAGTAGGTGAACTTTCCAGACATTGTTGTTGTTGTTGTCCTCAGATCACATTAAGCTACTGTTTCCCTTCCTCCCTCTATCCAGCACGTTTGTTTCCCCAGAGAGACACCCAAGGCGGCGTTTAAGAAGTCCCGTCGGGACACAGGGATGAGAGCAAGGTAAACACTTTGAGGGGAGGCTGTAAAAAGACAAGAAGCTGGAAGCTGCGGTCACAAAGTGAGTCAACTTGCTCCAGAAGATGTTCCATAAACAGATGCAGAAGTAGTTTAGTGCCCATAATCCGTCCCGTAAAAGTGATAAAGGGAGCTTTAAACTTCTTTAAACCAAACTTCTTCCTTTTGAAAAGGTTGACTGCGTGTTTTGTGTGACATTTGAAATTCGAGAGTACAAAAAAGGCAATGATTCGAAATTAATGACTTTGTTTTTCCCCTTAAAGTAGTAGCTCAACATCTTAGAAAACATACTCAGTTATTTTCTTGCCGAGAATTAGATGCGAAAATCATTTCCATTCATTAATACTGTATCTGCCCCAAAACACTACCCCCATTCAAAATGAATAGGAAAACATGTGTTTACGCTGTACTGCCTGATCTGGTGGGAATACAGCCTAGGGAAAAAGGCTCTACAGTACGGATTAAACAAATGAGATATGTATGGTAGTATGTTAGTGAGCTTTAGAGGTGCTAATTTGCAGATTTTGTTACCTTTGGACAGAGCCAGGTTCCCTGTTTTCCCCCTTTTCCAGTCTTTACGCTAAGCCAAGCAGCTGCTAGCTGCAGCTTTTAAACGCCAGCACTGACATATTATCATGTTTTGAGTTTATATGGCTAACTTGTTAGCAAACAATTGCTTACTGTATTTACACATCTAGGAGATTTTGGGTCGTGTTTCTGGCCACCTGGCCTCCTTTTAGCTCTGTTTTTGGTCTCTACCGACCCCTGAGGGAAATATCTGGCTCCTCTTTAGTTGCTAAATGCTTCACTGTGTTCACCAACTAGGCGCTAACTTTGTTAGTTTGCTGATTGGTAGAGTACAGTTGGTTTATCAGAGCTTGTTTGTGGAAATCATCTGCCTGCTGCAACCTAATCAATGCAGAGGGCAACGAGAGTACGGCTGTCCTCGCTTTAATTGACAGATCTGTAAAACTGAGTTTCTCCACAAAGAACCACACAAAAGCACCACTTTAAATCTAGTGTTTACCAGAGATGTGAATAAAAAAATTAATAATCGACTAAATAAATCTTAGTAGACTAAGACCAAAACAACCGATTAGTCGACTAATTGACTAAGAGGGGGAGCCCTAGATGAGAGTGAACCAAAATGGTAAAATGATGAAAAATAATCAGCTAAAAGGAGCTATAAAGCTGAAAAATGGTCATTTGATCCATTGTTATTGTAAAAATATCTTCTTTAACAGAAAGAAATGAGAGATGGATTGATCGTCTCATCATATCTCAGCAAGAAGGCAAATCTAAAATGTTGAACTGCTCCTTTAAGCCGTCCTGATTGAAACGTAAAGACAAAAACACCAAGTAAGAAATGTTTACGTGCCAGTCAAACACTGTTCTGCTTCAGAGGTATAATGAGCAAAGCGAGGTGGGGAGTGACGGCATGACTCAGAGCAGGGAGGGAAAATAAATACCGTGATGAAGACACTTAGACAGGCCTTTCATAGCTCATTTCATTTACTGACACAGACCGCATCACTCTGACTGATTAGGGAACCCCTGCAGTGGGTGTTCTCGGTTAATGTGTTTGTCTGAAGGAAGAAATAAGATGAGTTCTCTCCTGGCGTGCGGTAAACACCTCTGTGGGCAACTTTAATCTCTCCTCTCCCTCTTTTCTTTTCTCCTCCTCTCCCGCTGAATGAAAGAGTAAGTGGGCTCAGGTTGTAATTACAGTAATGAATGATTTTGCTCTACCTTTCCGCCCATGTAACATGTTCTCTGATCCCCTCCCCTTTTCTAAAGCCCCTTTCACCCCTCCCTGTTCCGCTGGATGTGGGTTGGCTGCTCAGGCCTCTTTGTTTTTGGTAAGGAGATCCCCTGTTTATGTGGAGGTGGATGTCCCTGGGTGTTCTTTTTTAACCACATTTTCTTTGATCTGCTCCTCCTACTTTTGCCTCCAGTGTGCCGGAGTGTAGTTCTGATGATAAGCCTTAAAGAGTGAACCCTACACCGTCTTCATGTGTGTGCACAAACATGTGGTTTCAGTGCGTCTGTGCTTGTTGTGCGCTCACGTTTGCTGTCTTCTAGTAATGTAAGCGTAGTATATGTGAGTGGTTTTGGTGGCTTCGGGAGTCTGCAGGAGTGTAATAATGTGGTGCTGGACGACTTTAGAATCGCAACGTCACTTGAAAAACGGGCTTCCATCTGCTCCTGCTCTCTTTACACACATGATCACACAAGTCTGTACCTCTAAAACCTGGGAATAGCACTGTATCCATACATGTATGGCAAAAAGCCATGTTTGCATATGGTTATTATTACATGCAGACTTTATGCTTTAATCCCACAGCATCAAATTTCCCCTTTTAGATTTCCCTGAAGGGGCTATAAAGCTGCTTTAATCAAATATTAGTGTTTTTTTCCCATCAACTTGTTGTTATAAGGCTAAAAAGGACTAAAACTTAAAGCTGCACCACTCAATATTTTTATATTAACCATATGACGCAATCTTGGACCAACAGAAATGTATCACACAACAATGCAGTTCCCCTCAGCTCTATAAAGTGTTTTAAAGGGAACATATCATGAAAAGGTCACTTTTTTAAGTGTTTGTGCACGTACATGTGGGTATCTGAGTTCCTACCAACCCACAAACTGTGAACTAAGACAACACATTCAGTTTTTTGTGGGCTGTCTAGATCAGAAAACATGTGATTCAACAAGCCATTCAGAACTGGCTCCCCTTCCTATGTCACATGCAGGCTCATTAGAATATACCGCCCACAGCTTGAGAACTACCTTTGCAAAGGTGCACCATATTTTTCTTGCAAGCCAATCATAGCAGACTGGGCTTTTTCTGGAGGGAGGCTTAAAGAGGTAGGAGCTAAAACGGAGTGTTTCAGACAGAAGATGAATACAGGTTTATTCAGACAGAAGGTATGAGAAAAATAATGTGTTTTTTGAACATTAAAGCATGTAAACGTCTTATAGGAGAAACACAAAATACAAGTATGAACCTGAAAATGAGCATGATATGTCCCCCTTGGTTTTAGGGCCCCCGCAACTGAGTCTGACCACTCTCATCAGCAGCGTTTTGGGCTACAGTAAGCGGCTTTTAGACTGTACACTACCAGCCCTGTACCAAACGGCAAACAGACAAAGCAAGCGACTAGTTGATGAACATTTAGCAACTAAAGTTGGAAGTTCTCTGGAACTACTTTTCAAGGAAGGCTCCCTCAGCCCATTGTTGTCTGTGTTTCCACCATGGTCTAAAGACCAGCAAAGATTAGGCAAATTAGTCTGCTGGCGTATGAAAAAGCAACATGAAATGGGACGAGGGCTGCTGGTGGTCACAGCGGTTAATACACTCTGCAGGCTGCAGTTCAGTGAGCCCGTCTGTTTTATCTTATCAAAGTTTTTGTCTCACTGCAACGATATTTACTGCTGCATATATTTACTGATGCATGTTGGATGTAATGATTGAAATCCAGCAGAGGAAAATAATCATCCCTGCAAACTCCACCCTAAAAGTTCCAGTAGTACCCCAGACCAGGAGCTTTTTTTGGGGGTGAAAAGGCCGTAAAATGTCCCCGGAACTGAATTTAGACCCTAGTCCCTGCAGTCCAAACGCAATGAGTTCCTCAAAAGTTCTGGCGGTGGAAAAGCGGGGCTTATGATAGTCAAATGTTTCCCTCAGGAGCAAAAGAGGAGAGTAAATATTTGACTTACATTTGTCAGATGGCCAGAAACACAACTACAAATGAATTACTGACTAATGTTGCTCTGTAAACTGTTGGAGGCGTAAATAGGCAACAGTTTGCTGACACACATTTGCCACATTAAGTTTATAAGGTGATAATATGTCAATGTTGTGTTTACAGCTTGCTGAAAAAGCAACTATTGTAGGTTCAGGGTTGTTAAAATCATCTTAATTCCACACAGTCACACCGTATATATTCTGTGTCTGCTTGTTCCAGCACCTCACTTAAGCTATATAAAGTTTATACTGAGTGAGGTATTCTAATGCAATGGCTGCACCGTTCCATCAAATAACAATGTTATAGATGTATTATGTGTATGTATGTATCATTTAATACACAAGACATATTTGGTATCTTTGGAAACTTTTGGATTTTCACTAGAATTTGAAACGTTTGGCTGCACAACAGGAGTTTGTAATGACCCATCTGCAGGCAGCTGCTTGTTAAGAAGTTAAAACCTTTTCTCTCCAACTTCTCTGTTTGTGATTTGACACCAGATACTGAAAATCACAACGTTACAAATCATCACTAATTCATCTGATTCAGCAAATTAAAACGTTATTAGCAAACGCTTACTTTGCACTTGGGGGAAGTAAAACTACACATTTAGCAAGTTTGTACCACGAATGCAATCAAAACTTCCTCTACAGAGTCCAGCACTCAAATCTTCTGATAGAGGAAGGAAGACCAGAATTGCACCGTTAGAGAAAGAAAAGGAAACGGTCTGCAAAAACAAATAACATATTATGTGTTAGCATCATCGGGGAACATCTGTTGCACCTAAGTAAATAATTTATGCTTTTATTTTTCCCACATCCTCTCCACCTAATTGTAAAATCGAAAACACGTGCAAATCAAGCGAGCAGGGCCGAGGTCTAATGCTTTACACCTATCTCTTGTCTGCCCTTTCGCCCCACACCTCCTCCCTCTCTGGGTCATAGCTGGGCCGCTCCGACAGGCGTGTTGAGCGTTACCTGTCAGACAAAGCGAGCAGCCAAATTTCTCTTGAGCTCTGCTGGGATCAGGAGCTGAGAGCCTTCCTGCCTCCCCGGCCCTCCTTAACTCACCCCCAGCAAAAACAGCAGAGGAGTGGGAGGGAAAAATGATACCAAGCCCAGAGTCGCTGACCCCAGGTTCCACAAGCAGTTCACAGAGAGTTGAGTCAGAGGTGCAGGGCAGCTAGTTAATTCCTCTCTTCCTCAGTGGGCTCCAGTGTGAGCTCGCATACAGTATTATCCTCTACAATTACAGTACACGAGGTAGAACTGGAGGAAAAGAGGAAATCCTCTTTAAATTAGAGTGAAGTTGACATTCGGACACAAAACGGACAGCTGTCAATGTTCCAAGGCTTTATATGTTAGCTCCTTGTATGCCTTAAAGGTTCGAATATGTGACGCAGCAGTTAGTGCATCACAGGAGTTATACAGTAAAGAAGTGTTTTAGCATTTTAAAGGTACAGTCTGAGGGATTTGGCGGCATCTAGTGGTATGGTTACAGATTGCAACCAAGTACCCCTCCGCTGACTTGGTCAAGTCCTGTAGCTTCCTGAAGTCTCTGCTGGTTGTCCCCTGTCAAACGGCCAATTGTCGCTTTTACACTCTACACTCAGAGTTTCAATTATGTTTCCTAAAATGCCAAACTGTTTCTTTAAAGGTACAGTGTGTAGGATTTGGCATCATCTAGTGGCGTGGTTGCAGATTGCAGCTGAGTACCCCTCCGTTCACTCCTCCCTTTCCAAGACTGCGGTAACGTGAGCCACCGAGGGCAAAACCGTGCTAACGTTGTTCGACTCGCTCAGAGGCCATCCATACTATAGTAACTCTACTTTAGGAGCAACGGAAGTCAGACGGCACCTGATGATACCACGGTTTTACACTCTCACGTTACCAGTTTCACAAGAGTGTTGGAGAACTACGGTGGCCTTCAGGTAACGTAAAAATGTGAAAAGCTCTCTCTGTGTTTGGTTTGTCTGTTCTGGGCTACTGTAGAAACATGAAGCAGCAACATGGTGGACTCCGTGAAGAGGACCCGCTCCCTATGTAGATAAACGGCTCATTCTAAGCTAACGAAAAGACAATGATTCTTAGTTTAAGGTGATTATACAATAATGAAAACATAGTTATGAATATTATATTCCATTTCTGCTAATAGATCCCCCGAAATGTTACACACTGTTCCTTTACTGTTCGTATCTGAAGTGGAAACTTCAATGTGGTAAATGAGGCATTTGCTTCTGTTTGGTATTTGGAAAGAACCATCACATTTAAATGCTGCAGCCAATGTGGAAGTACGCCGGGTTGCAATTCCTCTAATGGCCACTAAAAACTGTCTCCAAAAACACAGACTGTATTGATGTGTCTGGGAAAATGTCTACATTTTCTGTTGAAAAACAATGTGATTCATTTTCACAAGAAATTAGAAGTCTTCAATCGTTAATTTCACTTCCTTAAAGAGTGTTTTTGTGGCTATTATGAAACTGTTATGACGGTGTGGTCACCTTTATTTGCCTGTGTTGCACAGAACATCGTACCACAACAAATTAAATCATTTAGCTTTAAGCAACAAATGAAATGTTGTGGGTGGTAAACCCACAACATTTCTGTTTAATTTTCACAACAGAACTAGATACCAGACTCCAAGATGGGACCTGTTCCTTCCAAAGAAAGTTGCTCATCCAGCGCTTCTTCCTGATTTGCTCCTGTATTGTACAGTCCACTGATCATGAACATTATCGTCTGTGACCTTGTCCCCGCCCCTCAGCCCATAGTCTTTACCTTTAAAGTTTAAACATTCATAACACAAATAGAAATCAATGTTGTCTACAGTCGGAGGTGTCCTGTCAGTGTAGTCACTAGCCCCTTTCACACAGCCTGTTCAAGGCGGGAAAGTTGTGGTGTTATTCCACAACGCCGTTCTGTATAAAAAGTTACGAAAAAGGAATAGGGGTACAAAGTTGTTCCGCTGTTAAAGCAACATACGGTAACAATATTTGCTCAAACTGTCACTATATCCTGACAGTAGTGCATGAGACAGTGAAAAATATGAATTAATATTTGATCAGCGCTGCCTAGTTTGACCGTAGGACAGTTTGAGCAAATATAACAAAAAGCTATTTTTATTTTTAAGTTACCAACTGTAGCAGAGGTAGCAACAGAGCCAAATCGACGTCTGTGTCAGAGACTGATTTAAAAATAATGGAAGCAGCAGAGGCCGAGATATCCTGACTTTTAGTCACTAGTATGGCTCAAGCTCCAAGAACACTGGATCCTACATTTCCCATAATGCAATGGCTAGAGTTTCTATTAGACCTTCTCTGCCTCCTTAATGCCCACTTCTTTCAAACTCCACTTTTTTCAGATTAAGGGAATTATGATTCTTGAAATAAATCACATCTTGTGGCTGTATTGGCCTCAGGACTAACAAGCCTACTGTCAGCAGAGCAGCAAGCAAGTCTGATTATTGAACTTTAGTGAAAAATGTCTGGAAAGAGGTCAATAAACTTCCAATGTAATGTACTGTTGATGTTTTAAACACATGGAAAATCTCCTGTTATTAAAACTATATTTTAAAATTTTAAATATAACAATGACGCACAGAAGTTCGTCACAGACAGCTCCAAACTGTGGATATTTGACTGTAATAGAAAGCCTCAGTTGCGTACGACACCCCACTGGTATTTGTGTACATATCTATTCATGCCAGTGTTTTTGTGTCTCAACATGTGAGCACAGCACATTATAATACTGCTTATATAAACCAGATCATGTTAAAAAATTACATAACCATTGGCGGTATGTCACCACAGAGGATGCAGGCATGCGAGCTGTGAGAGCAGGGATCCATCGGCTCACACCAACGCCGTCAATAAGAGCGACCGGGTTTAAAATGAAACACCCCGCTTAATGGAGGGAGTGTTTCTCATTAGGATGGCGAGCTGGTAAGCGGGGAATGCTCCACCAGGGCACGTGAAGCTGAAGGCCACATCATTAAGCAGCAAATAATGGACTAGAGAGTGGACTCCATGTGAAACCCTCTTTCCTCTCTCCATGACCTGCCTCCATCCCGTCCCTTCAGCCCACTTATCCCATCCTCAGCTCCCCTAGCCGGGCTTCACAACAGCCCAGGGAGAGGCATGTAAATCTGGCCCCCTTTGAGCGAGCAACAGGCTCCGGAGAAAATAAATCTGCCGAGGTTCATGGTGAGTTCAGCCAAGCCACAGCTCGAGGCTTTCTCTCTTTCATTCCCTCTCTCTCTCTCTCTGAAACTGCTGCTGTCTCTGTCAATGCATCCTTCTTTCCATCTCCGTCTTTCTCTTTTCCGTCTCATTCCCTTCATCGCTCCTTTGCTCTTTTCCCTCACCACACATTTGGTAATGCTACAGACAGACAACGCTACAGTGATGTCATTGTTCTGATAACGTCCTCTGGGAGGATGAGGGACCGTCCCCTCGCATGTGCCATGTCTGGTCTGGTTTGGTTCGAGTGTCTGAGTCAATCTAGTTTAAACTAGTTTGGATCTTTGATTCGGTTTTCTCAAACTTTAGGATCTAAACCCAGAAGGTTCTCTATAGTGGGAGCCACATGACAAGAGTAATCATGATTCAGTGAGTCACTCCAGAGAATAAAGTTTGCATTTAGTGGGTTTGGAGAAGCGCTTTGACTTTAAAGAAAACAAGATGTGTATATGATTCTATTTCTAACTTATGCATGTAACAATCAGGATCGGAAATCTAAAGTAGCAGCTGCTTAAAGCTCTTTGTGATGGCTTTTCATAGAACAATAACCGCCAGTGTGTTATTGAACTCCACCAGGATGGGACAAAGCTTTTCTTGCCGAGAATTTGATGAGAAGATTGATCCCACTCTCAAATCTGTACAGTAAATGTGAAGCTACAGCCAGTAGCTGGTTGGCTTAGCTTAGCATAAAGACTGGAAACAGAGGGAAACAGCTAGCCTGGCTTTATCTGAAGGCAACAAAATCCACCTAAAATCATAAACTGTATATAAGAAGTGAACGTAGTCACCTTGACGTCAACCATTAGTTTGTGAACTAAAGTTATGAAGCCTTGAGTTCAGCATTTTGGCTGTCGCCCGCTTGGTTTTTGGTTGTTGTCATCTTGTTTTTTTGCAAACAGAAGTGACACGAAAGGTTTCGCAAACCTTGGGGTTTAAACCCAGAAGGTTCTCTATAGTGGGAGCCACATGACAAGAGTAATCATGATTCAGTGAGTCACTCTACAATAAAGTTTGCATTTAGTGGGTTTGGAGCAGCGCTTTGACTTTATAGAAAACAAGATGTGTATATGATTCTATTTCTAACTCATGCATGTAACACTCAGGATCGGAAATCTAAAGTAGCAGCTGCTTAAAGCTCTTTGTGATGGCCTTTCATAGAACAATAACCGCCAGTGTTTTATTGAACTCCACCAGGATGGGACAAAGCTTTTAGCCCAAAGGAATAGTTTGACATTTTGGGAAATACTTTATTTGCTTTCTTGCTGAGAGTTTGATGAGAAGATTGATACCACTCTGTCATAAACTCATGTTTACAATGTTTACTGAGGTAATAAATCCAGTGAGAAGTAGGGTCATTTTCTCATACAATCAGACTTCTTTTTGCAACCAGAGGAGTCGCCCACTGCTATTTATTAGAAAGAATACAAGTTTAGGCACTAATGCATTGGCTTCACTTGCCTATTTTTTGTTTCTAAAATATTTCTGATTTGGGTAGCTGTACAATGTGTTGCTCTTATCATAAGCATGTTATTCATCTTGGTACAAAACAGGAATCCACCTGTTCTTGCCAAGTTCCCACTCGTGCATGTGATATAGCAGCTGTTAATTCCTTTATGTCAACACTGCAAGCATAATGAACATATGGAGGAAAAAGCAGATATCGATGCACAAAACATGGAGCCAATGTGCCAAAAAGTGTACAGAATCCACGTGTGAAAGTCTATTGTAGGACAGCATTAACACAAGTTGTTGTTTTTGTAAAATATGTTGTGTGTTATATAAGAGACAAGGGCAGTTGTAAAAGTTTTTATGCGTAAAAGAATCCTTTTTCTTTGAGTATGACTAATTTTCCATCACAAATTGTTGTGTGAAATAAAGTGCAAGACTTGCAGTTTGTGCCCCTCAAGGGAGTACTTTTAATTCACAACAATGTATAAGTGTGATCAGGCGTGGTTGGACATTTGGCTGTCTTTTCAGGGCTTAAGCAATGCTGAAATATGCTGTCATCTCCATCCATCTTAAATAATGTAATCAATGCATCATCTGAACGTGTTTGAAGGCAAAAATAAACTAATTACAAATAAAAATCTGAGCAACTCTTTCCATGAATTAAATCCTTCATTCACCACAGAGATAGCATCTTGGAGTGTTTACTGCAGAGAGCATCTGACTGGTGGATCATGTCAGGCAGCTCTGTGTTGACACTGCTAAGCCCCGTCTTCTGATGTAGCTGTTTATCAGAAATGGACAGATAGTTTTGAAAAGAAAGAGGAGGAGGAGGAGGAGGAGGAGGTCTGGTCACTGAGTACTTCCAGACCTCTAATGAAGACGGATGTGAGGACACAGTGTCCACTCTAACCCTGTAAACTTTGACCCATGACACAACATAGCACAGAGGCCTACAGCTAAAAAAAGAGAGCTTTGGCAGGACAAGACGGCTTCATTTGCTCTGGATAATTACATGACATCCATCCAACACATATGCAGTTTCACTATCCCGCTGGAAGAAACGTTTTCACACCATAAACCAGCTCAAATTGTGGAAACTTGCAAGTAAACAAGCAGGAAAACAAAGGCCTCATTGTAGCTCCCGCGCCAGATATATGAAGAGCGTCTCTGACTGACCACGCATGTGCACAATGTGTCCACATCACCCTGATATACAATACTGGTCATTATTTCTAATCACTGCTTCTCTGTTTGTGCTTCCACACTCACAAATTGAGTGAGTGATCGTAGGTAACCCCTCTGTGTCTGTCATTAACTCCTTATCTTTGGGTCTTAGGCAAACTCCAATCCTCCGATATTATTGATGGCTCCCTGACAAGTGTTAAGGGTGTTTCAGAGTTATGTGCAGCTCATTCAGCAGGGCCTTGTTCTTAATCCCCGACCCAGAGGAGGGACGACTCGCAGTTTATACAGGGAGTGGTGGGAGTGTTAGATTACACTGAGACTGTAATTAAAAGGCCTGAAGACTGATATGCATGAATGTGCACGATCATGCATACTCATGCACGCACTCAGGCACGCATGCAGTGCAGTAACCAACTAGCCATAATACTTTGGTTCTTCTGAAAAACCTTTTCAGTTCGTTGTCCTATGAATGTCCAGCAAAACGTGTCAATTTCCGCTCATCACATGCATACAGTCTTTTCAAAATAAACTTCCGTCTTCACAGGAAACAACTTCCTCTGGTTTAGGCAAGAAATCTACTTAGTTAGGTTTAGCAAAAGATCGTGGTTTGGCTTAAAATAACTAAATAAATAAGTACATAACATACTGTATATGACATATAAATCAACGTTGACTTCTGGTTTCACACGGGACACAAACTCCGGCCTCCCTGGGCGAAAGTCCGGTATTTTACATTATACAAATATTGATTTTTTATGGGATTCACACGGATTACAGTGTATTATCTTTCGTAGATATAGCTTCGAACAATGTATGAGACCAGCTTGCACTATGTGGAGTTAAAATAACCAGGTCGTCTGAGAAAATATTGATAGGGACAATTAAGCGTCACTTTGACATTGGTAGGGACATGTACTTAAATCAGGGGTCACAAACCTTTACTATCAAAAGAGACATTTTTTGGCTAAGAACAATAAAATAATGAAGATAACACAGCCTATTACTGTAAGTCTAATGTAGTGAGGACCCAGTGCAAATTAGAGGGACACTGAAGAAAACTTCTGTTGGCTTTTTAGCAAATGCAGCATGCTTTTTTCTGGAAATGTCTTTCAATTATTTTTTGTTGTTTGCTAATTTCTCGCCACAGATCAAGCATAGCGGTAAACCAGCAGTGTTGCTGGTGAAAGTGTACAAATCTGTCCACACACTATTGAAATTCACTATTTTTCTCCAAGACTTTTATTTTTTTGGGGATCTTGAATCCATAGTTAGCCTCGCTAGGGAAACACAAGACTAGTCACTGCTATTGAGGTTTGGGAGAATTAGAGGAAAAGGCACCGGGCTGTAGACGTACTTAGGTTATGACGCATATTTTAGTTGACTGAAATGTTAAAAAGTGTTTTTTTCGGTGTATAGGCTACATATTTATCAACTGGAGAATGTAAGAATCACTTTAGGCCTACAACAATGATACATGAAAATGAATATGTTAAAAAATAACCGTTATTCATTTCTTTTTTTGTCAAAGCCACAGGGAGCCACTGGAGAGGAGCTAAAGAGCCGCAGGTTGCTGACCCCTGACCTAAATCTATCATACTTACTGTATAGGTATGCATGAACTCAGCGAAACCCTTACAACCCTGACCTTCATGGCTACAAAAGGAAAAATGTCCACACATGAGCTTTAAAAGAAGCTTGACAAAGCGATAAGATGAAGTGAAAGAGGTCTATGATGTCCATTAGTGAAAATCAAACAAAGCGCCGTCAGAGACAACACTGATCTGAGCGCCGCAGCATCACCAAAGCCACAGGGGCTGGAACTGACATAACAAACACGACCAAACGGGCTTGATCCAATCCTCTTCAAACAACCACTAATTTCATGTTGCATCTTGGAGCGTGAATGCCCAACTGTGTTTGCTCCGCGTGCACTCTGACCCCGTGTCCCTCATCCTCATGACCCCCCCTCCTCATCCTGCCGAGCTCAGCCCAGCTTAGGCCGGCCCACTCAACAGGACAAACTGCAGGCCCCCTAATCAGCTCATTTGGAGCAGATCAATGGCACTGATGACAAGGGCCTAAGCGGAGGCTGCAGACCAAATGAGAGCTGAACAAAACACCCTTCTTAAATGATGGCCTCGGAGCAAATAACCCCCGGGTGAGGGGTCAGGAGGTTGGTGACCTGGGTGGGTGCGGCGGTGGAGGTGTCCGACTGGGCCTGAGAGGGGGGTTTTGAGTCCCTGGTGTCCCCGCTGGTGGGCCAGCTGAACAAACAGCTGGGAACAAGGCCGGGCTTCAGCGTGCAGAGACACAGAGCTCCAGCCATGCCGGCCCGGTCTCAGACCAGGCCGGGCTAGACTTTAGACCCGGGACAGCACGACAAGGACAGTGAGACGCTTTCTTCTCCAGAGAAAAATGCCACGTCTGATCAAAATGGACACATGCAATTGAACCCACGCACATGCACGGAAATGCATGCACACATCCTCATTCACACATACATTGTTTGCACGCCTGCATTCTTGCACACACACACACACACACACATGCAAACTCCGTGAATTCACACAGCCTCAGTCCCTCTCTCATCTTTAACACAAAAGGCCTGTGTCTATCTGGCTTCTGCTCAAAATAACACTCCTCTATCTCCAAGCTATTGATCTTAACTCGTCTGTTCCTCCACAGGACGTCAACTGTTTCTGCTCACTTTACTGCTCTCCGGCAACTCCTAAAAATCTGGCCCTGTTGACATCACCCCAAGGGTAGTCACATTCCAGGAACTATTCCATATTCTGCACAGCGTTTTTCAAGATGTACGTCCTTTTGCAACACTGATTATGTAAAAGCTTTGGAGCGCAGACAGCTGGAAATAACTGAAAAGATGCTGTGGTTATTATAGGCTTGGGAAAGCGAGAGTAAAACTGCAGCGAGTGATAGAGGCTGTCCAGATAAAACAGACGCTCGTTTGCCATTCCTGCTGCCCCTCTTTGATGCCAATGAAAACACACTCGAGCCTCGACCGGCTCAGGTCAACCTGATTCCCAATTGTATGCGCTCCAGTTCTGGCAAAACAGGGTCACTGGAAGATATAAAACACACACAGACAGCCTTGTTTGGGGCAGCGGGGGGCACAAGCTCTGATAATGAGTGGCACACATGAAAGGGTGGCTCCTCAGCAGAAAACAAACTTCACTACCGTTGTTAGCTGGCTGACCTCTGAGCCTCTGAGTGCGCACATTGTCCCCCCGATGGATCCCCTCTGACAGCCCGTCACTCAATTCAACCGTCTCCGTCAACCAATCGGGGCTCATCGCCGGCAACCCTCTGGGAAAACCCCGCCCACTTAGGGGACTTAAGAATTTTGGTGTGAAGCCATGTTTAGACGGCAGTGGAAAAATGTTGCTCCGTGGCTTTTACTGAAGTGCAATCATAAGACTGATGATGCTCTGTGATACATTACGTGAGATAAACAGTGAACTAATTACAGGATTTATACTGTGATTTATATTCTGTAACTTAAAATAACTCGCCTCGGTTAGATGTTCAAGGGTCAGTTCACGCATATTCAAGAAAAACTAATTTTTCTCAGTTACTTCCTGTGTTATCTAGCCAATTATTAAAGTTTTGAGATATTCATCTCTGAGAGTTCTGTCGCCACTCCAATAAAGGTGGATGTAAATTAGTTTGTGGTGCTCAAAGCATTGAAAGATGACATCAGATTCATCGTTTCCTCATAAATAATAAATAATAATAAATGTCCTCATATATATATATTTATGTATGAATTACAGTGCATTACTTTTCGTAGGTATGGCTACAAGCAGAGTATGAGAACAGCCTGTTAGATTTGAATAACAGCAGTGGTAGTCTGGATAATCTACTCATAATCTCCAAGTAATTATAGTCAATTATTGAGTCCTAAAAGTCAGTCAGACCAGCGAGATGAAACATCACTCAAGTGTAAATTTTGTACTCTAATGCAGCAATCTGCCTGCCTTCTTGTTTAGTGTTTTGTAGAACAAACTTTAAACAAGTTGCATTGGCAACAAGTTAAAATAAACCTTTTTTCATAAGGTTCAAACCTGCGACAAGTGATTTTGTGGCCACTCGGGGGCAGCGCAGGAAGCTGTAAACACAACACTGACATATTATCACCTTATAAAGATGATTGAGAGTGGACGTGTTAGCAAACAGTTGTTTGTTTATACAGCCAGCAGACGTGGAGCAGCATTGGCATTGATTTGGGGGTCGCGCTCCGGCCAACAACTCTTAAGGGAAATATCTGGATCTTTAGCTGCTAAATGCTCCACCATGTTCACCAGTTAGTCACTAACTTTTTCTGTCCGTTTGTCCGTCTGGTGCTGGGTTTATCAGAGTTTTTTTTTCTGCTGCAGCTGGAAAGCGACGGTGAGAACTATAACAGTGAACCAAAACTGGAGAGAACAATGAGCTAAAAGACACTTGAAACTCAGTAGAGCTGAGGGGAGTACACATTATCATCTTATTATTATTATTTGATAAAATGCAGATGTTTTTAAGTGTCAGCATTTTTCAGCTATTACTTTCTACTTAAGAAACAAACCCAACTAATACTGTGAGTGAGTGTTTTTATTTGTACTCCAGGTGAGGAGCTGTGTAAGGAATCTGTTCACTCACTGTACCGCTCCGCATTGTGAGGAGACAAAAGACAGGGAGTGGGGATGACAGGGTGGAGGGTCACTCCTGCTGACTGCGTCTCCAGTTTCAGGTCCTCTGAGGGCGGCCGTGGGCGCACGGCGTAGGAGGAGATGGAGGTTGATCGTGTCCCGTGAGCAGGGAGGGGGAGTGTGCGGCCTGAACGCTGCAGGCAGGATTTTCACATGTCACAAACACCATTTCGTGAATCCGCGTGGATCGTGTGGTACGTGGCGCCAACGTCCCCTCACTCCCCAACACGCACACACACACTCGTCTTTCGCCTGTCATCACCTGAATGACTCAGAGACGGATGAGAGGATCCGTCTGTGCTGCTGAATGTATCAATAACATTTCGGACTCTTTAAAACCACAACGAAGACAAGTCATTTGACTTTAAACTGGCTATAATCAATATTTTTATATTAACAAAATCAAAAGACAATATGACAAAGTGAGAGGGGTTGCTCATAGTGATGAACCTAAAGAGAATTATCACCCAAAACTGCAGTTCCCCTCGGCTTTACGAAGCTTTATAGCGAGTTTCAGCTCATTGCTGTCTCGCTGTAGCTTTGCTGTTTTGGTTTACTGCTCTCATAGTGTTGTTTTTTGGCTGCAGCAGGCAGCTGTTTTCAGAGAAAAAACTCTAAAAACCAACCTCACATTATACCAGCTCAACATCAAACAACAGACAAACACAGTTAGTGCCTACCTGGTGAACATAGTGGAGCATTTAGCAGCTAAAGAACCAGATATTTCCCTCAGGAGTTGGTGAAAGAGAGTGAATATTGGACTTAAATTCACCAGGTGGCCAGAAACACGACTCCAAATGAATTAATAATGTTGCTCCATAACTGCATGCAAATAAACAGCTAACAAAGTTCGTCATATCACCTTCAAAGGTGATGGATGATATGTCACAAATTGAAAAAAAAAATAATGAATGCAGGTTTAAAGAAGTATCGTGAGAGTTAAAATGCTGTATTCATATTCATATATGTCATTTAATTCATCATAAATTCAACACATGTGATCTCAGTGTAGTCTCAATAGTTGGGCCAGGGCTACAATATGAAAGGCCTTATGTTGAAATCCACACCAAAAGGGAGTGACGGTGAACCAGATGCATGTAGATAACAGCTATATTTTATCATTTTAGCTCTGTATACACTGTCTGTATATCACAGCAGGTTATAGCTTCCAGACTGGGATTGTTTTTTTTACACTCCTTGATTGATTACATCTGTGTGGTCTGCTGCTTTAACTGTTTCCCTGCATATGCCTCCTCCTACACAGACTGATCTTATACTGTGCTTTATTATCAACTAACCAACAAAGAACAAGACGTGTGTTTGGAAATCCTGCAAATCACAAAGAGTCATGAGGCGTTTCCTGATTATTGTAAGTCGACCGGCTGCTGATTGTGAAATGGGATGACACGGACAACTGCCTCCTCTATCCCCGACCGAGCTCTACCTAACCCCGAACTTCCCTCTCCATAAGTGGGAACTTCCTTCATTTCACAACAACTCCTCTTGTGTCTGACTCCTCTGTCTTCAATCAGCGCAGCAAAACATGTCCTCCCGGTGAGCCCCGAACATCTGATTCAGCTGTGTGAGAGCAGCTAATCTGTGCCGCATGGGTGAGAATACTGAGAGGATTAAAAGGGAAATAATTTCCTCCACGGTTGCTGAAACCAAAGTGTGTTTTGCTGCAGCGGGGAGCCGGCCCTCTTCCTCTAAGCGTTGATTGAAGATAGGGGCTTTTTGTGTCTGCCTCCCATTGTCTTGTTACCTTATAAATCTTCCACGCCGACACCTGATACCCGATATCGTGGCCCATTTGTCACCTTTGTTTACGTCTGGGATGTAGAGTGCTGTCGGGAAGGGATGCCCCCACCGTGCGAGCCCTCGAGGGTGTGGGTGCTGCCGGGACAGGCGACACTGAGTGAGCTGGGGGGTCAACTTGAGGGTGGAGGAGTTGCAGGGATAGACCAGAAGAGTTAGACTCCTCTGAGCTGCCCTCAGGAAATACAGGTCTTATCATGTCCTGGAGAGAGAGGCAAAAGAGGTAGAGCAAGTTAGTGTGTGACTGAAATAGTGAGGGAATCACAATAAGTGTGGGAAATACATTTTTAAAGGGACAGTTCACCAAAATGAAAAACTTTTGTGGTATTTAGCCATGCAGATGGGTGTCATATCTGCGCTCATTGCAATACAATGCATGGGATTTCATTTTTGGTGCTCTAAGGATTTTAAGATATTCAGCTGCAGCGTCTCTTTCCAGAAACAGCGCTTGCCGGATCGCCAAACTTTACGTCTGAAATCTCCTCCCCCCACATCACCTCTCCGATGTCAGGATCGGTGAGGGTGTGGTTGACAGCTTTTGTCAAACTTTTCTGAGACCCACATTCCCAACAAGCACGGCCACGTCACAGCGAGCGGGTGGCCAGGTGTGTGGAGGTGAGAGAGTATGCAGGATCTCTCTCGAGCTCTCTGCACAAAACAATTACAACCAAGTGATACAGCGTGAATGACTTTAAAGAAAGACTGTTGGAAAGTGTGTGTCCTTATCTCTTATAAAGAAATGACAAATTACGTTGTTTGTGTAACTGCCTTGTAAAACAACACAGATATAAGTATTTTATGATCCGACACCTCTACCAGTAAGACAACATTGTTTGTCAGTGCATTCAAAAACTGCTACAATCAATGTTTACTGCGAAGTGAACAACCTTTGACCATAGAAAGAGGAGTAGAATGAACATTGAACTGTTTTCTGTGGTCATTTGACCAGTATACAAGAAAATAGTGATGGTTGTTAGTTGTTATGGTGACAACATAGGTCAGAATGGCTGTGCAGTGATGTCACAGCTCCCGGAGACGGATGGCTGGCTAGTTAGCTAGGTAGTTTGTCCTTCTCCGGAGCGGTGGGAAGTGAGGCGGAGGGACCGTGTGAGCGCTGCAGCTGGCCACCAGCCCGCTGATCGGCTCATTTTCTGTAACCAGTGTAGCATTAATGCATGACGGAGTTAGCAAACTAGCTAATTAGCCAGCTGTCCGCTAGTTAGCCAACATGCTTTAATGCTGCACTGGTTACAGAAAATGAGCCGAACAAAGTTGTCACTCATTTGGCGATAGCTATGTACTTTCCTCTGCTGTGACAAGAGTGTGTGGATGAAGCATTAAGTTGTTACATTTTAGTCATTAAATCTGTCTCTCTAAGCTTCGTAACTTTATTACTCCACTCCTCGACTTAGTTGTTACTGCAAAACCTCACATCATTGAGTCCGCGACTTTCTGTAAGTTTGGTTTAGTTTATATGGAAGTCAGTTAGTTTCAAGTATACTTACACCCCATACACTAGATTAGATTCAACTAAATACTTTGTGGTCAACAGTTGCCATAGGGAACATTTCTTCAGTAGTAATCATTAGTTTCAGGAGTAGTTCCACTGAAAACCGTTCACAGTGGCGTCTGGGGAATACCCCGAGTATCAGGGATAATGTTCTGGAAAGATATACTGCTGTGGAAGTTGTTATAGATGAATATCTCAATACCTTGGAAAATAAAAGCGAAACTATCTGCTTGACTTAGTACCACTAAAGGTAACAGGTGACAGGGCACGCTAACCTTTAACTAACTACAAAGTACTGACCATATCTCAGATCTGGACTGTACAATATGCATGTCCTTGTTTATTCAGCAGCCTCAGCGCCACCCCTCCACTCCTCCGCCTTTTGCACTCCATCCAGTCCCGAACACAATAAACCCTCAATGCCAGTGCATCGGTTAATACTCGCAGGCTCTCTGGCATAAAGAAAATAGCCGAGCAGGGAGATGAAAAGAAAGAATGGAGGAGGGAGGGGAGCAAGAAAAGAAGCCGGGCAAAGAAAAGATTAGGCTCTGGTGAAGTACAACTTTTCCAAAGCTGGCTGGGCTCTTGGCAGAAGGCCAGGGGAGGGAGACAATGCAACGCTGTGCGGATCCAGGAATCTATAGACGCCCACTGGAGCATTGGGCTATTGGAAGGAGGGTTAGGGAGAAGGGGGGGTGGGCTAAGCGCTCTGTTTTCCAAAGCCAAGCACAGAGGACATGATGGGGCTCTGTGGTGGCTGAAGCCGGTAGGGGAGCGTGGTTGAATTGAAGCAGCAGAATTAACAGTGCAGTCACAAAGTATAGAAAATATTGACCTGACAGACTCCATCGGGGGATGTATAGAGCTCTTACTGTCCTGCTTGCCCCCCCCCTCCCTGCTAAACTCCCATCCCTCAACCCGTATAGCAAACCCTCCCATCGCTGAGCCTCCATATCCCCCCAGCTCAAGTCTCACCCTGGCAGCACCTGCTCAGTGTCAGCGGAGAGATGAGGGGGCCGAACAATATACCACAAACAATCTGTCAGAGGGCCATCTCAGTACGTCCCCCGGGCCTTTTAATAAGGACGGACAAGAGGAACACAACAACAGATTTTTGTTGTCCCTCCTTGCTTTGTATTCCTTTCCTTCACTTCATTACATTTTCATTCATTTCAATCAGTGTTTCATTTCCTTTCTGTCCTCTCGGCCCTCTCGGCGGTACGTGGAGGGTGAAGGCTAATACTGGAGGAAAAGTGAAAGAAATAGAAGAGGATGAGGAGGAGGAAGAGAGAGAGAGAGGAGAGGTGCACCCCTCTAAGATCAAAGCCTCGGTCCCATTGTGAGGACTGTACAATAGAGTACTGCATGGAATACGCTCAGACAAAACCCCCCTCCGCTGCTCCGGACCCCCCCGCAGGCCAACTGACAGCATAGCTGGGAAGAAGCATCATGGGTAATTGGAGGAATGAGTGGGACTGAGTACAGTAAAGTACAGTTATTTCAGATAGGACACACACACACACACACACTCGGATCACAAAATAACAGAAATTCAGATAAAAAATGCACAACAAAAAATAAAAAAGTGCAAAAATGATTAACTTTTTTTTTTTGCAGATGACTGTGTTCATACTGTTTTGGTCGAGTTGTAAAATATTGATGCATGAGTGTGACTACTGTTGCCTGTACTGTACCGTACTGTGTTAAAGGACTTAAAGGAGCGGTGTGTAGGATTTGGCGACATCTAGCGGTTAGGTTGCAGATTGCAACCAACTGAAACTTCTCCCGTGTGCCAAGCGTGTAGGAAAAGTACGTTTGGCCGGCATGAAAACATGGAAACGTGAATGGCCCTATCTAGATATAAACGACTATGAACGATAGATCCCCCTAAATGTCACACACTGGTCCTTTAAAATAACACAAATACTGCTGGTTTATTCGCCAATAAATAAACAACAACATGAAACATATTAGAAAAGGATCAAATCACCAAAATGCATGTGTTACGTAAATGGGAAAACACAACTCTGAAGAAAACACACAGGCATTATTAGCTCATGATGTAATTAAAGACTATCGTTTAAGATAAGACCCTTACAGGGATTCACATCTTTAATTTCTCTCTCTGTCGCATGAGTTGTGGCGAGAGCGTGACCACAATCTAGAGCGCTGCAGTGACATGACATACAATATCCTGCCTTGACACAAGCTGCATACAAAGTGGTGGGAGCCGCCCCCTCGTATCTAAGATGCACTGACAGATAAACCACAGTGTCAAGGCTTGCATACGCTTCATATAAAAAAAGAAAAAGTCCCCAAAGATCCCCCACAGAGGGAGGCTGGCAGTTGGGGTGGTGCTCCTACAGCTGTAACCAGTGAATGACCTCGAGGTGGAGATCTACATCCACACAATGGGAAGAACAAAAACTTCTCAGTGCCTTAAAAGGTCCTTTAGCTTTTAGATGTTCCCCTCTTTTCTCTTTAGACTTTCAGGTGCTCAAGTGCACTTGTGATTATTGCCCTCTAGTTAGTTCCTCTTTTCTGAGTTAACTCCTTTTCCTACCTTCTTCTTCCCTCCTCCCCCTTCCTCCCCTTCCTCCCTCCCTAAGCCTGCGGGGCTTATCTGTGGGGATGAGGGAGAGAGGAGAATGGGGAAGACAGGCACTTTCATGGCTGAGTTGGGAGCCATTAGCCCCCTGTTCTACCTCCTCTCAGTATTAATCTGCAGTGACAGCTTCACTGTTTACCAAATCCACCCAGGATCCTGGGGGATGGCTGGCCGGCGCCACTCTGCTCCATTAACCTCTGACCTCCAGTGTTACGGCACCAGAGCCAGGCCCGGGGCCCGGGGTGATCCGGCCCGAGCAACCGGTCAGACACCTGTCTGATGTCCGAGACAAAACTGAGACAATCTGTGTACAGAGATGTATCTCAGCTGGACTCTAAAGGGTGATGTCATTTATAGCTACTGCTCTTTCACCTTTTGTCTACATATAGTTTATATTTGGAGACTTTCATTTCTTCTTGTTAGTGTCAGGTGAAGAATATTTAGGCATTTTGATTGGGACCTGTAACTTCCTCTCAGCTGGTTGCCTGACGTTATATTTACGGATTAGACTAACAAGATATTTCCACACATTCTCACTCCCAACTCGTCAAATACCGGCGTTTGGTCACTGGCCCTAAGTTTCAAACTATGACGCTCTAGGTTCCCCTCTTTGCGTTAATTTTGGACGTGTCATGGACGGCGTGTGAATATGCGCTCGTTACATGCATAGTGTCCTTTCAAAATAAACTTCTGTTTTCACAGGAAGTTAGTTTTAGGCAACACAATCACATAGTTAGGGTTTGGAGACGATTTCACACGGTCTTCTGGTTGAAAGTCCTGTGTTTGTTGCCTCCTAAAGTGTGCCTCCATGCATTGGTATCCGATCCCGAGGGGCACTGACAAAGTGGCGGTATTTGATGAGCACATTTAGGAATTTTGATTGGGATCAGTAACTTCCTGGAGTCTCGGCTAGTTGTAAACTGGTCCTGGCCATGAAGTAAAATTGCCAACTATCATATTTACACTTCAGTTTTTGTACAGATTAGACTAATGAGATATAACATGTTCATTTGTGAATTTTAGAGGTGCTGGTAAGCACTAAGCTAACTGGCTGCTATATATTTACTGTAAAGACATGATGGTAGTATTCATGTTCTCTGTAAGAACGTGAATATGAATATTTCTTTATATATATATATATATATATATATATGTTCTTTACTGATGGTTTAGCTCAAGTGATTCCCTAAAGTCTGGGGATTTTATGCTGATTGGCAGCAAATGGCCTCGTATGGGAGGAGGAAACACATGGCTGATCATGTCCAGACACTAGCAGGTATAATGTAAACAACAGAGTGACCCCAAAGAGCCTGATATAATAAATGAAAATATAATTAACTTAAATGATTAAATTCAAAATTAATTCAAAAGTATTACCCTCTAGCACTACAATCCACCTTTATTATACGGTAAGTCTACAGGTTAAGATCATTTTAAAGGTTTTAGCTTGGACTAACTAGAAATGCAAAAGAAGGAAGCAGAACTCAAAGCGAGTCTCTGTGGAGGCAGCAGTGCTGCTCCTTCATTTGATTACATCCATCCATGTGCCTTCTGATCCATTTCCCAGACTGACCGCTGCATGTGAGGAGTATTACATTCTCCTTTGAAGTATCTGCTACGATAAATCTCTTTTAAGATCAGTCTTCTGTACGACAACAGTTCAGCTAAAGGGTCTTGCTTAAGGTTCGTCTTAAAGCTGCATGTAACTTCTGAAAGTTTTTGAACGTTGCAAATAAAAATTCCGGGTTTTTGGTGATACAACGTTACTTCAGTCTGATACAGTGGGCAACCTCGGATTGTATAGAAGTCTATGAGAAAATGATCCTACTTCTCAATTGATTTATTACCTCAGTAAACATTGTAAACATGAGTTTATGGTATCAATCGCTAGTTTCAAGTCTTCTTCAATACAGCATGATGTTCATTTAGTACATTATGGTCCCATTTAGATTGATTAGAGCCGTGCCCGTTCAGAACGGGCCGACTGCTTGGCATGTGGTATTGCTGCTTGCCATTTTCTCAAGAAGCGTTTACCCATACAACTTCACACTCAACACTGTGCTTCCTTGGGTCCTGAGCAATACACCCGCCAAGTGTGAAATCCACCAGATGAACAGTTGTCGAGAAGATTACTAATAAATATGTCCCAGATCTCCATTCTCTCTCCAGCGGGCGATGGAGAGAGTGAGCAATACACCGCACAGTGTGTACATAACACACTACCAATAAATATGTCCTGTAGATCTCAAGAGCTCGCACTGCACTTCCTTGCGTCCTCAGCAATATATCCGCCAAGTGTGAAATTGATCAGATGAACGGTTGTCGAGAAAATGGAAGAACAGAAATGCAGGCAGACAGAGACTCCTTCCATTTGAGCTAAATACTTCTGTGTACCTGACATTACCCAGGATGTTTGCTGACTCTTTGACACTACATTTTATCACACCACAGATCAGCGTTTCAGTGGTTTTAAGTAAAACAAGAAGTAAACACAGTGAACCAGTTGTGCCAAGCAACTGTCAATCAGATCTGTAAAACACACACACACATAACACACACACACACACACACGCACACATGATGAAGCAGATTAGCTGCTTTTTGAGTGTTAAAAAAACACATAAAGATGTTTTTTCCAAGCTTTTTCAATTTATTGTGGCATACAATATGTAGCAAAAGGGAAATATAATGTAGCCATACACTGTACTGTATGCTTTGGCTTGGCGATCAGGTTGGTCAAGTTGGGTTAACGTCCAAAAAAAATTATAATTATTATCTCCTGACTTGGAAATTCTTACATTAACTTTAAAATTGATTCTGGCATTGAAACAGATTTTTTAATTCTTACAATGCCATCAAAGTTTGAGTTATTCACAACTCACCACAAACCTAACTTCACCAACAGAGGCTTGCAAAGCTGCACCTTCATTTAACTGTGAGGCAGATTTCAACTTAACACAGATAACACAGTGTTCTTCCTCACCACTCGCTCTTGTAGAGTGACTAAGCCGCCATGGCTGATCTTATAATGTTTACCTTGTGGTTTTACATGGGTTCATTTTGGGCCAAACCAGGTCTCCGGACAACTGACTAAGCAGCAGCTTAACAGCGTCGCACCACAACGTAAATGCAAAGCAAAGATGTTTCTGCTGGTGTGAATCTAGAGCACTTGAGCTCAGCAAAGTAATAGATGTGTGTTAAAGTTCACCTGAAGGAAAAAAATATATTAACATCAGAATAACTTATCAACAAACACATTTATTGTAAGTAAAAAAGGGAGCTTTCTGACACAATCATTCATTTTAGCGGTTATGATTTGTAGACAATGCTGTTTCTCTAATATCCTACAGATTCATTTTGTAATTTTAATCTGACGGTGAACTCTAAGAGACATTTCTATAGTATGGTATGCGTATACTCAGGGTGAAGTTTGTCATAAGTACAAGGTTTAAGGACTTTTTCTGTCTAAGACACAGCAGGGTGGTTCAATCTGAGAATTATGAGTTCAGAAACTTTAACAATTAATTAGGGCTGTCAAAGTTACCGCGATAATAACGTGTTAACGCAAATTTGTTTAACGCCACTAATTTCTTTAACGCATTAATGCAATCGACCTTCCAGAGGTTGTAGTGGAGGTTCAGTTTTAAAGCTAGAGTGAAGCTACTGCTATCATATGAAACTAGAAAACCTAAAGAATCCTCATCATGGCATAATAGCTTGTCCAGAAAGAGGTTAAATAACGCTCCAAACTTGCGATCAATTTTGGTGAGGAAAAACTGTCATGGCCATTTTCAAAAGGGTCCCTTGACCTCTGACCTCAAGATATGTGAATGAAAATGGGTTCTATGGGTACCCACGAGTCTCCCCTTTACAGACATGCCCACTTTATGATAATCACATGCAGTTTTGGGGCAAGTCATAGTCAAGTCATCACACTGACACACTGACAGCTGTAAGTTCGCCATGTTATGATTTGAACATATTATTTATGCTAAATACAGTACCTGTGAGGGTTTCTGGACAATATTTGTCATTGTTTTGTGTGGTTAATTGATTTCCAATAATAAATACATACATACACTAGCATAAAGCATCATATTTGCCCACTCCCATGTTGATAAGAGTATTAAATACTTGATAAATCTCCCTTTAAGATACATTCTGAACGGATAAAAAATTGCAAATGACTATCATAGCTGTAATTTGCGATTAATCACGATTAAATGTATTAATCGACTGACAGCCCTACAATAATGTGATAAACTGGCTTGATTAAACAAACTGGGATCAGACCAAACATGCGGGCATGAATGCTGATGTTGCAGTGTGCACAATGTCATACTGTACAGTCATAACACACACACACATTTCCCAGCAGTATGTTGGCTTGCTGCAAAGAAACACGAGCATGCACACTCATAGGCGTACACACACACACACACCACACGCACGCACACATGCACACACACACAAACACACACGCACACACATCAACTCCTCAAACCAAACACACTCCTCAAACCAAACACCAGACGTGAGGAGTGACAAAGCACCACGTCCCTCCATTAGCAGCTTGCAGACTCACTCCCCCTCCACATTTGACCTCTGACCTCGATGACAACACACTGTCATCACCGTCACTCCTGCTAGGTAAACACAGCGTCCCAGCAGACACATGGGACGGTGTACTGAATCTGTGTGTGACCGAGTATCTTTGTGTTAATGTATGCTCACTTTAATGTGTCCTCTTTAAACATTTGGCTTTTCCTTTAACAATGTTTTTTTATTTAATCGTTATGTGCTCTAGTTTTTATCAACTCTGGCTTTTAAATAACTAATTCCTAAATCCAGCCCACCTGCAGCCGTGACCGAGCCAACGCTCTTCGATTTTTCTGCTGAATGTTCAGGAAAAAGCGAGGTTTAGAGCACACAACCGTTGCCAAAAAGAGAAATATTTACCCAAGGTGACGCAAGCTGTGCCCTGCTATTGAACCGCTGTCAGCTATATTTAGAAGTTCCTCGCCACCAGACCAAAATGTTGCACTCATCAAGATAACATGAAAGACATAAAATGAGTCTTCTTAAGTAGATTATCACCCCCCCACATCAACCCACTTTAACCCTCTCAGCAGATTCCCAGTCGCGTCACCAAACACATGTAGCGCTCCATGCTAGCTACGCTGAAAGCTCATGTTCTTAACTTTCTACCTCGTAACCTCAACGTGTCATTAAAGACATTGGACGTGATCAGCATGTGAAGTTTGTACTGCAAACACAAACACATACGCAGCCCTCCTGCTCGCACACTCCCCGTCAGCCGCTTTCCACAAATCATACACAAATGTTTATGGGTTTTTCCACAAATTAAACAAATAAAGACGGGGGTGGGGTCGGGTCGGGGGGAGTAGAGAGGAGGGGGGGGGGTTCTTGGATGGTGTGCAAGTCAGAGCCTGGAGCCAGCTGAGCGCTCCTCCTCTCCCAGGAGAAACGCCACGCCACGGCCAGCTGGAAACCATTGACAGGAGTTTGGGGTTAGTGAGCAAGAGAGGAGAGGGGCTCGGCGGAGGAGATCACGGGGCCTGCCTGTCTCGATGAATCCGCTTTCCACAACCAAAGTAAGACCAGAAACCAAGGGGGGAGAAGAACAAGTATGTGTCATATATCTGCGTCATATATTTTCATGCTGTGAGAGCGAGTGAAAGAGAGAGCAAGGGGTGTTTGAAAATCATGAATCATCGTGCTTTTTCCCGAAAGAGGCCTAAAAGAAAAAACTAAAAGAGAAAAAAAGTGGATTTTCTCCAAATGGGATGTATTGGTCATTCATGAAAATCTAAAGTTTACACGACTTTATGAGTTCAAGGCACAAGAAAATAAAAAATGTACTCATGTGTTTATAACATTTTTCACTTCAGCACAAAAACAACCTCTGCAGACGTGTAGGACGGAGACATTATGCTGATCTGAGTCATTATGCATTTGACACTTTGGCGCAACGCATGAGCAACTCAAGCCTGTGTTGAATTATTGCCATTTTGCAAAGAAAAGAGAAAAAAAATGGGGAAGTGGTTTTTGAAACTTTCTTAATACTCAATTCTTGATGGCTTCAAGAGGTGCGTGGGTGCACCCTGGTGTTTTGAGTTTATCTTTGACATTTTTAAGGTTGGAGTCAACAACCACTTGATGTTGCGTTTTGTGTCAAACTATGTAGAAGAGGTGTGGAAAAATAAAATAAGACAGAATGGAAGGAGGAGAGAGAGACAAACCACCAGCCATTTAAAAGCCCAATGAAGACCCAGAGGTTTTACACAAAACAGTACACGACACAAACATCCTCCATCTGCACCACTTCAAACCAACAACACAGCGGGACAACAGCCTGAGCAGCAGGCAGCAGCTTTATCTAGTCAACTCTGTGATTACTACATAAACAAGAAGAAAAGGGTACAACATCTCCTCCCATGACATCACGCATGCACTTGAACAACAATACTCAACACTTAAACACGCAAATCTAATGAGTGAACCACCAGTTTCCTGACAAGGAAGATGTTTAAGAAATTAGTGCTGGCGTGGCGTAAACACAAAGTGAGAAAGACAAGATGAAGATGATTTAGAGGTTCCTCCTCCAGCACCTCCTTGTAAACCTCCTTGTGTTAAAGGTGCACACATGAATAAGTCAACCGCTATTAAACTTTTGACATACCGAATCCAAAATTCAAGCATGAAGTATTTCATTTTTCTCCTTGATCCCCCCCCCCACCCCCACCTCTGGACTCTGTGGAGTGTCTATTTTTACTGGTTTACCTGCATCTGAACCATGTGGACAGCTGGTTTCCATTTCCATTGGTCAAAAGGAGAAGAGGAACATGGCTCCAAGAGCACCTAAGAATGAATAAAATAGGCTACAACTTTCTAAATCCATTATAACTTTGATGTTTGCCCTAGCCAAAAGTAATTACACGATTATGACATTAGAATTTGGCTAAAACAGAGAGCTCATGTTGTAAGAAAGCAGCATTGAACAACCATGAGTTTCATGAGGAAAAGTGGCAGTTCAATAGTTTAACATCTTGGGAAATACGCTTCGCTTTCTTGCCAAACGTGAGATGAGAAGATCAACGGCACTTTCATGTCAGTCTGTTAAAAATGAAGCTAGAGCCAGAATGTGATTAGAAGGAGCTAACCTGGCTCTGTCTGAAGGTAAAAACATCCGCCTGACAGCAACTTGCTGTTTTAACACTTAAAGGTAATGTGTAGGATTTGGCGACATCTAGCGGCATGGTTCCAGATTGCAACCAACTGAGTACCCCTCTGCTAACTCTTCCCTTTCCAAGACTGCGGTAACGTGAGCCGCTGAGTGCAAAACCGTGGTAACGCCGTTTGCCTCGCTCAGAGGCCATCCTTATCATAATAACACTACTTTAGGAGCAACGGAAGTCAGACAGCGGCCGGCAGTACCACGGTTTTGCACTCGGCAGCTTGCATTGCCAAGGTTTCACAAGTGTGTCAGAGAACTACGGCTGCATTCAGGAAACGGAAAAACACTAAAGGCTTTCTATAGAGCCAGTGTTTGGTTTGTCCGTTCCGGGCTACTGTGGAAACATGTACATCCCTATGTAGATATGAAAGGCTCATTCTAAGCCAACAAAAACACAATGATTCTTAGTTTCAGGTGATTATACACAAATGAAAACATAGTTATGAATATTATATTCCCTTTCTGCTAATAGATCCCACAAAATGTTACACACATCCTTTAAGTTTTTGTACAGATTAAAGAAACAAGATATAAGTTGTTAATTAGTGATCTTTTTGAGGCAAACAAGCAAGCTGTTTCTCCTTGCTTCCAGTCTTTTTGCTAAGCTAAGCTAACCTGCTGCTGGTTGTAGCTTTAAATTTAACAGACAGATATGAGAGTGGTTTCAGTCTTCTCATCTAAAGGCCTTCACACACTGGTGGCATTTTTTTTTTTGTGCGATTAATTTGCATGTCAACAAATTTTTATATATTTTTTTATATTTTAACTGTTGTTTTTGTAATGAATATTTTGAGGCAGAACGCAAATATTACACGACGAAAGAGCTTCATGTTTTTTTCTGAAACAAGGTTGATTTTCTGATCTTTCGCACCGCGAATAAAGTCACCAACCGATTGTGCAGAACGGGTTGAATTGCTGTTTCATATACATAAGAAACAACAACACGGAGGCTCCGTAGTCCGAACCAGGACGGCAAAGTTTATTACTTCTTTCATGCTTAACAAAGGCAGTGCAGACCAGATTCACTTCTTCCTTTCTTACCTTTCTAAATAAAAGCCCTTGACATGTAATATTTGCAGGCGAGTATTTCGCATTTTTATGTCGTCTATATGTCACTCCCGCTGGTGTGTAAAGGCCTTAACTCTCAGCAGATAAAACATGTATTATATTTCCCAAATTGGCCAACTTTAAATCATAATGTATCAGCCAGTCACTAACTGGACCTCTGTCTACACATTTATTTAACAACAGTACAAAAGTGTCCAGCATGTAATGCATTAACTATCATTGGTAAAGCTTCACATGTCAATGAACTACTTAGATTTGCTCCACTTTCTTTCTCTTTAAGCTGGCGGACTGAAAGTCAAAGACTGCACCACTTTTAGAAATATAATTTATTTTTTTGTTGTTGCAAAATTGTAGCTGCGTCTGTTACTGAAGTCAACAGGGTTTGCAGTAAACTTCATGCTGTTTCCATCCATCCTTGTTCTTGTTCAAGAAGATATTTGTCTCTTGAGTTCTCTAGACACGCTAATCCCACAGCACAGCACACACAGCTAACAAATGATTACAAGAATATGATCACAGTGTTTGGGTTTCCTTCAGTCATGCCCCTGGGACAGTGGTCACAGCTTGGTGGGAGTCTAGTCGTGTTTTTATTCCAATTGGCTTCCTCTCTTTGAGCTGATTAGAAAGTCTGTTGTCCATTATGTATTTTTGAGGGGAAAACAAAGCAATCCTCCAACCGACTATTTTGGTTCGCACACGACTGCAGAACAACACAAAGCTACAGCTCATCTCTTCGTGTCGTGCTACACTGTAGGTGCACGTGTGCGGTTGCATGTGCACCTGAAACTAGATACGGCATCCACTGTGAGTGGAAAAATACCCAACAGCTATGGCATCAAAAGGAAGTGCACGAGAAAGCTTGTTATGTTATGTTATGTTTATTCCCTCAGAATGTCAAACTGCTTCATCGCGGTCGTTTAGTAACGTTAGACAAGCTCACCTTTATGACATCATCAGTTATCACGAAAGGTGACTGCTTAAGGTGTTCAGAGGAAATCATAAGAAAACCTGAGTTACTGTTAATGTGGAGTCACACAGTGGTGGAAGAAGTGCTAAGATCTTTTACTTAAGTAAAAGTAGCAATACCACAAAGTAGAAATACTTTGTTGTTAAGTAAAAGTTCTGCATTCAAAATGTTACTTCAGTAAAAGTACAAAAGTATTAGCATCAAACTTTACTTTAAAGCTTCTCTGTACGACATTCAGAGCATTAATATGCAACGTATTCTCATACAACGGTTCGTATGATATTTTACGAAAAGCTAATCCTCATTTTTCGGATTAGGATTAAACAACTACTTAGTTAGGTTTCGGAAAAGTTTGTGGTTTGGGTTAAAATAACTCCAAAAATGGCCTAACTTTAGTACGGAAGTTACGTGACAAATAATTCAACGTTGATTTGTGGTTTCACACCTGGGCTAAAGTCCGATGTTGACCCACAAATCCGCTCCGTTTTTATACTTCCTGGTTCACGATTACATGGATTACATACAAATTGATTTCACGGTGTATGAGAACAGCCTGCAATATATCAGAAAACAACTATTTCTCTGTGCTTTGTTCACGTAGCTGATGCATTAACGCCGTCAGTGGTGCTACTTTTAAATACTTTAAAATTAAATTAAAAGGGGATCAATAAAGTCTTAGCTTAACTCCTATAATAATACATTTATTTGTCGATTATATTTAATTAATCTGAGTCTGCAAAGTAACTAGTAACTAAAGTCGTAGTAGAGTAAAAGGTGCAATATTTGTAATATAAAGTAGCAGACAATGGAAATACTCAAGTAAAGTACAAGTACCTCAAAATTGCACTTAAGTAGAGCACTTGAATAAATGTACTTCTGTCACATCAGAAGTATTAACGACATCAACAGGATCAGAGATGTCCCCTCCGAGCAGCAGATGATGACACCGGGGAGGGACCTCTCGGACTTTCCTTTGCCTAACTTGGTCATGGAGACCAGCACCACCAGCAGCAGCCTTGTGCAGCTCTCAGAAGGATGAAGACGACTAACACACCTCAGCAGCGAGGAAAACATCTGGGCCAGGGTTTCAGCGCCCTGCACTCCTTCCCACAATGCCCTCATTCCTTTATATAATCATTAAATCACTGACGGATGTGAGAGAGGAGCAGTGGGGGGCTGGGAAAGAAAAGAGAGGAAGACGAAGACAGTAAAAAAAATAAACAGGAAGGTGCAAGGTGTTATTCTGGCATTGCAGACGCAGTGCGTCAGCAAGCACAAGTCTGACCTGCTGATAATGACGTGAGGTGTTGTAAAAGGCAGATGTTGCTTGGACATCACAAATATGGTCTGTTATGACCGTGTGTCTCCATGTGTTTGTGCTTCATAATTAAAACATTTACAGACTGTGAGAGCCCGTGCTTCTAATTCAGCGTCATTCCTTCCAAAAGTGACTCATCGAGCACTTGTTGAGCGCGTGAGAGAAATAATCTAACACTTTGCATATCTCACTCTGTAGGTTATTGCTTTTGAAAAGGCAAACATGAGTTATGTTTTGCTCGCTGTGAAGTATTCTGAATGTGATTAATGTGTTTGTTGAGGTAAGAAAACCATTTTGTATCCCCGCAATCACATCATTAAATCCACTCACACCAGATAAAATACAGTTTGAGTTTGATGCTGACTCTTTGGCTGCGTTAACGACCCACCATTTGAAAAAAATACCAGCTACTAAACACGATGATATCATAATTCTTTTTAAAGTTATTCAAGTTGATGCAATTACAGACGAGAAATCAGCTTTGACAAGAGAAACAATGCACTTTTTATGAGACTAATAGTCAACTTCCTGTGTAGTTCCTGAACTGAGTCTATTGTCACGAGTCTAGTTTGAGATGTTGTGACATGGCTTCCTTTGCTGAGCCAATTCAGCCCTTTTAAACTTAAACGTGTGGCGAGCTGTGTCCACAGGCGTGCTGCCCGCCGCCAGAACCTGAAGTGCAGCACGTATGGAGGAAACCGCTCCAGTTGGAGAAATCGGATCCATCTATGGGGAATATCCCAAAATAAACCCCTCTGTTCTCCCATATCAGGCCTTGTATAAATAAGATAGCACTGCAGGCACACTGCACCATGGGAATTAGCCAATCCAGTCCTGTAAACATCAGCCAATGACTTCTGGCAGGCTGGCCGGCTCTCAGGAGGGGAGGTTCTGCGCTGGAATTCATAAATAAATCACTTTTCTGGGAGGATTATGTGTCCACAGTCCCCGTCCTCCCGGCCCCCTCCCCCCCAAAATAAACAGGGCCCAGCAGAAATAGCAGAGTTTAAGCACCGCTACAGGAAATCATCTGGGCTTGTTGCTATAATTTGGGGACATTATTTTCATAGCATTTGCATTTTAGTAAGACCCAAACTTTTTTGAGACCGTGTTACACAATCCACCTCCATGATGAGTGACTGTACAATAAAGGATCCTCTGTGACATTTTGATGACTTGTGATTTGATGAAAAGCACATTGAACTTTCTCCAATTCTTCAAATAGTTTCCAAGACAGAACTGAGGTCAAGTGAGGTTTATCTGCGTTGCTTGTGTTGCTATCCAGCGGTTCATGCCATTAACAGTTTCCCAGAGGAAGTAATGCAGCACTATTTAAACCCACTTAGCCTGGCCCTTCCTAGACAAACATGGGGTCAAGTGACAGATGCTGAATAAAGGTTTATATACATACTGAATGTCTGAATAAAGGAGGAACTAAATTTGGTACAAAAAACCTTGTGTTTTTCTGGTAACATATAACAAATGTTTCAACATAACAGCCCTATATTTGCTATGCAAAAAGCGGCGGGTGCGGACATGGGGGTGGTGGATGGGTGTAGCGAGCCCAACTTTCATGCAGGAGACTGGAGTCATATTGTTCATATGATATCTTACAAAAAGTCATTCCTCATTTTTCATGCGTTTTCCTATGAATGTTCAGCAACACGCGTCAATTTCCGCTCGTTACATGCATACAGTCTGTTCAAAATAAACGTCTTTCTTCACACTGTGGTTAGGTTTAGGCAGTAAAACTACTTAGTTAGGTTTAGAAAAAGATTGTGGATCGGGTTAAAAAAACATCGAAAGTGGCCTAACCTAAGTACGGAAGTTACGTGACAAATAAATCAACATTGACTTTTGGTTTCACACGGGACACGAATGCCGAACTCCTGGGCCAAAGCTAAAGCCATATTTCCTGGTTCCCGATTATGTGGATTACATTCAAATTGATTTTGTGGGACATATATACAAATTGCAGTACATTACTTTTCGTAGGTATAGCTACAAATGGTGTTTGAGTAGAGCCTCACAGATATTGTAGAAAGTCCGAATTTAAAAATTGTTGGGATTGAATGTAAAAAAAAAAAAAAAAATGTTGTCATTGAAAATAATCAACAATTATCGTCCAATAATGACATTGTTTTATGGCAATATGGTTACAATACTTTACTACAAAATTCAGCCCGGTTCTAGATGACTTCTATCTTCTTGTAGATTACCAAATCATACTTATTGGGTCAGTTAACATGGGAACATTGATGAAGGTTGGTTTGCGTTCTACTTCTGTGATGTTTATGGGTTGGAACATTGTCTTATAGGCCCTACAGTATATCTTAGGAAACACAAGGGTGGCCATTTCTATGACATCTTGCAGAACAACAAACTTTCTGACCTAAATAACAAGACCTTTGGCCCGACTGATGATCCATGGACATCATGGAAATGATAATGAAGCATATCAGAGTGCTTAAGTAAATCCAATGGGGGGGGGTTTCCTAACGAAGAAGGCTGTTGTTGTTCTTTCATGCTACTAACTTATTCTTGTGTGGGCACGAACGGGTTAAACGGCTGAACGGTGAGACGCTTCATGCCTTCATATGTACAGAGCAGCATCAAAGAGCGGAGCGCTCCTCGCCTCCTCTGCATGTTCCATACAGTCTGCAGCACAACTTTTACTCATACAGTACAAGGCACAGAAACAACCCGGTGGGTGGTACGGATGTCTGCCAGAGAATAACCCCCAACATCCTGCTCGATACGACTGAGCACAGGTTGGTGTGTTATGAGCCAGGAAATAAAAGTTGATTCTGACATTTGCTCGGTGGCTGCTATGTGAAGAATTCAGGTTATTTCAGCTCTGAAATAACATTACCACACTTTTTGTAGAGCTGTGATAAGTAGGTCTGGGGAAAGTAAGGGGGCTTCCTCTTTCCACATCAATAAGATAAGAGGGGAAGTGACATAAGTTCCTGCAGCGAGCTGTGCGGCAGTGGCACGAGGCCGATAGTGAGAGCTGCATGCGTTATGTTCACAGAAAAAACTGACACTTGAACGTGAACTCAAATCCGCAAATTATCTCTAATCCTCATTTCTATCGTCATCAACCCACATTAAATGTTCTCTACCGATGCTTGCCTGAACATTTCTTGGTACTGAAACATATGATAGAGAATAAAGCAGGCTGTGTGGAGGCAATCATGTCTAACCTACATCTTATTAGTCATAACCTGGTGATTAAAGATAAGAAAATATCCTCTGTTAACCTTGATTGTAGGACCAGGCCATTTTGGAAAAACTTTGCAACTTGATTTTATCAGATCAGTCAATATTTCTCAAACGCTGATGAGATTATCAACAGTGCAGAGTGACTCATAACCTTTAATATTAACCTCATCATGTGCTTTATTATTATTCATTTTGACAGCATTGCTGTGATATTATTATAAGAGTGGATCTCTCATTTTGGAATTAAACTTGTATTATGTGATGCCAGGACATAAACTCAAATCAAAGGAGATTTACTACGGTGATTCACGGATATAAAAAGTGAGTCAGATCTCAAAAAGCACATCAGAAGGACGAGTGTAACCGTGGCCAGAGAGAACATTGTTTGTAAACTGAACCTTGAACTAGCGACTGCCGGGTTCACAGTGTGAGTCACAGCCTGTGGTGTCGCCAGAGTTTCAGCAGCTCGGTAAACAAGGCAACACATTGCCAAACAGAAGAAAGTGCCCTGGAAAGTACCCAAGGAGAAGCTCCGCGGTGCAGACGTGAGGGGAAAATCATCTTCAGTTGATAAGAGGGGACACTCTCAGCTTAATCTCTACACACTGAGGAAGAAACTGGAGATTTAGAGTTAAGACAAGAGGCTGCGTGTGTGTGAATGTGTTTTTCTCTTTGTGTGTCGAAAAAAGAAAATAAGCAAGACTGAAAGAGAAAGAAAAAAAGACGCAGTTAAAGGAAACACAAGAGAGACATGAAAAGAGCCCACAGCTCCACTTTCACTGAAACGCTCTGTGTTACATCACTAGTCAACAAAACAACCTTTGACTCAACATGACCCTTCACCATCTGAGAGGGTTTTTTAGAAACCGTCCAACCCAGACATGGTCTCACCTTTTGTTCTGTGGGCGATGGAGTAATGACTTCATAGTAGACGCTGCACTTTCCCAAAATCAAGGTTGGCGAGGGTCAGCGTGCCCCCCTAGTTCTGATAATGGACCAGCCGGGCCACATGAGTCCACACACTGTCGGAGTCAAAAGTCCAGCATTTGAACCCGTTCCACTTTCGACTTGGCTGAAACTCAAGAGAGGCTACAGGCCACTCGCTCCCAGTCTGATAAACAACTCCCGCACAGAGAAATGAGAGGGAGCTGAGCTGGATGAACACACAGCTAACACAGGGAAAGTTGGTATGAAATCATGCATTTCAGATTTGCTAATAAATACACAATACGTTCATTTGAAGTATGTTTACAATCACAAACTTTTTAACAGTGTTTGAGACCAACAATGCAGTTTGCACAAAGAAGTGTTTCCATTAGCCGACCCTGCACATCCTCACGGTCAAAGTTGAACAAAGGTGAATCACAGAGAAACAGGAAACACACTCGTGAACTCACTTGGCTTCAACAGAAGTGAACTGGAGATGGAGCCAAAACTTGCAGGACAAACGTTTATTGTGACCCGCTGTTTACTGGGTCTCCTGGTTTGTGCTGATGTAAAATTAGTTTAGAAATGAGCAGCATCAAAGCACAATATCAGCTGACAGGATAAGGGCCTTTAGGTGGAGTCCTGTCTCGGAGACGGTTTCAAGACTTGCATAACCCTTTTTCCCAAGCAAGCATTTTGACTCGTTATAGTAGGAAAAGCACAGGAGTCACTAATAACATTAATGATGTCTCTGTTCTATATAGGTGTCCCAGTGAAGGCCTTTTGAGATTAATTTGAAGGTCAAGATATTTTTTTGAACTATTGTTTTTGTCATGAATACTTTCACACAGAACGCAAATATAAGGCAGCACAAAGCGTTGTTATTTTTTCTTGGAACAAGGTAAATTTTCTGAGCTTTCGCACCGCAAATAAAGACATCAACCAATCACGTTGTGTGGAACGGGTTGAGTTGCGCCTATATTTATGAAACAACAACTCGGAGACTCAGTAGTCTGAACCAAGACGGCAAACTTTATTACTCCTTTCAACCTTGACAAAGGGAGCACAGACCAGATCCACTCCTTCCGTTCTTACTTTTCACAATAAAAGCCCTAGATATGTAATGTTAGCAGGCCAGAATTTCACATTTTTGTGTCGTTTATTCGTCACGTCCCCGGAGTGTAAAGGCCTTAAGCCATGACAGTGCGACACCAGGACCCTGAAATAGAAGAAACTAAATGGAATTCAGCCATCATTAAATTTTTTATTTACACATTTCCTACTGTGACATGTTGAAAAGAGCAGTTACTTCAGTTATGAGTTGCATATTCCTTAATGAATTAGTGTTAAATCAAATAACCAAACACAAAACTTGGTCCAGCATGGAATAACTGGACACAGTACAGAGAGATTTGATGAAACTGGGGGGTTAAAATGTGGCCCAGCAGCAGTTCTGTTTTGCTTTAGCAGGCTGAACCAGACATGTCTTGTATCATTTCCTGTTGTTATAAACAGAAAAGCAGTGAGCATTGATTTGTTATGACTGCAAAAACTGCACACTATTCAATTAGATACTGAACACAATTAGTATTTGGTACGTAATCGGAACACAGCTCGTCTTTCTTTCTGTTTCTGTGGACAGACTCATCGACGACGGCCCACACAAAACAGAAATCATCCTTTCACCTCAATACTTGAAATGTCAGTGGCCACCGTGGACTTTTTACTGCTTATGATCTCACAGGAATCTTTACGTTTGTTGGTATTTTAAAAAAAACCTGTCACGGGCATTTTTGCCTCGAGCTCATGTTGATTTGTGAGCCTGTTGTGTTTGAACTACGGCGAAGACCTGAGCACAGGAAGTGGGCAGAAAGGGGAGTTCTGTTAGAGCCTAAAATAGCTTGTCAGACACTAAGATGTATGATTCTAAAGTGTTCTGCTTGGGCGCGTCCTCTATTAACAGCTCATTGTAATAATATAAAGAGGGGGTATTTTTAAAAACAATAACAGGTGAGGAGGCCTCTGCGTCAAAGAAAACCAGTTCTCTAAGAAAACTTTAGAGCAGAGCCTAATGCAAGCGACAAGGTCATTTATTTTAACCCACTTAGGAAAGAAAGACATCAGTGTAGTGGCTGCAAAGTTCATTAGCCAGTGACACTGTTTCTTGGAAGTCTCGAGGGTACCGTCTGTGTCAGAGGCATGTGGGGTTGACGTGAAGAGTCGGTACTCCAACTTCGAGGAGGTCACCTCTTTAACGGCCATGAATCACCAAAAAATCAACACGCCAAGTCGTTCCCACTGGAGCCTTTTTCCATCAAACTACCGAGGGTCATATAAAGTACGTGTCATTGTGTAAGGGAGACAGGTCATAAAAAGATCTTGTCACAGAACCTTAATACCTTAACCTACGTCAGGAAAAGACTGTGCAATAATTCACATCAGATTTATTCTTTCCCGCAGAGGGTGTTTTAAGAGTGAAACCGTCATCAGGATCATCTCTTTTCATGATGCATCAAATTAGGGTGCAACAAGTTCACGAATTTGACCTACAATTGGGAGGATGAACACATTTGTCGCGGGACAAAAACACAAGAGAACCTCACATATAGCGGACGGAAGATGTACCGTACGGCCGTAGACTAAACATAAACACACCAGGAGTTTACATTCGGAGCTCTGGGACTGTAAAAGCACTGGCATGGCTGGTAGCAGCAGCGTTACCACAGCCACAGATGTGCATAACACAAGTACTGCACTGTAAGCTGATTTTTAGTCAAAGATGCATCTGTTCCTGATCTGCGATAATGCGATGAAAATCTGAAAATTGCACGTCATGATATTATTTGATTAGTTTTTATGTGGGTTTTAGTCTTTGTTCTTTATACCCCTGCTCTGTACACTCCATGGAGACGCTGTTTGAGAGCTTCTGCTTTGTCATTCTTCACTGCAGACGTCCCAGAAGCAGCAGGAAGGCAGGAAGCTCCACCCTGCCCCCCCCCCTCTCCATCCTCCTTTAACCTGGTTCAGGCTGCAGCCGGGCCGAGTGAAGGCCACAGTCTGATCCTCCTTTCAACTGTTATCATGCGTGCACGAAGGCGTGTTTACACAAACGCAGATTTTTCTTTTACTCATAAAGAGAGGAAATAAATTAACATCACGAAAACTCCACCAGCTTCTCCTTTTTATTCCCTTGCCTTCCCCCTCCTTCCCTCGCCTTCTAACTACTTCCAAAAACCCAATACTCCCACTCCTTCCCTCCCCTCCCTATCCCTCGTCCTCCCTACTCCCCCTCTCCATCTTATGGGCCCTCTCACTGACAGCTGGCTCTGATTATGGCTGTGAAAAATGGGCCAGTCACGCCAGCAATCCCCCCCTCCAGCATTCCTGCAGCATGACTCCGCACTTTCTCCCTATACTGGTGCTCGGGCCCGTCTCTGCCTCCTTCCCTCCCTCCCTCCCTCTGCATCCCTCTGCTTCTCTTCAGCTGTCTTCATTTCTTTCTCTCTTGTTGTTTTCCCATTTAAATACCGTATAAGAAAGGGGTAAAGTTTATGCAAGCAGCTGTTTGTCTGAGGGGATTTGTGTCCTGCAGAAATGTTTTCAAAATGAGCTTGAGGGTGTCAGAGAGGAGAAAAAAAAAAACACAGAATGGGAGATTATGTTTGAGTTAGTCATATGACAAAGACAGATGGAGGAGGAGATATTGAAGCAGCGGTCTTCACATATGGAGCAAAAACCAAGCGAGCCCGCACAAGAGCAAACACACTCCATCACTGCCTCGCGCTATGGCGTTTATGGTACATTACATGACTATATAATGATTACAGTGTGTCCCACAGCACATTGTTTGGCAGATTTTTTCCATATGTACCTATTTATTTGTGTAATCTGAAAAAAGCAAAAACCGCATAAGCATATTGGCGTAACCAGTGAATGCTGGTTGGGTTTTGCTACATGATTTGGCTTCATTGAAGCAGTTCAGGTCATAAAAAAGCTCCAGTTTTAGCACACATCTATCCACACCTGCGCTAGTTTGCCAAACTTTCCACCTTGGTGGCGTCCACCCTCTCCTGCTTGATATACTGGAAAATAGGAAGCTTGCCCAGAATTCATAACAGAATCCATAAAACTTAAATAGTTGGCTGGGAACTTATTTTCTTCATAAAGAAAAATTATCAGGGGATTGATAGATAGGGTTTCACAATCTGAGCAATAAACCTGGATGTTACAGCTGAATAATAGAGTATACTATAACATCTAATGAAACATTTTACTATATCGGCACAGTCCTGGATTTACGGTGAAGATCCACAATAGCTTTGCCAGCAGGATATGGGGATGTGGCTCTATGATTTGATCCGTGGTTGTCCACGCTATTCCATCACTCAAAATGTCATGTCTTTTAGCGAGGTGTTTGTCTGCTGGAACATGTGGCATGAAGACAGGTAGTAAAGTCAGTAGGCCACTTTGTTGAAAGGTTTATTGTACTGTAGAAGATCAGATATGAGCTTAAACTCTGCTTTTCCTAATTTTAGCCACATGTTAGATTTAAACTTGGTGTTGCTTAAAGGGCGGATCCATCTCCGTACATTTTTTTTTTAATGGAAACGTCCACTCAGATGTTAGCAAATAGCAGTTAAGTAAGTTACCAGAGTAAGCTAATCAAAATTAATCCATACGGTTATGAACAATGTGAACGCTAGCACTAGCTGAGTCAACATTGTGCTCTGTTTGGAAATAACTGAACGGGTTAGTTTGGATTTTTTTGAAGTGGGGTTGAATGTATACTCCCGCGTTCTGTGAGGTAAAAGTTGGAGTTGAGAGATGACGTGTAGTACGACCGGATTGTTTCGCTAGTAGCCAGTTTAGAAGCTAATTTCAAACCAACAAAAAGCTAAATCATCGTCAGACGATAGCCGGTGGGCACCCACGTTGCATTTTGGCCAATGCGTTAATCCACTTTTGCTCTACACACAGACTGTTTACCTGCATTCAACCAAAGCCTGCTTGAACGTGATTGGTCAATACTACTCAAACGAAAACCAGAACGCTTCCGATGCCAAAATCTTGTCCCGTTGCCTACAGATTCTACATGAATCTGTTTATAGAGATTATGACAATGCTAACAAGTCAATATTTAACAGGTGTAATGTGAACCACTTTCACCATCTCAGTTTTGCACTTTAGCATGCTAACACTTGCAAATTAGCACTAAACTCAAAGTAGCTGATGCAGATCATAAACCAAAGTCTTGGACATATTGAAATTTTGCCCTGATGATGGCGCTATATGGAAGGTCAAAGGGATCATAAAAGTCATTAGGATTCATCCTGAGGGAGGCATAAATGGTTGTACCTAATTTCATGACAGTCTATCCAATAGTTGTCAAGACATTTCACTCAAAATCTCAAATATCAAGTCTTAAAGTTTTAATGTGCTGTAACTATAAGGTATCAGATATTTAAGACTGTAAGTATTAGATTTAAGAAAGGTGTTGTTCAGTGCCAAGTAAAACAAATGCAGATTATGTTGCCAAAAAAAACTGAATGAATTTAAAGTCCTTGAGCCAGCAGTAATTTTCCTAAACCCTCCACTGTATCTCCTACATCTGAAATACCTTGATAATCTCTGTTTCACTGTCTAATAGGGAGGGTAGAGGGCTGTTATAGCATGAAGCGAGCTCTCCAGAGGCCAGCAGATGCCTTGTGTCAGGTTGCATAAACAAGATAGAACACTTTCATCCATCATGCTGCTGGAAGCTTTAGGCCCTCTTATCCGGCTCAAGGCACCTTGTTGAAGCAAAGACATTTTCAGGGCGCCGGCCTTGATATTACCTCAGCGGAAATAAATAAATGAATACTGAGCTCTACAAATACCCACTCTATGCCTCTCTCTCTCTCTCTCTCTCTCTCTCTCTCTCTTTGACCTCAGAAAAAAGTTTCAACATTATTATTACACAACTCTTCATCCTCTAATGGCGTCAAAGTATTCGAGTGATATTAGTCTAATGTCACATTATTCAATGTAAACACCGAATGCGCAAACTGCACGTCAATATTGAATATGAGTGTATGTTTAAGGTATGCATCAATCTCATGTGGTGAGTCATGCAGCGAGGAAGTTGCCCACAGTGGAAGCTCCAGTACAGTTCTGGTTCCACCTACACATCAGCCCTTTATCGCCACAGCTGCACAATTTGCTCCTTACCTGCTAACTCTGTTCCATTCTGTCTCTCCATTCACAAAGAAGGTGACATTAAAGCCCCCCTCCAGTGTATTTTGGCATTTCTATGATATTTCATATTTATATGAGTCATTTCCTGACTACGTTGATTAGATCACCGACTCCTTTTTGCTAATCAACTTAATTTTGTGCTCAAAGTTAAAAGAAGGTTGTTGCTGTAATAGGAATATGACGTAGTAGAAGCTGCAGGTCATACGTCATCCTCTGAGCTTACGCAGGCACACTTGTGCTCGTTTGCGTCTGAGCAGTGGCAAACCCCTAAATCTGTTTATCTGTCTGTCAGTTTGTCTTTCTGGTTAGTTAGCTAGTTAGGTGTAGTTACCTAGCCCAACTTGTTGCATTAGCTAACTGAGGGTTTTCATTTTACTTTTTAGTTTCCTACACCTTAGTTTAGTGTGTTTATTTTCACAATGGCATTTGTGTGTGTGGTGAACGGGTGCAATCAACGCAGTAGATTACACAAAATCCCACCATCAGAATTAGCACAACACACTGACTTGTCTCTCTCACTCGCTCTCTTCTTTACCGTTTCCTCCTGCTGGGTAAATTAATGGAAAGTAGCCGATGCCGTTTTGGAGGTTTACCGGCCTCTAACAGGTCTGGACGATGGGGAGCACACAACTTTCAACCCAAGAGAAAACAAGAGAAAAGTCCCGTTAGAGAAATAAACGAATCACAGTGCAGCCCGGTGTGGTGTCGGTGCTGGGAGCTGAGGCGAGAGCGGCCGGTGTTAGCACCTCCAAAGCGTCCCGAAACTGCATTTCAAGCGGCGGACCTCGGCAACATGTCTATCCGTTCTCCGGTGCAGTGCGGCAGTAAGACAGTAAAGAAGAGCGCGAGTTAGAGAGAGTCGATGTATTGTGCTTATTCTTGTCTCATTTGTGGTCTGAAAAACAGGAAATTAATCTAAGCTGGTTTCATCTAAACTGGGTTGAAAAACGGTTGCCATGGTAATGAATTACGTATGACTATTAATCACATCCCCATTCTCTGTTTGAGAAAGAACGTTAGCTAAAAAACAGGAAGTAAAACTGGCTGGTGGGGGTTCAAAGCGTGATTGTTTGGACTTTTAGCCAACGAGGATGATCAAAGCAGGTCAAGGTGAACTCCCAAGGTGCCTGGAAGCAGCTGCGGAGATTTTATGAAAATAGGGTGAACGATTGACGTCCGCATATTAAACGTATTAATGGATTTCCCCCATGAGGGATGGTGCTCATGTGGAACTCATTTCATCTTCCTCTTCATAATGTCTTTGATTTTATTGGACGGTGCCGACTTGCGTGTTGGCGTTGTCAGAAGATCAGAGTGTCTCACACAGAAATTGACCGCATCCTTCTCTTAAGTGTACGTGTGGATATAAGCCAGCATGAAAGCAGATTTCTAGTTTGAAAAGCACTAAAAAAAGACGAGTTATTAGCATCAAAAGCTCATGTTGTGACTCACTTATTACAAATCTAGCTGCAAAGCCTGCAGTGAGTTTTATTAACCTTGGATCAGACTTGCACACGCTGTAGCTGGTGCAACACAGATTTTAGTCAAACAGAAAAAAGGGCAGCGCTTTGATGCATGTGCACGCCTGGTAAAGTACTTACAGCTCTTTATTATGATAACAAAAGTTAAAAATGAAGATTGGAGTTTAATGGTGTACATACGGTTCCCACCGATAGCATTTGGACCGTTCTTCCCTCTGAGTGTTGAGTTGGAGGGCTGTACGCGCTGTTAACAGACAGTTGGAAGGTTTCAATGAGGAGAAAGGGGGATTGTTTGGGTGTATTTTGGCAGCGGTTTTGGCGCATAGCGGTGCTGGTAATGGTATGAAAGTGGGGGCTGTCGGCTTGGGATTTTTAGTAAATGTGCCATTATTTACGAGTCGGGTGGGCTGAGGGGGGACAATAAACTTTCATTTCTGGGAAAGTCATTGGATTTTACTAGACTTTGTAGAACCTATAAGAGTGCAAGGCGAGAAAAAAAAAGCCAAACCAGAAAGTATTTAACTAGCGCAAAAAGTGTTTCCATATTCAGCTGTCACACAACACAGCAATAATGTGAGTACTCCCCTGGGTTGACAGAGTCACGTGAGCCCGATGTGACATTAAAAGTGCTTACTGGAAACACACACACACAAGCCGCGCTGTGTACGTTTCCATGCTAATGACATTAAACCACTCAAACCAAACTCAATGCATAATTCATACCACTCTTTGCTTGTTAAAGCGCCGTGTCGCATACAGGCAAATGTGCTGACTCACATGTTGCTGGTCAAATGATAATAAGCACCTGCTTTGACAAGTCCTTTAGTCTCATATTCAGCCTTCAGATCTCATTGTTCTTGAATCAAGAGAAAAATTATTATAGCAATGGGGTGACGTCATTCCACTTGTCCTCAATTAAGTTTCTTTTGTTTGAGCAATTCTTCTAAAAATTAGTGTTAATACCTCCAAATGAGACATTATCCGGCAGTAGCACGAAGGAAATCCCATTTGGTTCTCATAATTCTTGAAACAAGTAGCTTTGAGTCAGAAACATAGACTGTATATAAAGATAGACGAAAAGTGAAGCCAAACTATACCAGATATGGGAGCTGCCATCTTGAGATTTTGACGTCATTTGGAGCCAGAGTCTGCGCAGTAGTGATTGGGGGACCGAAGCCACGGTATCGAGATCCCGCCCACACACACGCCCAAACCAATCACGAGCTGAGCACGGCCGCAGCTTGCTAGCATTAGCCACCTAGCTGCTACGTTAGCACCCTGGTAGCTGTTTGGCTAGAAAGACACAACTAACCATAATATCTCTATAACTACATTTATTGATCAAATTGAAACCTGTTCTATTACACTAACCCGTGATGGATATGGAAAGTTAAAGGAGTTACATCTCCTCTCTCGTACAATTCCCGAGCTTCCGGCTCTGCAACTACTTTACTCAGAGCAGCTGTCAATCATGACGTTTCACCCCCTTTTTATAGCATCAAATAACTCATTAAAACCAAATTTATCAGAAAAAACTTGAACATACGTCAGCGTGATATGAACTACCTAAAATGACAGAAACCATCTTTGGGAAAAAATTATTTGACGTGTACTTTCACTTTTTAGTTTGGCCCATGTCCCGTCCGTTAACATGGAGGAGGCAAGCTTTATGACCTATACTGCAGCCAGCCACCAGGGGGCGATCAAGATGTTTTGGCTCATAGATGTATAAAAAGAACTGGATACAGCGTTGGAGGCGGGCAAGAAAAGCTAAACTTTTGAGTTCAAAATTACCCGGATCATCCGGCGATCTTCCGCATCCATTGGGCCCATAGATATGAACGGAGGAAGGAAAATAACTCTGGATACAGCTATTAGTGCATTTTACAGCTTTTAGGACCTGCTGATTTAAATAAGGGCTATTCAAGTGTTCTTTCCCAATGTAAGTCTATGGGAAAAAGTCTTTTTGGGCCCAATGGCATCACATGATGAACACGGAGGTTGTAGTACCGCCATTTGGCCACTATGTAAAATTTGTTTCAAAGCCCGGTGCTCTTCCTGGGGGCTTGTTTTGGCTTCACTTTTGGGAAGCTGTCATGGCGTCCATCTTTATATACAGTTTATGGTCAGAAACAAGAAGACCCATCAAATTTAAAGGCTCAGAAAATGGACTAATTGACTTGTTAGGAAGGTGGTGGTTTGGTCTGGACCCGTAGACGCTTCCACATTTTGGCAGACATGCAATTGGACCCCTGTGTGGTATATGGCTGCAGGACAATCCCCATTGTCCTGTTGGATACAAGCGGCTGGAGCCCAGGAACTGCTCTGGACTGGATGTTAAACCCTGGCAGCAGAAAATTATAGCTTTGGCCAGGAAAGTCAACCAAATGGGCTGATTCTTCTCATTCAACCCAAAGGACTCCACACAGCTGCACCTTCTTTCACTGCCAGGGAAGAAGACAGTCTGAAAGAGGGAGAGGAGAAAGAGAAGCGGAGTGGGGAACAGTTGGGGGCATTTGGACTGGACCCGCCTCAAAGACCCAGAGAGTTGTTTTCTTTACAAAAACAGAAGAAAAAAGAAGCAGCTTAGACTCATCTTGGACATCAAACTCTATTTTGGGCTGTGCGGTGTTTGGACTGTGGGCAATCACACAAAATCCCTCAGAGTTGTTTTCTTTGAGTAATTGGGAGCGCTTTTGCAAAATTACAATCAAAGCGGTGAGATGGTGATGTATTCTGGGCCCTGTGGGAACATAAAATGCTGTTTGAGTCTTGTCTATATTCCTCTGAGGAAATCTTTCTCCCAAAGGCTCCTTGATCTTTATCCACATAGCTTGAGTTTTGCTCATTTCCTCGTCGTTTTCCATTAAAGTGAAGACGGATACGCTTCACAAGCTCATGTGACTCCCCGGGAGTCGCGGCAGGTCACGGAGAAGAAAAGAGCAGACGTTACAAGGACTTTTCATCTCAGGAGGACGGGCAAAGGTGCAGTTTAACAGATGAATAATCTGCTGCTGAAGCTGAACACCTGTAGCTCTCTAGAGTAGAGTTCACTACTACACCCAAGTACTGCTTCCCTTCAGCTACAATACCTCCTAAACTATGAGCTGCAACTAAAGAAATAACATGATGCCAAAAAGACGAATCACAGGTTAATGAAGAAAATATCTTCACCAATTTGACAACCCGCTGACGTGTGAAGGTTTGATTGGTTTGCAGTGCGGGAACAAAATGTATCTTACTCAATAAAAACATACATGTGCACATGTGTTTTCTGTATTCGCAGGGCATTTCTTTGGGCTGCATATGTGTTGTCAAATTGATGAATGTGTTTTTTAACTTGACTAGGTTTTATTTCTTTGTAGCGTTTATTTTTCTAAATTATGAGCATGTGTTGTTTGTGTTTTTCTATTTGTGTTTTCTTTAAGTTGCAGTGCGTTGAGCCATGAGTGACACTAGCCAGACATGCCCTGCAGCCGTATATTCATCAAGTAATCTGCAGATAATTTGTAGCATTTGACTTGCAATAAAGACAAGCGCCAACAAAGGTTCAAATTAGAGCTGCATTAAAAATAAAAGCATGTGTTTCCACAATAAATCATCATGTCGAGTGAGGACGGCTCGCAAACAACTGATCCTATTCTCACAGCTCAACATCAGTTTAATCAAAACCACGCTCCTATTAATTCTCACCATCAAAAGCTGATTTCAAAAAGGCTCATTTAGGAGAGCTATTGTCAAACATAAAACGCAACCGTGTCAGAAGTGCGTCCTCGTCAAGAGCATCTGGCGGAATATCAATAGCCGGAGAGAAGACACATCCAATTCAATAAATCTGCGAGAAGTAAAGTGTGAGAAAAGTGGGCAGGGTCACACGGGCGGTTTGCTTTTGTGTATTGTCCGGAGCCGGACACATGGACTGTGTAATTCTAGTCCAGGAGTGACCACACAGGGCCGGTTGTGAGGTCCGAGAGTGCTGGAGAATGGAGACAGATGGGACAGGGCCTGGATTTTTTGGTGAGAGAATGCTTTCCACTGTTCCTACGCCATACAAAGCCCATTGATTTTTCTCCCCTGCGTTGAGTGAGGAGCTGAGGAAGATCTCGTTTCAGCGTCCGCCGCATGGTCATGACACCTGGACCAGGGTCAGGTCTGTCCGGTCCCCAGTGGAGGCACGCTGATCCCACAGGGGACACAACGAGCACTAGACTCCTCTCTACGTCCCTAAGTGTTTGTCTGCACATGCGTATCATCTGCCACTGTACTGCATTGTGTGTCATACAGCTGTGGTCATCGTCTCATTTCTATAGCTTGATGGCTTTGACCTATGCCGCGACCCCTAATGCGCGAGTGGAAAACCAAACTCTCCCTTCCCATGAGCCTTCTGGACAGACAGAAAGATTGTTCCTCAGGAAACGCGGGTCAGGAAGTCAGAGGAGGAAGCTGGCCTTTCGTTCTAAATAAGACCTTCCTCTAGAGACCGGCGTGTCAGCAGAGAATTGGTCAGTAAATCTCCTTTAAACGCTGACCCCTCACTCTCTTGTTTTGTTGCTATTTTTGCGACCTTGCGTTTAACCCAAACATCATTATTATTATTCTGTTTTGCAGCGAATTGGCAGTGACGGGGCCAAAGACTTTTCATTTCCAACATGGTGTTTGTCTTGTACTCCGGTCGTGATTGCAACGCTGTGACGTGTCGAAAGCCGTCCAAATGAGCCGAGTCGAGCACTGATGCCGCATCCCACCCAGTGTGACATGAAGGGCAGTGGAAGTGGAGCGGATGGGCACGCTGGAGCGCTTCATGGGAACAACATCAGCAAGAGCAGCTGGCGGTTCACCACTAACAATGCTGTGGCTACTCTTATGGACAATTAATCGCTGCTAGTTCTTATTTTCCTCCCCTCCCTCCTCTCCTTCTCTCTCCCTCACCCTCTTCCTCTGAGGCGAGTTTCACCCTGCTAGATGACCACAGTCCTCCCTTATGAATTTGGCAAACATACCATGAGACATGAAAGAAGGCAATCATGATGGATGCCCTGGCTGTCAGAGCTTACACAGACAAGATGTGGGGAAGAGAATGTATACAGAAATGAAAACAGCGAACGTGGGTTGACACATGACAACATCAATATCAACACAAAATCAAAGTTTGTTTAGGTGGAACGCGACTATCCTTGACCGCTGATTGCTCAACAATCTGTCCTGTCGGTGTTACGAAAGATACGCTCACATGCTGGAAGAAAAAATGGGAAGTTATAGGAGTGTTAAGTAATCTGTGGCTTTTATTAGGACAGTTTTCTGTAAGATATCATGCTTCCAGTGGTGAAATGTACTTCTACATTTACTGTTCTTAACCCTCTGAGAGCTGCGAGATCGGGTACAGATATCATATGAAACTAGAAAACATAATGAATCCATTGGTACCATTTCATGCTATGCATGTTAGGCTAAATTTTGGCGAGGAAAAACTGGCATGGCCATTTTCAAAGGGGTCCCTTGACCTCTGACCTCAAGATATGTGAATGAAAATGGATTCTATGGGTACCCACGAGTCTCCCCTTTACAGACATGCCCACTTTATGATAATCTGTATTTGAATATTTCTCTGCATGCTGGGGTCATGTGTGATGATGTTAGTCCCCCATAGTAAGCATTTCATTGTAGTGAGACCATTTTTTTTTAACTTGACCTCACTGTACAAAATGACCTGTGGTGACCTCTAGGATAATCACATCCTCATGAAACTGTACAGCCACAAACTACAGATCTAGAGCATGGATGGCTGTCCTAGCTAGATTGACAATAAGGGGGTTTCTGAGCAGTTTCCAAAACAGAAGTGCTCACCATCCAATCACTGAAAATGCAATTCTTGCAGAAATCTCCAAATGTCAAAAGTTTTTGAAACCAAATCACAGGATGACTTTTTCTATGGTGTTCCTCGGGGTCTCGGTGTCTTAATGTGGTATTTTGGAGGGATTATTGATCATTTTGATTAATTCTCGATCGGTAAAAAATGGTTCAATTTAGCACCAAATGTGTGTAACAAATGGTATCAACCCAAAAATTGCTATAACAACTTGTGAGACATAATAGAGCATGGGAATGGCCATCATATACTTCTATCATAATGTTCTAAACCCTTATACACTTTCACAATTTATTTTAATGAATTAATTAATTAATTCATGTTTATTTTTGATTTCTGAATAGAACAACTTGACACACAGTGCTGAGCTGCATCTCAAATTGATCTTCAGGTTCCCAGCTTTCAGATGATGTACACCACTTCTATGTGACATCTACTGTTGACCTGCTATCTCCCCCTAAAGACACCCTGGACCCTCCTAAAAAAGACAAAAACGGGTCTATGTGGGTCTTAGATGGTTAAGTACAATGTTTAGCTACTTTGACCTTACTTGAGTATTTCCATTTTATACTTATTTTGTTCTTTTTATTCCACTACTTTTAGTTCACATCTTTAGTTACTTTGTAGATCAGGATTTTACAGAGAAATATCAACTTAATTTCAACTTAAACATAAAATAAGGGGCATGGTTGTAGGTTAAACTACCAGTAAATAAAGTAGGTAAAATCAGCTTCACCTCAACCAACTAGAACAAAAGTTAAACATTAAAGCATCCGTAAAAATGATTAAATTATAAAATATATGATAATATAAAACTCATAAGCGCCATTTTTTTCTGTATTTTGAGTATTTGTATTAATTTAATTTTTATTTTATACTGTAAATATTAAGTATATTTTGCTCTATACTTTTATTTATTTAGAATTCAGGATTTTGTAACACACTTTTTGTACATTATGTCATTATTCTTACGTAAGGTATCTGATTATTCATCACGGCATGCGTGCCAGTAATTGACATAAATAATTTTCACCGCAATGTACAGATGCAAAACACATTTCTAGTGAAGAGGTGATGTTCCACTTACAGTTGCTCATAATACGCTTTTACGGAATTGAAAATACAAGCGTGTGTGGGGGGAGACTGTTTGTTCCAAAACAGATACTTCAGCTGGAAAATTAGCTTTAACAGAAATCATAAATGCCAGTATGTCCCTGGTATTTATCAAGAACACTATCAGCTTCCAGTATACACATGAAGTACCATGAGGCAGTAAAAAATACTACTTAATTCTCCTTTAAGATGCTGTTTAATGAGCCTGTGGTCGGCCTGAGTGGGATGTGGTGCAGCATATTACAACGCAACTAGTGGGAGCATTTATGTTGTGTGTAGCTGATAAGTCTCTTTGCTTCATGTTAAGGCCACTAAGTTAGTGTGTCAGTGGAAAGGCTGATTACACAATACAGAGGCTTGTGCTGACTGGGTCCTAATTCACCTCAAAGCCACACAAGGAAAAAACTGTGTTTGACTGTGCTGACCTAAGTGTCTAATCTTAGAAATCCTCACTCACGGTATTCACACTGTTCTGATAATCTAAATTTATGCTTTGGGCAAACATGGGGACACTTTAAATACTGTACAAAGAGAGAGGAAGAGGAGTAAATAGGAAATGCTGCAACAAGAGGAGGGAGAAAAGTGTGCCCTCTGTTGGCTGTGAGGAGGAACAGCAGCAGCAAACTGTTGCTTTAACAGACAGACAACTTCCAATTTGTTGAGTTTCCCCATGACTCCTTTCATCTCCTGTTCAGTTAGATAAAAGATTTAACATCCAGTCATCCCACTTAAACCTTATCAGTGACCTCAAGCCTCATCCCCATCCTCCCTTCTGAGGAGGGGGTCAGAAATCAGGCTGAGGAGTGACTGACTGCAGCTCCAACAGAGACTGATAGGGCCAACAAGCCAAAAAGGAGGACAGCTTCGACCTCGAGGAGCGCAAATCCTCAGGAATCAAGTCTCCAGAGAGGGAACTCGACTCTGTCAACAGCGAGAGGAAAATCCTGCCTGAGGAGAGCCGAGTTTGTTCCTTTTGTGTGTTTTTTTGGGAAGTCGATGGAACGACTGGACAGGAAAACCTCATAAATATCACTCCGTTCCCTTTTACAAGCTGTGATGGAATATATATTTGGAGTTGAAACAATTAGTCCATTTATCGATAAATCAATCAACAGAAAACTACTTCGATAATTGGTTAAAGGTTTCACTCATTTTCCAAGCAATAAATGCCAAACACTCTCTTTATATTTGTGAGAATTTGTTGCCAGATTTTGGACTGTTGTGACATTTCATAGGTCAAACAATAAATCGACAAAACAACTGTGATTAATAACACACAATCTTCAGTTGCAGCCTTAGTCTTCTTAAAGTAAATTTCAGTATTACTGTTTAAATGTCACCTCTGAGTGAATAATGCATATCCTGTTTTGTAGGTATTCTTATGTAGAGCCCTGTCTACACCTTAAAATGCCACCAAATCGCATTTAGGGACTTGATCTCAACTTTTTCAGCAAGAAAGACAAGTTTTAAAGGAGTTGATAACTGCTAAATATAAGCTAAATATGACACTTGCAAGAAATATTAAGTATGTTTTTGCCTGTGTGTGAAGTAAAGATACAGGAAACTTGCTCAAACTTCATTGTACGCTGTTACAAAAGTTAATTTTGTCACTATAATACTATCCCAGACATAGTCAAGTGGTGTGTAGGCTGTGTCAAAATGATGTCTTTTACTGTCTGCATGTGTAAAACAGGAACACATCTGATGATATCCCCTGAGAGATTTTCATTTTGGCAGGAAACAGGTGCCTCCTCTTAAACCTGGAAGGACAACTGCATCACACAATACCAAGCAGGCACAATACAGCTGAGAGTATTACAGTAAACAGTGTGTGAGGCTTCTCGAGGCCAGAGTCCAGTAAAGAAGACAGTCGATGTTATGTTTCATGTGTGACATATTATGGATCCTTTAGATCATTTCACACCACGATAGAGGTTTTTTGTAATTTGCTAGAAAAGCAAAAGTTCTGTGATTCCCCTCCTACATCCAGTTACTCCTCAGAGGAGACACGATCGATCTGATCTACTTAATCAATCAGTGACAGGGCCTTTGAACTGCAGACGTGATTTCCAGCAAGTCTGTCATCCCTCCCCTGTCGTCTGTAGAAACACTCCAGGGGGAGATTACTCCCAACAGCCCCGGCTCGTAAAACTCTTTTTATGTTAAAAAACACACACCCTCGCTCCGTCCAGAATATCTCAGAAAGTTATATCTACTTTTGGTGGAGAATAACATTGAAGTTCCTAAAGGTCAGACCTAGATTAGTTTGAAATGATGTTGCATTCAAGCCTTGTATCTGGCCTTTTCCAACTCAACTCAACATTTCAGTACAAAAACAACTTCCCCAGCCTCTTCCACGGCTGCTAGCAGCGAGACAAAGCTCTCCACCCCCTGTGTGGCTTCTGTATAGGCAAAGAAGAGGAAGGGAAAGGGGAATGTTTTGCCTCTCTCTCTCTCCCCCCACCTCCCTGGGGCAGTGCTGTGTAGTAATAAACGTCCCCCATAAATCTCCCCCTCACGCCATCATCCCCTCCTCCAACTCCAACTCTTTTTTTTCTTCTTTTAGTTAACAGCTTCTTTTCTTCTCCCCCTACCCTGCCTTTCTTTCCCCTCTTCTCTTTTCTATTGCAACCCAACCCTGACATTGACTCTGCACATGGCCGATGGCTGCTCTGTCATGGATTTAGAGGAGGGGAGGGAGCGAGGAAGACGATGGACCACAATAGATTTGTATAGGTTTCACTCTCTGCAGCCCGACTCTTTCATAAGGTAGCTGCTAAGCGTCATTGTCACTGGCTGTGGTTGAATCTGGTGAGATCACGCCGGTATCAGGTTATCGGCTACCTGATGGAATGACACATGCATCCATAGATATATTATACCTGCTGGGAAGGAAGAGGAGCTGTAATATAGAAACTGCGAGGAAAAGAAGGGTTTAATGGTGGGAAATAGCTGCGGTCAGGAAAGAGTTAACAAGCCCTGGCTGCCTGAATTCACCGGAAAGTCCCACAAGTGACGTTACAGTCCAGCAATTAGGAGTAAATTAATTACAGAGTAGTGGATGGTAGCTGAAACCCTGAGGATAGTGCAGCGCCTCCCAGTAAACAACTCCAGACTGTTTCAGTATCAGACTTCCATTAGGAAAAGAAGGAATTAAAGTTGTAGCCTTGCCTACTTTTACAGTAGGCTTTAAAATCTACTGATAAGGCTGGTAACAACAAGATGTACTTGGAAGACACTATTCCTCTAACAAAACAGAACATGCACAGTATTCGAAGTGTAGTAAGTCACTTCAATGTGTAATCCAATGCACACACTCTCCTGATAAACTGGCTTATTATAGAGATAAAGTTATTTTTACAGCACGTTGCTCCAGGCTATTTCAGTACAAGACTTCCATTAGAAAAAGAAGGAAATAAGGTTGTAGCCTATAGCCTACTTTTAGAGCAGACTTTAAAAACTACTGATAAGGCTGCTAACACAAAGATTTACTTGTAAGACACTATTCCTCTAACAAAACAGAACATGTACAGTATCCTAAATCACGTTTATGTGTAATCCAATGCATATACTCTCCTGATAAACTTGCTTACTCTAGTTATTTTTACAGCATGTTGCTCCAGACTGTTTCAGTATCAGACTTCCATAAGAAAAAGAAGGAAATAAGGTTGTAGCCTAGCCTACTTTTACAGCAGACTTCTCCTAAGTCACTTTTATGTGTAATCCAATGCATATACTCTCCTGATAAACTGGCTTACTCTAGTTATTTTTACAGCATGTTGCTCCAGACTGTTTCTGTACCAGACTTCCATTAGAAAAAGAAGGAAATGAGGTTGTAGCCTTGCATACTTTTACAGCAGACTTTAAAAACTACTGATAAGGCTGGTAACAACAAGATTAACTTGTAAGACACTCTTCCTCTAACAAAACAGAACATGTACAGTGTGCTAAATCACTTTTATGTGTAATCCAATGCATATACTCTCCTAATAAACTGGTTTAGCCTACTATAGAGATAATCTATCAGTATTTTTTAAAGTCTGCTGTAAAAGTAGGCTAGGCTACAACCTTATTTCCTTCTTTTTCTTATGGAAGTCTGGTACTGCAACAGTCTGGAGCAACGTGCTGTCTCTTTAGTACGCAAGTTTCTCGGGAGAGTATATGCATTGGATTGCATATACTCTTATTGGGAGAGTATATGCATTGGATTGCACGTACAAGTGACTTAGGATACTGTACATGTTCTGTTTTGTTAGCGGAATAGTGTCTTACAAGTAAGTACCAGACTTCCATTAGAAAAAGAAGGAAATAAGGTTGTAGCCTTGCATACTTTTACAGCAGACTTTAAAAACTACTGATAAGGCTGGTAACAACAAGATTTACTTGTAAGACACTATTCCTCTAACAAAACAGAACATGTATCCTACATCACTTTTATGTGTAATCCAATGCATATACTCTCCTGATAAACTGGTTTACTATAATAAGGCAGTTATTTTTTTTTTGCAGCATGTTGCTCAGAAATAAAAGCCAACAACTGTTTAGTATTCATGCTGCGTGCAACAGTGTAGTAATCTCAAACAAACTGACACAACCCACTGAAAGTTTGTGCCTTCCTTCAGAAGAGGAAGGAGAAAAAAAAAAAAAAAAAAAAAAAGTAAAAAAAAAAAAAGTTGGGTGTAAAGTTAACGCCCAGCTCGCTGGAGGCTCCTCCTGCAAAGGATTATAAAGCAAATGTCGGTGCTGGAGCAGGGCAGAGGGGGAGTTCTGCTGGGTCAAAAATACACAGGAGCTGCTGCAAAAATCAGAAAACTCAGCAGACCTGCGCAACTTTTTTTTTTCTATAACAACCACCACTTTTTTTTGTTTTTTGTTTTTTCTTCTGATTTTGAACCCTGGTCGCTGCAAAGATGACCACAGCCGTGGTGTCGCCTTTCTTTGACTTCGAAATAATGAACAAGGTAAACTTTTTCTCCTCTCTGTGTCTCTGTCTGGTGCTGTGTTTGTGTGTGTGAGTTAGCCTGTTAGCTGCTGTGGAGGAATGATGAGCTGCATGATGCCCAAGGCCCCTCTGAGGCTTTGTTTTGATTTGACCATTTGCTTATTTTGACCTGTTGTTTTCCTGTCTAAACATCATCATTTCGGTTATTTACGTTAAATTTTGAGTCTTTAAAAGTGTGCCGAATTATGCAGGTAACTTCACATTAACTTTTAAAACTAACTGTTGAAATGTCAACTTTAATATTCAACATGTGCCACGTCATTTAAAGTTAAATTTGTAGTTTTGTTAACCGGTTCTGGTGCGCTTTAGAATGTCAGCCCTCGTTCTGTTAATGAGGGCAGTTTTGCGCCTCTTTTTAATACTCCTCACAAAGCAGCCACATGCTCGCTAATCATTGACTAGATTTGTCTGGCTTTTACCTACTATTGCGACTATAAAACAGTTTTTATGATTTAACTTTGTTCATCACATTTGTTGGGAAATAGCTGGTTAGTGAACTGTATTTGTTTGCATACAATTTGTTTTTAGTTTCAGATTTATTTTAAAACTGCGCCTTTTTTTCCTTTCGCGGTTGTTTTTAAATAGATTTTACTCTCTTGTAGCTTTAACACTCATGTAAATCAGTGACTGAACCAGTCATCTTGCTGTAGTTTGGACTTGTATTGGAAAGCAGATCAGTTTCCCTCTTGTAATTCATTCAGCAGGATGCCTTTGCCACCTTCATTATCTTTCAAATGATGCAGCCTCTTTGTAGCCACTAGCAGCCCTGTGGCCTCTCATGTGCTGCTGCTCCATTTACTAAACAGGCACACACATTCCTCACCAGGGCAACTTGCCAAACCAGCTGCTGTTCTATAGGCCTGTATCCGCTCATGTTGTCAGAGCCAAAAAGAACACAGTCATGCAAGAGGAGGCTGTGGATTTACTCTCCCGAGCCCACCAGCACCAGCTCTTTAAAAAAAAAAATCAGGACCACACTGTTGGATGTAGTTTCTAATGATATTATCTTTGTGTTTCTGCAGAACAACAAACTGCTCAGCTACAACAACAACCTGGGATCCCCCCATCCCATGTCTGTCCCTTGCACTGGCACTAATGTGCCCATCTCCAGCCCCGCCGGAGCCCTGCTGGACAGGAAGGCGGTGGGATCTCCCTCGGTGGGAGGCGTGTACCAGCGGCGGCACTCTGTCAGCAGCACAAAGTTCAGCCAGAACCAGTTTCTGAACAGCCTGAAGGCAGGGGACCACTCCTCGTTCATCTCAGGGGTTGGCAACGCCATCAGCAACAAGGAGAACCGCCTGCGAGACCGCTCCTTCTCCGAGACGGGCGAGCGGCTCCTCAACAAGTGCCTGGGGCCCGCCAGTCCCACCGGCGGCAGCCAAGTGAACTCCAGCCGTTACAAGACGGAGCTTTGCAGGCCCTTCGAGGAGAACGGTTCCTGCAAGTACGGCGACAAATGCCAGTTTGCTCACGGAATCCATGAACTACGCAGCCTGAGCCGCCACCCCAAATACAAAACTGAGCTGTGCCGCACCTTCCACACCATCGGTTTCTGCCCGTACGGGCCTCGCTGCCATTTCATCCACAATGCTGAGGAGCGCCGTGGACCTCCCCAGCAGTGCTCCCCTCTTAACTCCTCCAACAAGATGGACAGGCCTCGGCTGCAGCACAGCTACAGCTTCGCAGGCTTCTCCAGCTCAGCTGGGCTGAGAGACAGCCCCACCTCGGTCACCCCTCCACCCATGTTCTTCCCTGATGAGGTCCCCGACTGGCCCAGCAGTAACCCCTTCACCTACTCCAGCCAGGAGCTGGCCAACCTGTTTGGGCCTAGCCTCAATGCTGGTCCTATAGGCACAGAGCTCAACAACCCTGCACCCCCCTCTCCAACAAGCACGCCTTACTATTTCAGACCCATGTTGGAGTCCCCTCAGATGTTCGGATCTCCATCCAGCCCTCCCGACTCTCTGTCAGATCAAGAGGGCTACCAGAGCAGCTCTGGAGGCAGCCTGAGTGGCTCCGAGTCCCCCTCGCTGGATACAACCCGCCGCCTTCCCATCTTCAGCCGCCTCTCCATCTCTGATGACTAGACTGCAAACATCCACCAGTGACTTTAAGTTCGATGACACAAAGAGAACACGGCACTCCCCTCTACCTCTGCCCTTTTCCTAAGCTTCCCCCCCCCCCAACACACAACAACACCACCGTGTTAGTTCCTCGTTAGCGTTGTAAGGATGTAGTCCATTAAGGGAACTCTCTCTCTCAACTCAAATTATCATTTCACCCGTTTAAATCCACACAACAAGTTCTAAAAACGTACCCTGCCATGTGTCATAGTGCCAAAAAAAGGAGCGGAAATTGAACAATGAAAATCATGAGAACAAGAATTGACTCTTTTGCCAGGTGCCACTTGTTTTTTCTTTTCTTCTTCATTTGTTCTTGAATGTGTAGCAGCACAAGTGGCCTTGGAAAGGGGAGTGCTTTGCACTAGCCCCCCTCCCTCCCTCCTCCCTCCCTCCCTGACGATACCACTTCCCCTGAGCTAGCTAGAGGGTGCTCACTAACGTAACTGTAGATCTACCGCAGCCGTTTTTACAGACTGAGTTAAGGAAAAAAATAGACCCTGAAAAGATATGAATAGTTTTTAAAAAGAAAAAAAGTGCCTGGGGCGGTTTCTGCATGTGTTTAGGGTGAATGGACTACTGTTGTTTTTGGTTCTTTCTCATTTGCCCCCCTCCACACCCCTGTCACGGTTCTCCTCAAGCCCCGTCTTATGTAATTGTGGACTGGGTGAGTCTGCAGGAAGGACTTTGAACTGGAAGTTGGTTATGTTCCCCCCCCCTCTCCTCCTGAGTTTTCCCCTCCTGTTGCTGGTCACTGGCTCTTTTTTGGGAAGGAAGTCTTGATATCAAACTGATCATTAAACCTGTAAGACTTTGTCCCGCCTCTCAACCCTGCCTCCCCGCCTTCATCCTCGCCGATCCGGGGAATTCCAGCATTCCCATGGTGCAGTTGTACATCCTGCGACTTGACGAGATGGGATCTCCAAGCTATTTTACTTTACTTCTCCCCCACTTTAGTACCTGCTCCGAGGAGCACTCTGTACTCATTACATCCCTTCTTCTTCTTTTTTTTTTTGCTTTCTTTATTTGATAATTATTTTTTATTAATGTTATTATTACGGTTATTATTGTTTGAAAAACTTTCCAGACAGAAGGTTTTGCTTGTCACTGCTTATTTAACTTATCAGAACATATTTATTGCTGATCATATGCATTTTTTTGTTAATTTTGTTTTGTATTTATCTGGATAATGAACAATAGAATATATTTTCTTTTATGTTAAATTATGATCTTCCATATTAATCTAAAGATTGTGAAGACGTTTTTGTCAGTTTTCCTTTTTTCACAGTTTAATATATTGTACTTCAATGACTTTTGTTCTGCAACTACACTTTGTCAAAAATGAAACTTAATTTAAAGCAAAAAAAAAAAACAAATGCAAAAAAAGATGTTTTGCGTTTTGATTATTTATTGTACTTTTTTTTTTTTTTCTTACTCCCTCTTATTGGACTGCAATTCCATCAGAACTAGATTTGCTTGTATTCATTCCTGACATTTTCCCCTTCACATCTTCCAATAATCTGACAGTAACAGTAGCTAACTGTTATCACATTATTTCACCTCGTCTCGGATCTCGTCCCAGATCTGAGTATTTCCTCACAGTACTTGGGTCGATGGTAGAAGGAAAGGGGTGCTGGAAGACGTCTCACATCACTGGTTATGTCGAAACGTCTTCTCTCAGTAATGTTCTTACACCCAGTCTGTTATTACAAGCAATAGCTGTGACCAAATGGGTTGAGGAAAGTTTATTTTCTTTTTTTTTAATTTGATTGGATGCTTGATGCACTTGCTTGGCCCCTTCTTGACCATTGGAAGTGCCTCTTTGAATACATTCCAGGTAGCTATAAGGCTTCTCTGCCTTTTATATTTGATAAAAATGGAGGACAATTAAGTTGTTTTAAGTCACTTGTTCTGTGTTGCCTTCACGTGTTTGGAAGAGGTGATCAGAGTTTGACACAAAGAAAGTATAAAACAGTTGAATGTATTTTTTCAGCCATGTTTTTTTTCACTACAGTAATTTCTGTGAGTTTATATGAAAGCCTGTTTTTTCCCCTCTTTTTGTAAGTATTGATTGCAGTTAAGTCAATAAACCCCGTATTTTTTGAAAAGTTAAACTGTGTAATGAGTTGTGTACTTGGGTTGAAGTCTGGCTACTACACCTTAATGCAGTCATAGACACGCTGCACACATATGATGCTTAAAAAAATCTGTTAAATATTGAGGTTAAATGCTTACTATATACATTTTACCAGGTTACCTAATATTCAAACTTTTATTGAACTTCTCTTATGACCTTAGGGACTGGTTATTTTAATATTTGCATATTACAGGCCTTCAGGGAATTAAGTTGTGTCAAAGCTTTATATCAGAGGTTTTCAAACTGTGAGGCACGCCCCATAAATCCACTGAAATCATAGTAAAAGGACACTCCCTTATAACACCAGAACCTGCCTGAGAATTACCACATTTTCAAGTTTTCTTCTGATCCAAAGTAATCCAGTGATAGCTGTCTGTACATCCATGGGTACATTGCAAACAGGAACTGCTAACTGCTTATACGGCATACTTTTAGTTACGCCAATAAGCCAAAATGTAATCAAATATAGGCTTTAAAGAAAACGGAGTTCAAGTTGTAGCCCACAACTACCATTCTGACTCCATAACAACATAATTCAATGTCAGACTTTGAAAACAGGGACATAATGTGTTTACAAATGTTCTATTTAAAGGTAGAAATGGGAAACTGGCTGTGCTTCTCTGTGCACAATGCAGAACTAAAGGGAGTTTCTGCTGTGGTGGAAGTTGATTGGTGAGCTGCACAGAGGAGCAGTCGGGGGTATTGACCTGGGGATGACCAAACTCTCATTGAGCAGGTTTGGTTACGCAAAAACAAGACACTCCTGGTTTCAGTAGAAATATCGATCAGGGTGGCTGGAACCGTTACGTTTCCGAGAATTTAAAAAAAGTGTGATTTGTTGAGGTTATCATCTGATCAATGATCCGGAGGTTACAAGTAAACTGATCGATAACAGGTGTGAGGATAGTCCGGTAACTATGGGATAAACAGTTGAGTCTCAAGCAGATTTCATTTTCAGGTTTATGAAAATATACTGCCACATGTGCTCAATTGAATATGTTTTAAATAGATAAATAAATGTAGGTAATAATCGCTATTAATACAAGCAGAGTGGTGTTTGATTTCAGTAACAACACACACACAGCTTCCCCTTCAAACACTCCACTCAACATCCACTCTGCTTCTGCTTTCGCTCGCTCTCTGGACACTTCCGTCCGTCCGTGTTTATATTCTCTCAGATTGCAAAAACGAGCCGGAACAGGAACTCCCTTCCCTCCACACAATGGTGGGTGCTGACCCGTCACAGCTGACCCGTGGAGGCCTCCTTGTTGCTCTGTTCCAGAGAATCCTGGTGGATTCCTGTCTTGTTCTTTTACTCCCTCCTCACCCACCCAGTTACAGATATCTCCCTGAACAAGCTGCCTGCCTGCCTGATTCTACCTCTCTGCATACCAGCAAGTTAAACAAGGCAATAGCCTTCCAAAAATTGCTTTCTTGATACTCACAGTTCATTACTCACTACTTCATATTGTTTCACTTTGTGTCACACATTCTTTCAAAAGTAGAGAAAGCTAAAAACACCACAACATGTGGACAACAAACTGAATACCAACAAGTATTCCTGGCATACTGCTAATAAAATCCACATTGCATTTTTAAAGCGGCGATCAACAACAAATTTAGAAGAAGCTACAATGCAACAACATGTTTCATAAGTGGGATAAACAAAGGTAGTCATCTTTTAAAAAGTAACTTTAATGCAACTGAAGTGAAATACAAAAACAAGACTCGGTCAAAACCGAGTATATGTCTGGTCCGTGTATGGTCAGTCTGTGAATCTGAGGCTAAATTGTTACACAAATAGTCAGTAGTCATGTCTATAATGTTAAATCCAACGGTACACGTCCATCAGGTCTGGCGAGGACATTAGGTGACACGCTGCTCCACTCAACTGGCCGTTCAAACGGTGACGAACCCTCTCGTTGAATGCATCTGATTGGTACCTGTTTATTTGCTTGCCGTTTCAAAGAAGAAACAACATCCTGTTCGTAATTTTGCTCGTTATTCCGTCTAAACAATCCACCAAAATCTACATCTGAAAACATTTTAAGGGAGAAATAGGCTATGCTGCTGAATCTTGTTTCATTTTAGAACTAGACCACCTAGTTTCACAGTTTGTGAGTCGCGCTGGACGGGCTCATTTGCATAAAGGACTGTTCCCCGCCTTTTCATTTTGAAAGAGCAACGTCCAATAAAGAAACTCCAACACTCGGCCGACCAATCGTACAACTTCATCACTCAGTGACAGACTTTTGCATTTGTAGGCCCTCTGCGGTCCAGCCTAAAAGGCCTTATTGCAACAGGTCATGTTTCACCAGAGCAAAGAACCTGTATGGATGTCCTGTTTGGGCTCCTGGAGACCACAGGCCACCTTTAACAGCTCAAGATCATACTTTACATTGTGTATCACCTTTGTACTCTATGACTTTTATGAGAATTGCTTATAAACATGATTTTGAATTGATGACATGTTGCAGAAGTCTGCTACGTAGCATGACTAATGACTTGTATTTGGAGTCTCAGCGCCCACAGCTGTAAAACACAGTAAAATTCAATTAATCTTCATATGCTAAACATCTGTGGTTGGTGTTGACAGCACTTTTTTATGCAGCACTAACCCTCCAAAAATCCAAATAACTTCTGTTATTGGAATTAGATTAGGGGAATTGGCCTAAAACTTTAGTAACAACACTAAAAGGATAACATGCTGTGTATACTTTTTTGTCTGTGAATGAGTTTTTGCCAAACAAAATGAATATATATTTGTTCATTCATGGACCATATAATATAAAACAAGACATGATTGATGTCAAGACAATGTTTATGTTCATATTTTGTCACCTTCATCAAAGCCTAGTTCGTGGCAAAGGAGAATCAATTTTCTACCTATTGTGTTTTAATAAGATAAAGATAGTTTCCACATCTCAAATTAAACCAGGTGACTCGAGCGCACCTTCTTTTCTTGCTGCACCCTTTCAGAAGAACTTAAACTGCAGTTTGAGGGACATGAAAGAGGGCTGTTTCCTGTTTGTGTGGTGAGTATGTGTGTGTGTGTATAGAAGCACCTTGAGATGAAGTACCAGGAAGTGGGTTTCTGAACCTCCAGCAGCAGGTCTGAGGGTGGCGGAGGGGAGGGGGTCCTCTGCTCTTTGATATGTGACACACAAAAAAAACAAAAAAACTTCCATTACTTCATCACATTTTTACAGCAGGTTGCTTTCCAACATGGAAACAGTACGGTGACACAGATCAAGTTTGTGGTTCATTCATTGTTTCCTGCACAACAGGATAAAGCAGGTGTGTAGTTTTACTCGCGGTATCTTCATTCACCTTTAACCCGCACGGTTGAGCAACAGAATGTGGCGGCATGTACACTTTGTAATTGTGTTATCAGAGGCAGGTTTACCGCTTTGTCTGAGAAAGAGGTGAGCAAACAGTACTGGATGTGCTAACTATGCTATTTCCCTTATTTGCGCTCACAGCTGAGAGTAGGGGAGCTGCAGCCCCGCGAGCATGCATGTATGTGTCTGCATCGCTGCAGAGTGACAGGTGATGTGGGAGGGATAATTAATCAGCAAACAAGCGCTGAGGTCAACACTGAGTGATGAGGTTAGGCCATTCAGAGGCTGCTTTGTCTGTAGAAAACAGAGAGGCTCGATTAACCTCCTTCAGACACACATACCAGAGCTCACAAACCTGCATTAGGAACATCCACACAGGTAAAAACTGCACTTTTAATGTCACTGGAGGGATTTATTTGTGTTGCACTTTTGTTTTGTACAGCTAGTTTAGTTGTATGGGAACGTAACTTTGTAGGAGACCGTGTTGCATGGTTGGAATATAACCGGGGACGTTGCGGCTACATGGCATGTGCAGTAACCATTCGGCTACTAAGGTGCTCCCCTAATGTCCAGTCTTTATGATAAGCTAAGCTAACAGGCTGCTGGCTACAGCTAAATACTTAACGTGCAGACACAACAGTGATATTGATCTTATCAACAGTCATTTACTTGTTTTTATGTCTGCTTCCCACTCAGTAACACCTTTAATGTGACAGAATAACACCAACATGGTGAGTCAGATATTGAGCGGTGACAAACCAACCACAATAATGAAGAATGACGTCACATTTTTGACATTGCTCTTGATTAATTACAACAACACATGATCACTGTGCAGGTCTGGGTTCAGTGTCTTCTTCAACAAAGACGTATTTCTGTCACAGTGATCAAGATCTTTGACCTTGCTGTTACAGGACGGACCTCTATACCTGCCACTGCCGGGCCCGTCCTGCTTATGTATAGTGAAAGTACACCTTCATCATCTCTGCCTGCGCTCCCTTTTAACTCTCTGTGGTTGATGTGTCTGTGGCTTCACAGGTGGGATTGTGGGGAGTTAGAGACTTGTTTTCCCAAATATTGAAATTCTTAACTTAATTATGGGGTTGTGTTTTATAATTTGTGTTAACAAGGGGCCTTCTCATCCCATCTGTAATCACTTCCTGACTATTATCAGCCTGTAGAGTATATATATCACTATTTGGGAAGTTTACCTTCTGGATACAAAACAATACAGATTACTGACTTTGAGTGACAGAGAAAGAGGAATTACTTAAAAATTGTGGCCACTTCCATTTACTTTGTGATAACAAAACAGAATAGAATAAAATATGGCATCTATTTTGGTGTACGGTAGCCTTCTCATTATGAGTATTTTCAACCTCACATTTCCCCTACACACATTGTTTCTGGTTAATCACATATTACACAAAATATCTCATCTGATTATGATGTTTTGTCCGTAACTGCCAGGATTCACAGTCAGCATTTTAGTAATCACGCCGTCACTCTAATCTCAGTATGTGTAACACTTTTCTTCCCAGTCATGCAGATTTGTCTGCTGCCTGCAGCAAAATGGCAGGCTTTATCTTTGTAGGTCTACGGCCATATGTGTCACAGTGAGACTGATTGCAGATCAACAAAGACAACAGTCCCAACCACTCCCTGATCCTGTGGGTTTAACCCAGGCAGCCCTATTATCGAGGCGACTGAGGCTGTGACACACTGCTTACCGAGTAATGACCATTAGCCCTGCCAGGATCCAGTGTCACATGTGCTTTGCTTCCCCCGGGCTAAGTGGCAACCCTTGACCTGTAAAAGAAAGGAAGAGAAAACACACATGTGTTGAGCAGAGCAGCAGAGAGGTTGAGGAGGCTTCAGAGGAGAGCCCTGGTGATGGCCGCCTGACAGGTTGTGGAAACACACCCTTCCACTCCTTAGTGTGACAGAAAAACAAACACGGAGCCGCGAAACTCGCGCTGTGCCCCGCGCTAATGGACAAGCGATGACGTTTTCCTAACGAGACGCACCGGCACGGTGGAAACGGGAGACGAGGACCGGCCAAGGGGAGAGCCCGTCCAGAACCTGACACTGTTGTGCTTTGGGTTTCTGGTCCACTGGGCCGAGTGAGTCTCTCCCCTCAGCTCTCCGGAGTACTGAACCACTTAACTCTTCCTGTCTCATGACTCCCAGCACCGTGGCCCGATGGGAGGAAAGTGGGCTCCATTAGCAGAGCAACACCTGCTGTGCATTTTGACCTATTCCTGCTCTAATTGGGACCTTACAGGATAATTCCAGTTTATAACAAGTTGGATCTTATTTGTTTAGTTTCGGCCATCGTTTCCATTGCTTATAATAACATTGCAGAGATCTGGGAACATCATTACAACTCAGTATGACATACAAGCAACACAAGTCATCAGACAGGTTGTAAACAAGCCTGCAGTTTATCTATAGCCAGGTTTCCATCAAAACATTTGGTACCAGGAACTACTTTTCAAAAGATTCTTTCAGTTCATTGTTGTCTGCGTTTCCACCGCAGTCTAAAGACCTGGGAAGAGTAGGCAAATTAGTCCGCTGACGTATGAAAAAGCAACATGACATGGGAAACTAGATGATGAAACTAGAGCGTCTGTCTCCACAGTAAATCATCTGTTGATTGTTTGATGATTATTTATTTGTGTTTTAGAACGTAAATGTTGTGAAACAATCAGAAAATAACTTTTCTTTCTCTCATTCACAGCACCGTCGCGCTGTCTGTCTCTTCTAACGTTACCGCTCGCCCTTGCAATCTCTATTTTTCTCTATGTTTTATTTAATGAGTCAGGAGGCTGGCAGCAGAGCCTGACTTTACTTTCAATGTTATCAAACAAAAAAAAATGCTCTCCCCTCGTCCTAAAATGGTCCTAAATAAATACTAGAGTACTTCCTTGTTTATGAATGAAGAGGTATACGAGTTGAAGCCGTTGAAGCCGTTGAAGCAGCGTGTATGATTTACCAATCAGCGACGGTCATCCCTGCAAAATCCACCCCCGGTCCCTGCAGTTGAACTGCAATGAGTGACTCAAAAGGTTCCTAGTTCCAGGGAAAAGTCCCTGTGGTGGAAACGGAACTTATATTATCAAAACCAATTGTTCCCAAACTTCTTTGCTCCTGACCCCTTAATAAAAAGCAATGTCATGTCTTCAGTAGGAGTTATGAGCAGTGCACTCAAAGAGTGATGTTCCATCACCTCGTAACCCTTTGTTGGGGTCCAGACACCTACCTAAACCACTAATCTAAACCACAAAAAACTTCCCTTATTGCTCAAGAACACTGTGTTCCCACAACCAGAACAAGTAAGAAAGGTCAAAATTGAACAAAGAAGCTGGTCTGTAAAACATGATGGATGTTTACATGGATAGTTTGGGTAATAATTTTACCTTTTTGTCCTGGTTTTCTCTTCCAAATATATTTGGCTAATCTGGAGGTGAGTTTAGAACAACCTGTATGATGGTGTTTCTTGATCTTATTTTCATTTCAGCAGTTATCTTGGTGAGTGAAATGTTATTAAGCCCCCTAAATATGACTGACGTTGTGTAACTTTTCGTTGTGTTTCGAAGCTTTTCACAAACACATCATGACTGAAACACCGGGAGAGACTACACAGCTCACTTATGTCCTGTGTGTGTGATGCATGATAGTGAGTGAGGTTAGCATTAAGCCACTGAACCATGCTAACGCTAAAAACAGCGTTTCCTCCCACATGATTTTGCAGCATCTGTTTCCTCTGGTGGAAAACAACCTCTCTCTCACTTCTTAAACGCAGTTTTCAGTTTCTCACAATTTCAATACTGATTTATATGACCTCAGCGCCCCTTCACACATATCACACTCCTCGAAATAAACACACTCCTACGCCTCTACCCGCCTACAGATAGGCACTGGACCATGATAGACTTCTATAGTTGACTAACCAGCTGGTCTGAGTCACTCAGTCAGGCCTTTTAGAGGTATAAGCAGACAGAAGATGACATCAGTGATAGCTTTACAGGAAGTCCTTGCTCCATCTTGTACCGAGGCCAAGTCTGCGCTAAGCACAGATGATCTTGTATCAGGGATCTAACACTCAACGCAGTCACATGATGATGATGAAAATTACAAAATGGTGATAAAGTACAAACTGCTTCAAGGCCACAGAAAAAGGGAGATACTGGGTGCTTGAATGAAAGACAGAGGGAGAGGATTAGTAGACTAAAGTCTCCCTCCTGCTAATATAACCATGACTGTATCGGGTTTTTTTTGTTTGCGTTGTAAACAAGGCCTAGATATCTGGCCTTGGGAGGTTAGGGAATAGTTAAGTGAACTCTGTATCTCCGTCTCTCTTTCTGTGTGTCTATTTCACAATGATCCGCTGGCCGAGGCTCAGAGAGACGAAGATAAGAACTGACTGTGAGAAACCGCAGATCTCACACCCACTCACACAGAAACACACACACACACACACAGGAAAATGCAAGTACACACACATGCTCCAGCTCGCATTGAAGTCTGAACACACAAAGCAGCAGTGCTCATGAAAAGCCACATTTAACAGATATTGGGTTCCCTCAGGGACGAACGCGGGGCTCCTCATGATTGTGAGGAATTTTGCTGTAAAAACTCAACAGAGATTATGTGGACGCGTCTGACTCACATTTCTCAAGGCAAGTCTTCCATAGAGATAAGGCCCCGGCCTGAAACCTGTCCTACGCTCACCCTCGAGCCTCAGCCGATAACCTGCTGCGACATGCGCTCGCACAGGTAGGCAGGAAAAAAAGGATTAGAGCGTAACTTTACACAAAGGCCTTTAGTAATGGTGCTGTCAGGATATTAGTACACCCATAAACTCAGTGTGCCTCCACTGACTAGTTATATCTGAGACTTTTATAAACTTTATCAGAACGTGATAGACTGTTGACTCAAATTAAGATTATTATTATTAGACCTGCGTTGTGATTTGGGTCCAGAGGTGTAGATTTGAGAGGTGAAACTTATATTTTAGTCAGATTTAAACCACAAGAATGAAAACCATAGACTTGCCTGGACTTGAGACTTTGAAGCAAACACATGAGATCATGTAACTTTTCAATGACTTAATAACACTCAGTTATTTACACAATGGCTGTCTATATCTCACTGGCTGCTGACTTACTACCAAACTACTGCATATACACGTACCTGTACTATATATGCTCATGTTTATACTACTGTCCATACTATATTTATTTCACAGAAGAGTTGCCAACTTCCTGAAATGGAAAGGATGGGGGGGGGGGGGGTTGGCTTCGACTACTGTGGACCTATAACAAATATTTGATTGTTGCACAAAGCTCATTTTGTCCAAAACGATAGGTCTTACACCTGCATTACCCTACAGTAGAAGACTTATCTAAAGATATAACATCAAAATGCCCACAAAGGCTACTTGGTTGTGGGAAGTCCTATCCAAATCATACATAATCACATTTATCAGACATGTATCTATAGGCCCATGTATTAAGACAAGCAAACTAGTGCTGTCAATCGATTCCATATTTATTATTTATGTTTTATCTGTTCAAAATGTACCTTAAAGGGAGATTTGTCAAGTATTTAATACTCTCATGTTAGCTAACAAAGCAGGTTATGCTTTGAAATATGCCACATGATGGAAGCTAAAGACGCTCTAATTGCCACTTCACTGTGACTTAAAAGCAAGAGACTCTTGTTTTAAATCTTCATTTTCAACTTTAAAAAATCCCAGAACGATTAAAAACAAACAAGACAGCAGTAGGCAGGCTTCACATGGTGACCTGAGTATTTAGTTATTATTAGGCCGATGCACCGGAGGGATTTTGTTTTCACTACAGTATGTAAAAACATTTTTAACACAGCTCTGAAAGGAAAATATTCAAATATTATTTTAACATTTTATTAGTCAGCATTTCCACCAAGGCTTGCAATTGAATTGTAATTTGCTTATGAAGACTTGACTTGAGCCCTCGAGGATTAGAGAGTGGATTTGAGACTTCAACTTGCCCCAAAAGACTTATAAACAGCTTTGCTTGGGTCTACATCTACCCAAGAAAAAACCTAAACCTCCTAAACAATAGCTCTTGGCGTAGAAATAATAAATTAGTTCTCAGAGGGGAACTCATCTGTGTTTTCCACTCTGCGAATCAAGCATCATTGTTATCTGAGACAAGGAATAACAGGGGAACATGATGTGTGAGAGCAGGCGGAGGCCCAGAGGAAGGCCGCAGCACAATGCGAGGCAACGGAGATTTCGGTAAATCACAGCCCTAACTGATTCCCCACCTGTGTCCGTCGTCTTCCCAGAAGCACAGCGTCACACAAACAGCTGCCCTGCTCTGGAAAACCAGCGTGACCACGATGCTCACGCACAAAATCACACAATGATTTTGGGATATCAAACGCCAGCGTTGTCCTTTAAGACAGAAATTGTTGTTTTGGCGTAGGATTTTGGTATGACGTTTTACAGTGGCGCACACACACAGCTGTACAAATTCGTGCTTTGCACACACACGATCAAACAAACACGGCCATTAATTTGATTAGAAGCCTTTCAACAATTTCCAGTTTTCAGTCTTAAAAGGGCATTGTGGTCGGAGCCAAACCAAAAGCCTGAAATAAATCTACGTCACCCGTATACCATCATGATATTAACAGTAAGACCATCCGGATTTATAGTAGTTCCCAGTAAAAGGTTGTCACTGTTTCTGGTGGTGACGCATCAATGAGTGTGTGTGTGTATGGACAAGTCCGCCGCATATGTAAACACATCCGAATGTGTATGAGCATACAAACACATATGAATGTGTATGAGCATGTGTGCTAAAGGGGGAGGGGTTGTTTACTTGGGCAGCCTCTCACAGAGTGTCTCCTGGCCGGCTCCCACTTCCTGCCCCTGCGCCTGGAGCAGCAGCCTGTCTAGTCAGCCACCTCGGGCTGACAGGGAGACCACATGCTAAAAGACTTATTGGCCTACTTTAGAAGACCTATGGGAGGGACGGGGACCGTAGGCCTGCTCTGGGTGGGGCTGTTTTGAAGAGAGATTGGGGGGTCTACGGGGTGTCTGATTTTTTTTAATAAAGCACTCCCTCCCCGCTCTCCCTGCTTTTCCTCTGAGTGCTTACAGCTGCAGGGATGGAGAGAGAGGGGGGGCATAGCGGAACAGAGCGAACAGGCTCGGCATAGAGAGGGCCCTTCATGAAGTCACATCTGGACCTTTCCCAGAGAACTCAATGGAGCGGAGAGGCTAATGAAAGTCTTAAGTTATGTAATTGAGCTCTTCCATGTGCACCAGACGGTAATGTTGGCTTGATCCGCAGCACAGGATGTTAGCGAAATCCTATGGACATTTATGTTCCTCGCAAAGGCCTGAGCCGGGCTCATGTTGCTACTGTCACGTCTGTAGCAGCTCGCTAACCCAGAATCTGGAGGTAGCGGAGCTCCAGGCCCATACATGGAGCCGCTGCAGCGAGAGACTTGGCCTGTGAGGCATAACAAACAGGGTTTGGCATTTAGTGCTACTAACAGGCCTACTTAGGTTGATTGGCCCGTGTTGTTTTGCTGTAGTCAGGCTTCCACTGACCGGCAGCAGTGGAAAAGTACAAGAGCATTATGAACATTAAGTGCAGCGCATGATTAAATGTGGTGTACAATGATTCTTTTTGAACCTCGTTCAAAGTGTAAACGATTGTAATGTAATTTCGAGCCTCGCAGTTTATGACAAACATATGTCTGCTGGTGTATTGTTATGCTTAGCAGTGACTCGAGCGGAGAGGCTGTAAAATAAGCCGCCTGGCTGGTTATGAGTGGGAGTGGGGAAGAAAAGCCTGTACTGTAGGATAACATGGTGAGAGGTGGGGTGAAGAATGGTGGAGAACACACATATACAGTGTGTGTTAGGGATGGGGAAAAAAATCGATTCACGTATGTATCGCAATTATTTTTTGTATGGTTTAGAATTTTTGTAACGCCAGAATCAATATATTTGCTTCATTTGAGTCTATGTGGAGGTAGAAGGAAGTTACCGCTTTTATTGTTGTAGTCTGAGTAACATGACGTCATATCCGCTCTGTATCTGTCAACCAAAACAAACCGAAGCCGGCCGAAACGGCAAAGCAGAAAACGGCGGAGGGTCTGCGTGGATACGACCTGCATCCTCACGTGTTAAATCCAAAGTGGTAAACACTACACATACAGTAAAGTATGGAAACACTTTGGGTTTCACACATTGCCAGGAAAAGCAGAGCTAGATATCACGGCTAAAGCTGCATGCTAACTCTGTCATGGACAGGAAACGTTATCGTATTGCGGTAACGTGCAATCAAGCCAGCCGTCACTCTCATCTCTGTGGTCAAATTGGCCGACGCTACAACTGTAGAGCACCCATATACTGACATTTATGTTAAATGCATTAAAACGGCCCCGATGGAGCTGACCATGGATGTATAAAGAGAACAAAGCTGACGGGAGAGCTAGCGACAGACTTGGCAAAGTTTGCTACACGTGACTACGTCCGGTTTTCAAAATAAGGTGTTAAAGGGAACTGTATATACAAAATACATATATGGAAATAAGATTAATTGGATTATACAAACAAAAACAAAAATCGTAATATTGAATTGCAATACTTGTAGAATTGCAATACTTAAAAATCTCAATACATATCGAATCAGCACCCAAGTATCGTGATAGTATTGAATCTTGAGATAGGTGTATCATCCCTAGTGCAGTATGTGTGTGGATGCAAACAAGCCTGTAGTCATGTGTGTCCATCTGTATGTAATGTAACAACTGTCGGTTGTAACCACAGATTGAATAAGGTCTCCAGTATCAGCTCCAGCTTTGATTTACCTTCCACGGCCGAGGGGAGAAGAAAGGGAAGAAGCTGAAGCAGAGGAGACGCTCCTGAAATGAACACCTTGGTAAAACCTGCCGCTGTATAAAGTGTCAGCGCTGGGGCCTCTCCGTGGCCCGGTGCCAAACCCAGAGCCACTATCACCTCCACCACAACGCCGCCGCTGCGCCTTCCATTAACAACGGAGAGGAATAACAGTGACGGAGGGGAAGATAGGCCAGAGCAACGATACATTACCTGCCAATTAGACGAAGGGCGGAGGCAATGAGGGGAAATGTAGACCATATGGGAGGCTATGTGAGAGGCCACCTGACCCAAGGGGCCCACAACTCTCACATCTCTCACATCAACACTCCTCGCCAGACTGGACCTGTTTGATGTCTTACATAATGCTCTGAACACCACCCTCTTCTCCTTCTCTCTCCATCCAGTCTTTCCAACCTCCTCCCCTACCACTCTTGCCCTCTGCTTTCCACTCTGAAACCACAACCACAAAGACAGGGCCCCGGCCAAGACAAACACAACCCCGAATCAAATCAATTTTCAGAAGTTATGGTGCGACTATTAACGCTTAACACGGCGCTGACAAGCCGCATGAGACGGGCCCCCTCATGAGTGTGTCAAGAATGAAGTCCCTTGCGTCCGTAAGTTAAGTGATCAGACACGCAAGAGACATAACAGCGGCTGCTACTGACAAAGTTCTTCTTCATGTGTCCTTTATATAACACGCATTAGTAATCCTGATGATTATTCCTTGGAAGTTGCTCAGCGGAATCAAGCATACCTTGACGTAAACTTCTTACACCGAATCATTACGGGGCTTTTCCTTGTGTTTTCCGATGCTTGAGAGGGGAATTTTCCAAATGCTTCCTTTTGATGAAGGAGCTAAAGTTGCAATAAAAAACTTAAAGGAATAGTGTGAGATTTTGGGAAGTACGCTTATTAGCTTTTTTGCTTAGATGAGGAGATTGATATCACTTTCATGTTTGTCAGTTAAACATAAGGTTATAGCCAGCAGCCGGTTAGCTTAGCTTAGCATAAAGGCTGGAAACAGCGGGAAAACAACTTAATCTATTAGCTGTTTGGTCTAAAATGTCAGAAAATGGTGTTACCATAAATGTCTTGTTTTGTCCACGACTCAAAGATATTCAGTTTACTGTCATAGAGGAGTAAAGAAACCAGAAAATATTCACATTTAAGAAGCTGGAACCAGAGAATTTCTTTTTTTTTTTCTTAAAAAATTACTCAAACCGATTAAAAAAATAATCAAATTAGTTGGCGATTAATTTAATAGTTGACAACTAATCGATTAATCATTGCAGCTCTACACATCGTATCTCGTTTATTAAACCGTTGTGGAAAAACATCAAGTTGTGGGTTTTTATGGGGTTATGTACCAGACTATTTGACTATTTCTTGGCCGGGAGCAGTGACTTCCTGGAGTCTCTGCTGGTTTCCCAGCAACCTCACGGTGATGACAAGACTCCCGGCTATGAAATAATCAGTAACATAACCCCACATAAAACCACAATTTGTCATTTTTTTACACTTTGATTTTTGCAGACTTCTACTTTTGCACATAATACACGACTTTAGTCCTGATTTTCCGCTCGTCGACAGTTTTTGGAGCTCCCGGACAAACAGCCCCAGATCAGAGCCAAATCCTCGTTGGCTCGTCGCTCGCACATTGGCGCTTGAGCACCGTGTGAAGATGCGAGCCGAGAGGCTTGCCAGTGCATCGCAGACACATAGCAGATATCTAGCATGCTAAATATCTGGACCTGTCGGGGAGTCTGTCGCGAAGCTACAGCCAATAAGAGCGTGAGACGCGAGTTGAAGGGAAACCTGGCGGATGGGTTGCCTGTAACAGGAACTTACTGTATGTGTTGCATTTGTAACTCAGACCAAAGTCTTTGTTGCATGTGTCACTTTTCGCATGTGTTTTCGTGACAGAACGTAGTTTGAAGACCTCATTGGGGATTCCTCCCGGTAAAAGCTCCTATAGTGTGTGACCCCCTGTCGCCGGTCAGCCATGTAGTGTGACTTAAAGACTCCCGATTACAAGACAGCAAGTTGTATCGTGTGAACAGCACAGCGATCTGACAACTTTGAAAGTCTTGAAGTGTGAACTTAGCTTAACCTAAGCTAACCAGCTGCTAGCTGTAGCTTGTTATATGGCGTACAGATACAAGAGTGGTATCGATCTCCTCGTCTAACTCTCAGCAAGAAAGCGAATGAGCGTATTTCCCAAAATGTGAAACCATTTCTTCAATCTGTATCCACATAAACACACAGTGTGCACTGGCTCCCCTGCTGACTCAGTCTGGCTAGTGTATAAGAGCGGCTCCTGGCCAGGTCTAGTCAAAACCAGAAGGGCCAGCAGCAGCTCTGTGGAAACACTGACTCACCAGCCAGGGGACTTAACTCAACTCTACCTCCTCACAGCTGGCTCATGGGAAGAAAAAAAAAGAATTTTATTTCTAAAACACCTTCATTGTTACAACACAAAACATAACGGAGCTAAAACGAACGCGCGAGAAAAACCAGTCCAGAGAAATAAATCTCACACCTTGCACAAACAAGCCCCAGAAAGTCCTAATCCACCATATAAAGAGAGAGAGAGAGACAGAGAGCTGTATCATTAATATGGTTGGACCCCTGGGAGACTGTTGGCCCATCATAAGCCTCTTATTAGACGACGCTCCTCAGAGAACTTGTGGTCTAATCTTATAAAACTTTGAACACCCGCTCCCTGCGTGCTCTACCACCGGCTTATTAGTCACAGTTCTGTTTCTGGTAGTAAATGGACTTGTTATGCTGCAGGGCTCACTTACAAAAAAACATGCCGCTTTGACGGAGCCCCATCTGAATTATGGCGGAAAAGCACGATGCGAGGAGGTGTTGAGGTGTCGTTGGAGTGACACAGGGGTTTTCACACTGTTCTGTGCTGTTGCTGAAAGCTGTGTCTTTCATCAGACCAACCTTGCTCAAACCTTAAGTCATATACGCAGGACCCAGCCTATATGTCACAGCACTTAAAGTGAAGGACCACAGCTAGATATAGAGTTTAACACATCACAGTTCACACATTTGTGTGCAAACTCTGTGGTTATTTGGGTATTTATTTTTCAGGTCAGAGGTCTCCGTCTTAGTGTCGTGGTGGGCCAAAAGTCTGCAGGTTTTACTTTTAACCAGGTCATTTTAACCTAAACCAGAGAAGACTTTACCACTTAAAGGTGCTAAATACGAGATTGTGAGCATTTCTATTTCCTCTGCAAGGCTCTCAACATGGCTAACGGTGCTAACAGCGCTAACAGTGAAACAAAGGCAACACTGCTGACAGAGATAATGGTGGAGGGTGGGTGCTACGCTTCCACAACGGTGCCGTCGGTCGGGACGGCCTCATCAGGTGTCACCGCCGTATGACAGCAGTGCAGAACAGTGGCCGTGAGCTAGCCAGTTGGGCACACTCACATGCACTAAAAGCATGCACGGCTGGCCCGGCTATGACAAAGCACAGAGAAGCTCAGATTACACACACAGAGGGTGAGAGACTTCATTCTCTGCTCAGGTAGACATTACTCTTCTATATCTATACAGAGCAAATAGTTGTTTGCTGCTATATTAATGCTCTGAATATTGTGTAGAGAACCTTTGAGCATCATCATGCTTGATGAACTAATTTTTGGCCCAAACGAGGGAAACAGGAAACCACAGTGACAAAGGAAGTTAGAGAATAACAACAACAGCAATAGTTGGGGGGGAGAGGCAGCTCAGACAATATGAGAATTTAACCACCTGATCGCCTAAAAGGTTCAGAGCAAAGCACAGAAGATCATAGCAAAGATGCTCTATAACAAACAAACCATTTGAAAGTGCTGATGTTAGCATCCAGATGTAAACAAAGGCAAAGAAGTACAGCAGGCAATATGACTGTGTTGATATTATAGACCATCTGCAGACAGCTTGTCGTGGAGGCTGGTGTAGCATGAAGGCAATTCAGCATTGTTTCCCTCTGCCAATGGGCCCTTTTGTCTCAAGTATGACTTCAGCCTATACAACCATAAACCATAAACTCCAACCATCATCATACATATGTTTACATTTTCTTTTTAACCTCGTGTTAGAGAGCAACAGTTGCGGAAATTAGAAGGATTGCACTGGAAATGGCTTTGCAGGATCACAAAGAAGCACTTTGATGCATATGCTTAATTTTCTTTCTAAAGGCCTTTAAACACTGAGGGCATGACGAATTATCAACACGAAAATGTGAAATACTCGCCTGCAAATATTTTGCATCAAAACTCTTCTTACTGGCAGCGATGGCAATCTGCGACAGTTGCAACACTTTTACAGTAAAAGGTTTGAATACTGTAGATTCGTGCACACAGAAGCCAAAACCACGATCCTATCAACCCAGATCAGCGTCTGGCGGTCTGTCTAGGTTCAACTGTTATATAGTTTTAAGCTACTGTAAGCTATTTTAGTTTCCTTTTAGCAAAATGCTCTGAGTGAATTTGCCTCTGGTAAACAGTTCCGCAGTGTATATATGTAAGGCTTTTATTGTGAAAGGTAAGAACGGAAGGAGTGGATCTGGTCTGCAATGTCTTTGTCAAGGTTGAAAGGAGTAATAAAGTTTGCCGTCTTGGTTCAGACTATAGAACCTCCGTGTTGTTGTACACTGCGATGCGAAAGCCTCAAGACTTAGACGAGAGGATTGATACCACTCTCAAGTCTGTGCGTCAAGTCTGGAACTGGAGTCGAAAGTGATTAGCTTAGTATGGGACTGGGACCAGGGGGAAATAGCTGGCCTTGGTCTCTTCAAAGTAAAAAAATCCACCTACCGACACGAAATGTTCAAATGCTCGGTGTAGCTATCATTCAGACTGACAGGGACACTGTTTCTGGAAAGACAAGTTGCTGTAGAATTTTTTAAATGTCATTTTTCAATGCCGTGAGCGCAATACAACAAAACAAAAACAATAATTGATCAACGTTTATTGTATTAGGATGGGGTAGGCTGTATTCTCATAGTAGATTTTTTTGTCATTTGGGTGAACCCAGACCAGGTTTGACTGTAGACCAAACTCTCTAAAACTAATCATTAAACCTTACACCACCTCCACCCCTTGTGTTCACTCTCCAGTCCAGGATTTGGTGTGAATCTGAGCTCCAGCACCTGTGTCCAGGGCTGCAGAGACCTCTTGGTCTCCAGGCCAAGTTCCATGTCCGCTCTGATTATAGCACGAGAACAATGCAAGCCATTGTGGCGCAGAGAGCGTGGAGTCTCTGCAGTTTTCTCCATCATCTCTCTCAAACGCTCTCATTCACCATACACACACACACACACACACACACACACACACACACACACACACACTCGCACACACAAGAGTGGCGTAATGGACTACAGAGTTGAGCGAACCACATAAAGGTAAAAATGTATGGTGTTTTTTTTTTTTTTTGGAGTGAGAATGAAATATGGTTGACTGGGTCTCTGGTGCTCAGGCAGCCTGCCAAGACTTGAAGCAGGCAGTTGAAATCCATCACACACACACACACACACACACATTAGCAGTCACACACACAGATTCCCTCTGCAGGAGACCTCAGGCCACAGGGGAAGAACAATCTGACATACCACACAGCGAGGCTCTCTGCAATTAGACAGTCACTTTATCACACTGAAAACTTCTCTCTTTCCATCTCTCTCTCTCTCTCTCTCACAAACACACACCCAAACAAACACACAAAGGTGTAATCACTCACAAACACTGTGCCAAACTCAAAACTGCTATTATCTGTCATTAGGGACACACACAGAAACACATTTCGCAGCCCCACATTCTCCAAACACAGTCGGCCTCGCGCTGCTAGCCAGCGAGTTCCAGAGAAGTGCAGTAATACACAAGACCCTTGCAAAGAGAGTTATAATAGTTATAAATAGAGACGTGTTATGTTCTGCCTGTCCCTCCGGGGGAAGACTGGGAGGATCAGTCATAACCTCTGCGACCCATGACCTTTAACCCCTTACCTTGGGGGGGGGTCAGTAGACATGCTGAGAGTCAATGATGTCCAGAGGGGTACGCAGGAGCTTTTATATGGTCTGTGCTCACGTCCCCCCTTCACCCCTTCCACTTCCTGGAACACATCTTGAGGTTCTGCATGTGTAAATTTGATACACATAAGTCAGTTTTAACACATGCTTACAGGCACGCAGTATGTATGTTTGTGTACAAACACATATACAACTGTAACCGTACAGTTTAAAGTGTGAGCAACACTATCAACAAGTCACTGGAAGACTGTTTAAGGCGTGTCGAATCCAGTCAGTGAATGTGTCAGAGAGCCTCTTGGTCGTAAAACAGTTGGTCACACCTTGCAATTACATTGATTACATTAAGTGTTGTTTACGTCGTTGTGGTTGTTAAAAAGTTATACAGTAATTTTATAGATTTGTTTTTGTGAATAGTTCCAACATTTTTGGGAAATATGCTTTGTTTTCTTGCTGAGAGTTGGAGAAGAGAGAGCCAGGCTAGCTGTTTCCTGTCTTTATGCTAAGCTAAATATGTTATATCATATCTTCATATCTCACTTTCAGAAATAAAGCAAAGCAAGAATCAAACTCTTCCTTTAAAGGTACTAAATGCAAGATTGGGAGCATTTCTATTGCCTCCGTACGGCTCTCAACATGGCGACGGCTGAGCCGGCAGCTCGCAGCTAACGGTGCTAACAGTGGAAATAACAGCAACAGTGTTGACAGAGCTAACACTGAAACCTGAGGGGGAACCGGAGGGTGGGTGCTACACTTCCGCGACAACGCTGTTATCAGCTGTAACCGCCGTATGAGGGCAATGCAGAGCGGCGGCCGTGAGCTAGCCAGTGGGGCACGCTGTCATGCACGAAGATGCACTAAAAGCATGTGCGGCCGGCCCGGCGATGTTTTAGTTAGTTCTCAGAGTGTGTTTGCTAGTTTTAGTTTAGTTTCAGTTTTTCAGGAAGGTTTAGTTTTTCTATGTTTAGTTTTAGATTAACAGTAGTTTGTTTTTGTTAGGACCAGGTATAACGTCTCAGAAGTATGCAGCTATGTACATACAGAGTACACGGCTGGAGGACTGTGTAGGAATGGAAAAAATAGGAAAAATAAAACTGAAATGAATTTACATTCATTTTTATTTTCTTTGTATAGGTGTTTTCCCAGGCATTATTGTTTCAGTTCAGTTTTTCTTAAAGGATATAATTTTGTATTTAGTTTCAGTTTACTGACAATATTTCTCACGGCTTATTTTAGTTTTAGTTTCAGTTTTACTCACTACTACACTTTTACTTTAATAACCATTTCACTTGAATAACCCTGCCACACACACACACACACACACACACGCATACACACACACCACAAAGTTGGTGTGTTTCCAGCTGCAGGAAGATGCCTATCACTGTAGTTAATTAATAAAAATAAGTTAATTAACTTTACAGTAAACGAGATGATTTGGCAACAAACACAACTATGAAAATGCTCCCAGTAGTATATTTAAAATTGAATTTTAAATATAGCAATGTAGCTCCACAGATGCAACACTGGAGCCTCTCATCCACCATCCACATGTGGTCACAACAGAGCAACCCATCAACCAAAAGGCTCACAGTGTGAACGCAGGGTCAGAGGTCACGCAGTGATTGGCCAATAAAGGGAACTGCAAGTGAGGATTTGTCACCCTTCGTTTCATTGCGTCCCCCTATCTCTGCAGCGCTGCAGTACGGTTACAATAGCTAAGCAGGAGTTAAACACAGGCTTAGAAGATTATCATTATGATTACACTGATTCAACATCAGGACGCTATATGTGTACCAGATGGCACAGTAAAGCAGGGTGTGGCACAAGTGGGGCAGGGCAGGCACAATGAACTGGAATGGAATAAACAGAACAAGGTTAACTGACACGGTGTAAAATAATTGTCATCCAACACAATCCAACATAATTTGATTTTCAGAGATGATTATATGGTACGCTGGAAGTGATGAGTTAAAAGCTGACACAAAGTTCACAGCCAGAAGCTATCTAGTAGTGGCTAAACCTGCCTTACAGTAAATCTTAAGCGACCTTTATCATAATATCTGAAAAAGTTCATCAAGTTTTTGCATCTGGAATAAATTCATACTGAAATTCATAGTATTATAGATACAGAATACTAGAGAAATTAAAGGTCAGTGGTTTTCAAAGGGTCCCATTATGATTAAAGGTATGAGAAAGAAAAAAAATACATATTTCTGTTAGGGCTGTCAATTGATTAAAATATTCAATCGTGATTAATCGCACATTTTTATCTGTTCAAAATGTACCTTAAAGGGAGATTTGTCAAGTATTTAATACTCTTATCAACATGGGAGTGGGAAAATATACTGCTTTATGCAAATGTATGTAAATATTTATTATTGGAAATCAATTAACAACACAAAACAATGACAAATATTGTCCAGAAACCCTCACAGGTACTGCATTTAGCATAAAAAATATGCTCAAATCATAACATGGCAAACTGCAGCCCAACAGACAACAACAGCTGTCAGTGTGTCAGTGTGCTGACTTGACTATGACTTACCCCAAACTGCATGTGATTATCATAAAGTGGGCATGTCTGTAAAGGGGAGACTCGTGGGTACCCATAGAACCCATTTACATTCACATATCTTGAGGTCAGAGGTCAAGGGACCCCTTTGAAAAAATCGCTATGCCCGTTTTTCCTCACTAAAATCGAGCGCAAGTTTGGAGCGTTATTTAGCCTCCTTTGCGACAAGCTAGTATGACATGGTTGGTACCAATGGATTCATTAGGTTTTTTAGTTTCATATGATACCAAAACTGAGCCCGCTACAACCTCCAACCTCATTATTTCTGTATATTCTTGCTAAATATTGGATACTTTGACCACAGTAGACCTCTAAAATTCTTTTAAATGAAATAATTCAAGACAAAAGAAATCCCACACTACATTCAAAATAAACTACGTTTGACCTCAGGCATAGATACTTAGAAATGAATCATAACTGAATAAATACAGCTCTCCTCCAGTAAAGGCTGCAGATGTTTTGCTCGTCTGTTTCTTCGCCACTAAGCCCATGTCTCAAAACAAACCCTCTGAGTAGAATGTAAGCAAACTAAAAGGAACGAGTAAAGTCAAAAGAAGAAGACGCCAGACAAGATAAACAAATGCAATTCAATTTGACATCAGTTCTTATGTAGTAAGGCGTGTAAACACGCAGTTGCTAACAACCTCGAGACAAGACGGATTGACTTGCAGAGAGAACCAGGTGTGAACGCCCTCTGTGAAATGTAGGAGTGTGTGTATATACAGTATATCTGACTTTGTGTGTACGCAAGAGAACATTGTGTCCAGGACTTGCAGCCAGGCAGTGAGTCAAGGCTGCAATTTGTGTGTGTGTGTGTGTGTGTGTGTGTGTGTGTGTGTGTGTTTGCGTGTGTGTGTGTGTGTGTGTGTGGGTTTCGAGCCTTGACACCACTGATGTTGTGCTGCGACACTGTGTTTTCTACATAAACTTTTCAATGTTCTCCGCTCTGAAATAGTATATAACAGGAAGTGAGCGCGAGGTTGAACCTGCCTGTGGGGTGTTCTCCCTGGCAACACCTCAGATCAGTGTCTCCTTTCACTCTTCAGATCTGTGTAGCTGCTATCAAAGACACCAGAGCTGTTTGGCTGAGGTTGAGATGGGCCCAGCCCTGCCTGCAGTGCATATATACACCCTGAGCTATTTCTCCTGCCCTGTAAAGGTGGTTTGGTTTCAGACAGGCTGCTACAGGCCCCGCATCTGGGATCAGGATGGGCAGACGTGGAGAGACTCCTGCTTATGTGTGCGTGTGTGTGTGTATGTGTGTGTGTCATTGTGTGTTTGCCGGACGGGTTGCTGCACGCTGATGGGATCTGCTGTGTGCTGTTCAGCGTGTAATACTTTAAAATAATCTTTATATAACTCCTCTCAGAGTTGAAAAGTATTTTATGTAGAACAAACAATGCATTAATAGAAATAAAATAAAGAACTGGCATCACATGAAACTAGAAACTCTAAGGAATCCATTGGTACCAATCATGTCATACTAGCTTGTCGGGAAGGAGGCTAAATAACGCTCTAACAGATACTGACAGCTATCGTAACTAAATGGCAGCACTGCCCCAGAATGCTCCGCAATTCTCATTTCCTGTTAACAATCTTGCTAGCTCGGTCACTAAAAGGGAAATAAGTTTATTTAAAACATGTATTTTTACCACTGACTCCCGTCTCATTACTGTCTGCAAACCACTGCAGTTGATGTACTCCAACAGAGGTTAAATAAAAATGCAACAAAGCTTATACGCTACAATTAGCTTCCTCCCTTTTGAACTCTCTGGCTTTCCATTCCCTCAAAAGGTCACCGCCGTTGAGACATCTTGCTATTGGTCAACTGCACAAATCCGCAGGTCCAAGTTCACCAAAGTTGAACTTTGCACAACAACAAACAATTGCCACAGATTTACTTTGCCACCACGAGTGAGTCCACTAATCGCAAACATTTTTAGCTGTGTTACAGGCCGGTGTGACCTGGCCTCAAAGGTCCAGGGACGAGAGCTAAGCTCGGCTCATAAACAGGGTTAAAAGGTCAGAAATATATCCAATGACCAGGCCCGGGTGTGCTTTAAAAGTAATCAGTAAGATCTTGGAAATCTCTTCTAAACTACAAAGGTATAGTACATATGTTAAAACTGGCGTGACATGTTCCCTAATTGTTTGAACTAACTGAAGTCTAGAGTCGTCTTCTTGACTCTGACAGTAAATTATAGCAGTCAAGAGGAGGTGATTTGCATACCAGAGGTCCAAAAAGTAGGTCAAAAGATTCAAAGCTGTGTTTTCTTCTTGTACTTATCAGTGAAATCATCTGAAGAATTTCTCTCAACATTCAGAGGATGACTCACTGATGTGACACAGAATAACCTCTGCTAATAACAATGAAAAACACTCTTAGAGCTGCCCAAACAATCTCTCTGTAAGATCCATTTAGTAGCCGTTCTGGAGCTTTCAACTGTGTCACCAGATCGTCATCAGCAGATGGAGTTTGTAGATATTCAAATTTCCATTTTTCTGAGCACTTTTAAGGACTTCTTGAACTTGGAATGAGCAGTCGATAAACAATCTCACCAGATGGTCCATTTAGTAGCTGTGCTGGAGCTTTCAATTACACCACACCACGCTTCATTAGCAGGTGAAGTTTTCCCAGGAAAATGGAAATGTGAACATTTACAATTCCATGACAACTGGAGAAATGACGAAGTGGTAACAACATTTCTACTTTTTCCTCTTTCTGTGCTTATCTTTCCTCTTTCTCTTTAGGTGCTGATTGTCTTCAGTTAAACAAAGCTGAAATCATTTTTAGGCATCCTCATCTTACGAGGAGCGACTTGTCCAAATATATCTGTGGTCAGTGAACCTAACATGTTATTTAGCGGTAAACCTTGAGTGAAATGAAGATCCAGAGTGTGGGGCCGGTAAGTGCTCAACATAATTCTTAAAATTTCAGAAGCCACTGATACGAATCTCTGTGAATAACATAATAATAATGATATACTGTCAGGGTTAAACCTTCCTGTACTCATCTGTCAGGAGGCGATTGTGCAAGGCAGACTTGCGTCAGACACCCAGTGACAGGTTTGATAAGAGTTGATGGACGTGATTGCACTTCACGCCTCAGGTCCTCTCACTGTGGCGGTGCTAGAGTCAGGCAGGACTAGACACGCTGAACGCTCAAGAAAAAGAACACAATAATCACTTTATCGGCCGTTATACACACGGCCTGGGATATGTAAAAATATACAAAACACATTTTTTCCCCAATAAAGGTCAGAAAACAGGGTCATGTAACAATGCAGCTGCCTAAAGAAGTTCAGTGCTGAGTTTAAGTGCACGCCAGCAGAAAGCGATCTATTTGCCTCAAGTGTTATGTCATTGCTGTTACTTGTAGTATGTGCAAATTTGAAAAGAACATCATGTACACTTGGGTGTGTCTGTTATCCTTATAAAAACATATCTTACATTTTCTTGTAGGTTCTTATGAAAGCTTAACCACTCCTGCAGAACATTCGTGCGGGGGAAAAAATATTCGGACAGATCTTGATTTCACCTGCGAAAATACAGTATACATTTGACCAATGAAATCCTTTGCTCCGACTGATCGCCCTTCATTCTGCATAATAACAAGCCATGTGTTCTGTTTGTTGCACGGAGAGTGTGTATTTTCGGAGCAATGGGCCTTGGAACAATTGGTGTTTGTTTTCGGGGTAACGGACTGCCAAATGCGCTTTTTTCGGTCCAATGGGATATTTTTTCTGTCCGTCCCCTTCTCAACACCCAATAATGTACAATAAACACTAACGTTAGCTCAACAACCAAATAAAGGACAACATATGGCTTGAGGTCGCCCAGCAGCTGGGATACGATAAACATGGTAATGTAGCTGATATGCACTTGCTAACATTATATGCTGGTCACGGAACGAGGCCAAAGAGTACAGAAGCATAAAGACGAAACTCTGGTGTATTTTTGACAACAGCCACAGCCGCCATTTTGGACTGAAAACACTTATTATATTCATAATACTTTTACTGTTCAACACAGGCCATTTCGGTAGAATATGACAATAGACTAGAAATCATTTTGTTTTCCTTTTGTAGGGCGCTTTTTAGGCGAATGATTTACTGGCATCCGGTAGTCGCTTTCAGTCCAAAATGGCAGAAGCATAGCTTTGCTGCTGGGCGCTGATTTTGCAATGGAACGAACAATTGACTTTCACTTCTTGGCAATATACGTTCTTTGACGAGGCTAGCCACAACAGCTAGCGTTAGCATCACATTTGGGGTCCCATTAGTTTATGTATTGTGTAGTTAATATTAGCCCTTCAGACACTCTCTGTCTGGATTGGGCTTTGTTGTGGAGTGGATGCAGCACTATTCAGGAAGAAACTCATGCATGCAAATTTTCACATGCCACTGGTGAGAAACGATTTTTAATCTGCTTTGGTTGCCAGTTTTGTGACAGACTTGTTTTTTTTAATGTGCATGCCTCTGGCACAGATACAATAATGACAAAAAGATGAAAACTCGCAGTCCGTATTTTTCGTATGTGTTTTTTTAATCCATCATCCGATATTATTCTATTTGTTGCAAAGATTCCCAATACAAGACAAAACTGAATTAACTATGTGGGTGCAATAATTGCGCTATAGTCCCAAACGGGGTTAATGAATGCATGATAGCAAGAATCTATTGTTTAGCTGCCTAGAGCACAATCACTACTGTCTAATCTTTCGTACATCTTTTATTTTGTTACCTTCCCCGATTCCAAGCTGTTCTGCAATCTGCACAATCTATCTTTAGGTTCTGCATCTCTGTATTGTATTATTTCTTTATCTTAGAGTGCTTTGTGCTGGGAAACGAAGTGAATGTTTATCAGATTAGATGTTTGGATGATGACATTTGCACGTACGCTGACTATGAGTGGTCAAACAACCCTCTTTTGCCTTCTGATGGATGAACACTGAACCGGTTCCAAAAACTTTAATGATGGACGAAAGTTTCGGACTCGGTGTGTAAACAGGATTGACACAACGTGAGGTTGTATTTATTTTTAAAAGTGCGCCAATTTCAGACGAAAAATACAGACTTGGTGTGCAAAGGCCTTCACAGAGCTGCTAGCATGCCTGCAGACTTAAAGCCTTGTTTATACTTTATTGTCATTCATTTACTACATGAATTATGTAATTAGTGGGTGTATAACCCTAAATTCATAATGTTTTAACATTTGAAGTTATAACAGTGCAAACTCTTATCATCGAGATTGATTGATTGTGAAGATATGTACTTGTGTGCAGTATGCGTAAAGCAGTAGCTGCGAGACAGTTACAGTGAGGGGCGTTGTACTTCTCAAAGCAAAGACAAGTCAATCCATTACCGAGCTGTTTCAGTGCAGTAACACGCCTGTGTACGCTTCTTTCATTTTGACATAATAGAAAAATCAGTCAACAGGTGAAGGCCGCCAGGTTTTTAAGAGGAGGAGGAGCCTGTGAGGGTTTCTCCCAGGAAAACGTGTTCCAACCGGGAGACTTTATAAGCTTGTCACATATGACCTGATTGCTAAACAAAATAAGAGTTTCCACGCCCAAGGGCTCCCATTGTACCAGGTGTGTGTGTGTGAGCTACATCTGGTAGGTGGTGTGTGTATCTATCTGGATATTTTCAGTCAGGGTGGAGGGGTTTGGAGCAGAGAGAGAAAGACCAGGACCCCCCCTCCCACCGCTTCCACACCCCATTCCAGTTTCTTACCGTAAATGTGTGGTTAACCAGAAAAGGCTGTTGGTGGGGGCAGAGCAAATCTTGAGGGAAGTGTACTTTGAGAAATCCTGTTTTTTGGTGATGTTGAGGGCATTGTGGATTTGTTTAGACCGAGCCAATCACTTAATGATTATTATGACTGTGCATTGCCTCTGTTACCTCTGGCTATACACAAGCCCAGCAGTCAAAAGTCAACCTCTGTTCTTCTGAGACAAAAGAAAGAGGGATAGGGACTGAGTGGGAGGGGGAATAGAGGGCCAAAAACGAGGCTGTGAATGAAAGAAACAGATAGCAAGAGAAGAAGAGAGAGAGAGAGAGAGGGAGAGGGGAATGGCAGAAACAGCACAAGAGCGAGAGAGCAGAGAGAGGAGGAGGAGGAGGAGGAGGAGGGAGTGACTGAGCATTGCTTTTCAAGAGCAGAGAGAACAAAGGCTCCTTTGTGTGCAGTGCTGAGAGAGTGAAGTGGAGCCAGGGCTTAGGGAGTGTTTAACAGTGTACACCGACTGCATTCCTGCGATGTGATTACAAGACGCTTTTAATTTATACTCAGGAAATGGACTTAACTCTTCCCTCTCCTCGCATTCCCTCACTCTCTACCTGCCTCTGTTCTCCCTCTCGCACGCTTCTTTTAATGTTTTAATGAGTTGTACCAAGTCAGCTTTAAAATGTACAGTATGTGTGCCTTTTGTTTGTTTTTGTGAATTTGTACAGTACAGTTCATTTCCGTGCTGTTCAGCTCACTGACCTGCCTCTGGGTCAATGATTACAAATTCTTTCAGTGCAGCCAAACACTGTTGAAACACACTCACATAACTTTGTTTTAAACTCTCGTGGAGATCCTAAAGTTTCCATACTCTATCAATACTATGCAATGCAGTGAATAATGCAAAAGACATCTACAATATGCCCATTTGATTGTAATAGTGCAGCCATAAAAACATGAACTCAACAAGTTGATATTTCACACTGATGAAATAAGATGATTTCCAGCCTTACACCTCTTCCTAACATACAGCGACCGAGCGGACTCTGGCGAATGTCCAGATATACTACGAGCGATGTCACCCTCTATGACATAGAGAGCTTGATTAACTGTCAGTTAATTGATAAAATTGACGCAAAACTTTGCATAAATAGAGCCAAGGCGAGCGGCTTTTCAAACAAGCAACACGTCGCTTTGCCTGTTCACTGTTGGGAAAAACTGAAACAATTTGATGTTCGCTCGCTCGCTCATTCGTATCGCGTCCAGTTAGGAAGACGTGTTACAGCTACTTAAAAGTGCTAAATGCGAGATTGGGAGCATTTCTTTTGACTCGGCACGGCTCTCAACATGACGATGACTGAGCCGGCGGCTCAACGGCAACAGTGCTGACAGAGTGAACAGTGTTAACCTGGTAGGGGAACCGGAGGGTGGGTGCTATGCTTCCATAATGATGCTGCCACATTTGCAAAGTTTGTACAAAAACCTTAAACAGATACAGACATGAAGCAACATTAGCATTAATATGTCTGTTTGTGGTTCGGTATTCTCTCTCCTTTTAGCTCTGTTTTGGTCTCCACTTAAACACTCCACTATGTTCACCTGCTAGTTGCTAACTTTGTCTGATGCTGGCAGGTAGTGTAAAGTGGGTTTATCGGAGCATTTTTCACTGAAACAGATGAATACAGGTAGATGACAGCGGTGAGACTGAACCTAAACAGTAAAGTTGTGGGCCAGAAAACCAAAACAATACAGCTAAAACTCTTGATAGAGCTGAAGGGAACTGCAGAGTTGGTCTCCACAGTACACATAGTCATTTGATCCATTGTTAAATATAACTTAGTGCCGCTTTAAGGGGTAAAATATAGAAATTAAGAGAGATAAGGAGGTAGATAGACCATCAAATCGGCTGAAAAACAACAACTTCTGCTCCTGCCTCCAAAACACCACAGCATTGTTTACCAACTAGAGTGCCATTGCATATTGTGGACAGCCTCCATTATCTAATTTAGCAAATAACATTTGGGCCTCACAGTCTCCTGACTTGGCTTGCCAAGTCAGAAAGGACTGCTGGAGAGGTGGAACGAAAGGGGAAAGGGGGGGGGGGGGGGGGGGGGGGGGGGGGAGCAGAGATGGAGAGATGTGGAGGATCTGGAGGCCGGGGTCAGGGCACGTGGACCATCAACCTCTGGCCTCGCTGCTGAAAAACCCCGGCCTGCGTCTGGAGGTGATCATCACAGCTGCTTGTTATCAGGAGGAAACATCTGATCTCAGATCATCAGCCTCCCCTCCTCCCTCTCCCTCTCCCTCTCCCAATCCGTCTCCTTGGGATGAAGACAAAAGTGCAGTCTCAGTGCCACTAACTGCTTCTTTTACAGCACACTTCCTCTCCTTTTTTTTTGTTATTCCAGCACTCGCCCCACTCCCCCACACCTACCACCCACAGTATTCATACATTCAAATGTAAGATAAAACTCCTCGCATTTCTCTCTCTCTGCTCTAAATCCTCCTCCTTGCTGTGTGATTTACTTTTTTCCTCTCCCTTTCTCTCCCGACATCTCTGCTCAGACCTCGTTCCAGTAATGAGGCTCTGCATTGTCCACCTCGCTCTCAATCTTCCATCAAACGCAGTGAAAAAACATATATTTCACTGAGGCTAAAGAAACCCAGGGGTGGGCTCAGAGAATGCATGAAACGAGAAAAGAAAAGTTTTTTGAGAACTCTTTTAAAAGCAGGACAGGCCAGCTCCCACCCAGCAGATTAGCTTCTCCTCAGAAAGACGGTATAAAGATTTAATTAGCCAACCGTTTCTGCACGGCTCACTATTCACTCTCCTTTTTTCTTTTATCTGTATTTCAATATGCCCACTCTGCATTTTCCAGACCACCTCAAAACCTGAACTATGTTGTTTTTGTGTGTGTGTGTGTTCTTTTCTTTTCCCTAATCAGAAATGCAGGTCTGTGTTGAAAGGAAGGGCGAAAAGGGTGAGTTGAGCGAGGAGGGAAAGCGTTTCGAATCGGGAAGGAGGGTGAGGGGTGTTACAGTATATTGTCCATCAAAAACAATACAAGGTTTTATATTCAGCCTGGATTAAGAGCCTGATCAACAGGTCTTGAGTGCATGAAGAACCACATGAGGAGCTTATGTGTGTGTAGTGAGGCGGGTAAGCAAATTTTTGTGTGTACAAATGTGTAGCTTGTGTACTCTGGGTGTGCCCCAGTGATGCTGATATATTGGAAACTGCATCTGTTTCTCTAAATCTTTGCTATTCTATCCGCACTAAGCTACTGTTTTTGATCACTAAAAGCAGATGTTCATGCAAGAACGCCATCCAGAGTGAATACATTTGAAAATGTTGGAAACAGACAATATCTCTGGTTCTGCTGCATCGATTTTGATCCTCTTCAAGTCGGACAATGTTACAGGAGTGCAAAGCTAAATTTGTGGAGTACTCTGACTGACCTTCCTAAAAACCCGCTGACGTTATGATTTGCATGCGATCTACTGTAGGCTCAAGTAACTTGCACATGCCCAGAAGTAGAGTTTGAAGTGTTAACTTCAATGATGAGGTGCATGGAAATTTATACAGCAACGCAAGACGTTTCCTTCCAAAATGACCCATATGAGCGTTTTCTGATTTTCCGACTCCCTGGTTGAGGTCTGGTTAAGTTTAAGTGACTAAAACTGTTTGGGTAAAGTCAAAGAAACACTGTGAAACATTGAATATTGTTGGGAAAAGGGACGTGAATGGTGTCAAAGACGCTTTGTACGCCCAGTTATCATCAACACCTACACCAGTGGGCTGCCTCTGGGTCTGAGAAGTGTAGCCAATGAGGAAGTGCCTTAAACTTGCCTTCTTTCTAATAGCCAGCAGGGGGCGACTCCTCTGGTTACAAAAAGAAGTCTGATTGTATAGAAGTCTATGAGAAAATGAGCCTACTTCTCACTTGATTTATTACCTCAGTAAACATTGTTAACATGAGTTTATTGTCTCAATCGCTAGTTTCAAGTCTTCTTCAATACAACATGATGTTCATTTAGTAAATTATGGTCCCATTTAGAGTCAAATAGACCATAAAGCAGGGGATGCTTTAGGGCGTGGCTACCTTGTGATTGACAGGTCGCTACCACGGCGTTGTCCGGTCTGGGAGTTGTCTGTGTTTTCGTCTTACAACTTTAACCCTTTCATAGTGTGTTTTCAGCTCATGAAAGTTTATTATAACCTTTTTAGTCACGTAAAAATGTCTTACTCAGCGTTCCGTTGTACTTAGCTCCACCCTCTCGTGTCACTCCTGGTTGCAAAAAAACACGATGGTGACGGCCAAAATGCCAAACCGACGTCACGGTGACATCCACTTCTTATATACAGCCTATGGTTCAGACCGACATTAACACTGCGTTTACCTCACCATCATTGCGACGAATGAAAAAAAAGTTGTAATATTACAAACTGCTGTGTAGTGTTTTAGCATCTAATAAGCCTTCAAACTCATGGATCTGGACTTCCTGGATCGTCTCACTGATACCTGAGACAACTCGCCCCCCCACCAACGCAGCCCCTTGCAGGGCTGTTTTCCATCTGAACGTCCACTAAGAGGTTTTGCGGTGCTAAAACAACATCATGTTACTTCCACATTTGCTTCTGACAGAGAACAGTTTGTGCTTGTGTGGCCACAGGAGGGCGCTTGTCAAGATTTTTGACCATGTGACAAATGTTAATGTTAATGTAATATGTGCAATAAATTACATTTTATAATCTAGGCTACACTTATTTGGATCGACTTTGTCTCAAACCCTCCCAACAAAACGTGAAACGCTGCTGAGGTTAGAGGGGATTGAGGTGGAAAGAGTGGAGGAGTGCAAAGAAAGTGAAGAGCAAAAAGAGCTAGAGGAGTATGGAGGAGGCAGCTCAGTGCGCCCGAGGGTCTGTTTTGTCAGTTGAAGTGAGGGAGAGAGGAGAGAGGAGCAGTGGGAGACTAAAGGCGGGAGGAGGCTGGAGGGGATTGAGGCATGGTGAAAGTTAGTCTGTATGAAATCCCTCTTTTTTTTCACTTTACATCAAAGCTGAGCCTGGCAATACAATTCAAAGAGGCAATCTGCATTTCCATGGGCTCCTCCTGACCCTGCCTGCCACCTCCCTCCATCACCACCGCCACCACCACCTCCTCCTCCACCTCCACCCCACCTTCCTTATCCTCCCAAACCTCTCCGCCAACCACCGACCACGCTCCCATCCCACCCACACCTTTCTCCTCCATTCACACAGCAGGACCATTGTCATCCACTCGCATAACCCCCTCAACTGTAACCCCGTCCAGATCGCTTGCCCCCACATCTCCCTCCTCTTTCACCTCCTCTGACACCCTTCCCATGTTCAAGCGTCCAGTAACAGTAAGACCAACTGTAATACAAAACAACTACAAATAAAAAACAGGGTAGTTTACAATATAAGTATCCATATGGCATTTTCCGCTGTCTACTCCATCCCCACCCCCAAAGTCTCAAAAGTCAACTTGACGAGCGAGTGTTGAGCGAGTGTCGAGGAGTTGCGAGCGCGTAGGAAAGGTTGAGCTCGCGAGGGTTGAGCTCGCTAGGAGGCTTTTCCTCTCACGGATACTGTTCTGTGCGCTTGTATCACGTGACCCTGCCTGTTTTTTATGTGCGCGGGTTTTAAGACTAATTAAACAGCATGGAAAATGCATCTCAATAAACTCTGCGGTCTAATAAAAGGTTTAATCAAATAAACAAAGACATCATAGTTCCGTTGTTGTTGCCGCAGTATGAATGTCCAAGTAGTGAATCACAACTATATTATGGTAATGAACTTCGATGGAATTGCCATTGTCAAGAAGACGGGCGTAACCCGACAAACCTGATCGACATTGCTCAACAGCAACTACTATAAATACACTCATCTACGGTGGCCTACAGGGGACGCATACACAGATTTGACATCGTAGCAAAAAATAAGAGTCCTTTACGTAAAATGTACAGTTATTTTATAAAATTTAAGAATCTTTGACCAGAGGCCCGATTATATATTTTTTAAAATTTGCCTTAACATCGACTTATTCACTATTACTTACTATAAATAGACGGCGTATAATACACAAAAACACTGCTTCCGTTACTATCTTTGTCTGTCTACATGTGTTCCAATGGGCCTCCGACACATCATCACGCTGGCCTGTAGTCTGTGGGTGAATAAGACGTGTCAGGCACATCTGAAAAGGTCAAACCACAAACAGAGAACATCTCTGAGAGGCCGACGATCATGGCCAAAGACGTAGGTTTCCATACCCACCGCTGGGGAGACCAACCTTCAAAGAACTTCCTCTGGAAGACTTAGAGAGGGGCCAGAATAGCCGTGATGCATCGGGTACCGCGCGCTGTGGTCGGCTAGTGTGATGTGGTCGGAAAAAGACATACAGGAGATGATAGAAGAGAGTGTGAAAGATAAAATAGAGATAGAAAGATGAATGCAGAGAGAAATGAGACACAGAGACACTTTAGTCAAAACCACATCACTGTTTACTGTCAGATGAAGATCATATGTTGGCCAAGAGGCAGGTTTTGGATCAACAAGCTGAGTTACACCAAAGAAATGAACTTTAGATAAGATTTTGTGATTTTAAAAAGAGGATTGGCCAATCAACAAAGTAATGTGCAAGTCAGTTTATTTGACCTGGTTTGTTGTAGCAGCATACAGTGTTTTAATTTACGATAGGATGAACAGCTTTCCTTTTCTGGCAAATGATCTGGCCTGATGAGAGTTAGAGTTTGGGCAGGCAACGAGACATTTTTGCTAACAAGTTGATACTGAAAATCTCTTAATAATATATGGCTGTATAGCAGACCCGGGCTCTGAGTGAATTATATAAAAAAATAAAACAAAGACAGAGCATAAAAGATGCTAAAAGACTCTAGAGCGGATAAGAAACACAGTCGGGCAATAATTCTCCCCACAAGCAACACTTTTCACATTACACATATTTGGCCATTGTTAATATACAAATGTATTTGTTAGGGCTGTCAATCGATTCAAATATTTAATTGCGATTAATCGCAAATTAATAAAACGTTTTCTCTGTTTAAAATGTACCTTAAAGTATTTAATACTCTTATCAACATAGGACTGGGTAAATATGCTGCTTTATGCTAAATGTATGTATACATTTATTATTGGAAATCAATTAACAACACAAAATAATGATAAATATTGTCCAGAAACCCTCACAGGTACTGCATTTAGCATAAAAAATATGCTCAAATCATAACATGGCTAAATTAAGCCCAACAGGCAACAACAGCTGTCAGTGTGTCAGTGTGCTGACTTGACTATGACTTGCCCCAAACTGAATGTGATTATCATAAAATGGGCATGTCTGTAAAGGGGAGACTCGTGGGTACCCATAGAACCCATTTTCATTCACATATCTTGAGGTCAGAGGTCAAGGGACCCCTTTGAAAATGGCCATGCCAGTTAAAATTTAGCGCAAGTTTGGAGCGTTATTTAACCTCCTTTGTGTTGGTACCAATGGATTCCTTTTGTTTTCTAGTTTCATATGATACTAGTAGCTTCACTCTAGCTTTAAAACTGAGACCACTACAACCTAAAAATCACAAGTTGCGTTAATGCGTCAAAGAAATGAATTGCGTTAAAACAAATTTGCGTTTACACATTATTATCACGTTAACTTTGACAGCCCTAATATTTAGTATATATTAAACTCATATGAAGGGGGACTACACACTGAAAACACCACTGCAGCAAACTAACACGGGATGCAGAGTTTATGTGGATGTGTTGCTCGAAGAGAACAAATGCACAAATGTGATTTTATGTTTATTAAATTCCTTTCTGGCTTGAAGCCAGATCGCACATCTCAAGGTCCACTTATTTTGTTGTCCTCCACCTTGATGCTGGCAAGGTAAACAGGTAATTAACACAACGCTACTTTACGTCTCACACGGTATGTGAGCCCACAGGTATTTAATTAGTCGATGTAATGTGTCGCAAGACGACGGTGCACTACATCACAGACAAATTAAAGCCAGAACTGACTTCTGTGCTGTGATACGGCATTGTTTTTGTTGTTACTAACTAACTAAATTTAGCACCAACGCTCTACGTATTTTTTAATGATTTTTTTCTAAAGCCATGTTTGTTGACGTTTTCTTCTTGCTGCCAATCTTAAATTCATTAGCTTTTGAATGTGCACTGTGTTGTGAAACCAAAGGCAATTTTGTGGACAGTAAAGTTCCTAGGTAACTGTCTTGTTGGTAGTAATGGCAGAAAAGTTTGGAAAACTCAAGATATCATATCATATAACTCATATTTATACTCATATATCTTAAACACCCTCACATGTCCCCACTTTTCAAAATCTACAACACACACACATTCAAACACCCCCACAACCACCTCTCTGTTTAGACAATAGCAGGATTTGGGAGATACGGGTGCACTCGTCCAGATTTCACGCTCCTTCAGTCACAGTGGAAAAGGGTTGACCCCGCCAGTGCTGTGCTAGCACTCAAGACACTGGGCTCAATTCAACAGGGCCCTAAAATATGAAACATCCTGCTGTGTACAAGACTTCTCTGTCCCCTTCGTATTTCACTTCCCCATTCTGTCCTTTGTCTCAGTGTTTACAGAGAATTTAATTCTCAGCTATTGCTCAAGCAGAAATGTTTGGTTGGCATCGTTTTGACTTTGATTCAGCGAGCGCTCCGGGCAAAAAACACTCTATGCAAATCAATCTAGGTGCAGTTTTAATATGGGCACTGATTATACGTCTGCCAGTTAAAGTTTGATTTAAAGATTTCTTTTCCTTGTATATAAGAAACTGATTGGAAAGATCTACTTAGTTTCTTTCCACCAGAGCAGTTTTCCACAACAAACGGGCATGACGGAGGGTAAAAATGACTCAAAATTACATGGAAGTCTGGTGTCGTCAATAAAAAACAGTTGTGTTGTTGTTGTTTATGTGCCTGACGGTGATTGAGCAGTTGGAGTCTTTGTTATTAACCACAACAACACTGATCACAGCGCTGATGATGCGGCGGAGGATTTACCAACAGCGCAAGATAGGGTTTGCCAACGCTCAGATAAACCAAAAGTCTTTGTAATACAAGACTCAAAGCTCTTGTTTACTTCTTCTTCGTAACTATAGCCCAAAATACAAATTGTCCAGTTCCAAAAAGACAAAAGAGCCATATGCATTTTATTTAGGAAAACGCTGAGCGTCATGGAAATGAATAATGGATCTTTGCTAGCTTTCCTTGTGTGACCCCGCTGTAGAAATTCTGGGGGCAATATCTACTGTGAGCAACTAGACGATCTGGAGGTTAGCTCAAGTGCCAAGCAAGATACTAATAATAGATACTAATCTCAATAGATACTAGATGCATTCTGGGTGTGCCGCATTTCTTGGCATTGAGCTGAGTTGTGTCAATCACCTGGGTCGTACGAGCACAGATGGGCAGGACGTCCTCCCTCAATTACACACACCATTTATTGTTCTCTCAAGTAATGACAATATAATAATATAATTTATGTTGAATTTAATGCATGTGACTATGATTATTATAGCAATAGCAGATATATCAGCTGAAATGAAACGGCTAAATTGAAAAAACATGAACATGCATTCAAAATATGAATTTGTATTCTCAGAAAGGGAAAACGCACCTTGAAAATGTGACATTTGATTACTTTAAAGCTGCTCTAAATAATGTTTTTATACTTACCATGATTAAAATAGCTATGTGCGATGTGAAAGGGTTTGCTAGTAGTGACGAACGCACAGAAAATGATCACCCAACTCTGCAGTTTCTCTCAGCTCTACAGAGCGTTTTAGTGTCTTTTAGCTCACTGTTTTGGTTTTCTGGTCTGCAACTTTACTTACTAACATAGCTAAAAATAGTGCATTTAGTAATAAAGTGAATATAGGACCCACGTTCAATAGGTCATGGTATCCTCATACAACAGTTCATACAGTATGATTTTTTTACGAAAAGTTATTCCTCTTTTTTCGTGCGTTTTCCTACAAATGTCAGGTTTAGACAACAAAACTACTTAGTTAGGTTTAGCTGCTTTTGCTAAACACCAAACAGCAGACAGACAAAGTTAACTTGTGAACATAGTGGAGCATTCAACAGCTAAACAGACAGATATCTGGAGGAGTTGGTGGAGACCAAAAACAGAGCTAAAAGAGAGTGAATATTGGAAACACGACTCAAATAAATGATAATGTTGCTCTGTGTCTGCTGCATGTGTAAATAGACAACTGCTTGCTAAGACATTATCCGTAACTTTTTAAGACAAAAACGTTTTCAAATTAAATTTTATCAAAAGCCAACGATCTAATATATTATTGTATGTATTTGTCCTTTTGTTATGTCTGGCTATGTTCCTTTTTTCTGTTTCTCTGCTGAAAGGTTTTGATCTCAGTGAGATCACCTGACTAAATAAAGGTTAAATTCAGTCCCACAGCATTTAGAGAAGGTACTGAAACCACAACTACTCCCTCTCGTTTTTCACTTTACTGTTGTCCCTTTCTCATTTCTCAGTTTCACAAGTCACCTTTTCACCAAAAAAACACCTCGCATTGGAACATAGGTATTGTGCTCAGTACTACCACCACAACACTAGCAGTATCAGTATGCCCTCTTATATCACCTTTGGAGGCGCTGACAGCTGCCTGACAAATGACTGAGTTTATATAACTGCTTGTTTTGTTTTTATCATCTAAAAGGTTTCACAAACTCAACCCAACCCAGAAGTTTCTCAATCCATCAGGGAGCAGAAAAAATGGAGATTTGCCCAAGAGCAACATTGTATAACTCATTATTCGTAACAAACTACTTCAGACTTTTCAGGCTGCACCACAGTGTGTGATTGCATCCATAAGCAGCCGTGCTGCTGGTTCGTGTTCTCATCTCCATGCGCGGCAATGTCCTCGACACACCTGGGAGTAATTTGTGAGCAATGTGGGCTCTGATGAATCCGGAACACAGATTTAGATTTAATAATCCAAATTGGAGGGATTACAGGAGTGGAAAGACAAGTGCGCCTCCTCGCCTGGCTTCGCCTCGTCTTCGTTCTTACCCCCCGCCCCTGAACTACCACCTTCATCATCACCATCCCTCCGCTCCCCCTTCCTCCCCACTACACTCTCCGCTGACCCTGTGACCCCTCCCCCACATCACTCACGGGTCATCAGTAAGAAGAAAGGGGGATTTAACGGCTAACTTGGCCCGGGAAGGCCCGTGGAGGTGGGGGCCGAACACGTCTCAGAGAATTCCAATCTTCAGCTGACTCCCCCCCTCGTCCCTCCCCACTGTGCTTTTCTGTTCCCACTGAGCAGCAGAGAGAAAACATCTCCCCTCATTTTTTTTGGGGGGTTGATTATTGGGGCTGGAGAGCACGTCTGTCAGGAGCCCACTGATGAGGAACAGAGACGCCAACTCTCTCAACGCACGATCTTGTAGACACATGGCGAATGATCTGTGGGGGGAAAAACTACTTCAAGCCGCAGTTTGGCATTTTTGAGAAACAGGCTTATTCACTTTCTTGCTCAGAGTTAGATGAGAACTTTGATACCACTTTCATGTATGTACAGTAAATATGTAGCTCGAGCATAGACTTTATATAAGAAGTGGACGTCGTCACTGTAACGTCACCCATTGGTTTGTGGACTGCTGTTTGGAAGACTCAAGTTCGGCATTTTGGCTGTGTTCATCGTGTTTTTTTGCAACCAGAAGTGACACGAAAGGGTGGAGCTAAGTACAACTGAACGCTGAATAAGACATTTTTAGGCAACCAAAAAGGTTAATATTAACTTTCATGAACTGAAAACACACTGAAAGAGTTAAAATAGTAAGACGAAAATAAAGACAACTCCTAGACTGGACAACGCCGTGGAAGCGACCTGTCAATCACAAGGTAGCCATGCTCTAAAGCATCCCCTGCTTATGGTCTATTTGACTCTAAATGGGATCATAATTTACTAAATGAACATCATGCTGTATTGAAGAAGACTTGAAACTAGCGATTAAGACCATAAACTCATGTTTACAATGTTTACTGAGGTAATAAATCAAGTGAGAAGTAGGCTCATTTTCTCATAGACTTCTATACAATCAGACTTCTTTTTGCAACCAGAGGAGTCGCCCCCTGCTGGCTGTTAGAAAGAATGCAGGTTTAAGGCACTTCAGCATTGGCTTCACTTTTCAGACCCAGAGGTAGCCCACTGAGCTTGAGCCAGGAGACAGTAAGCTTAGCTTAGCATAAAGACTGTAAACAGAAGAGAAACAGCTATCTAACGTTATATGCTGTTTGTTTAATCTTTACAAAACCTTTGGACAGAGCCAAGCCTTTTCTCCCTGGTTCCAGTCTTTATGCTATGCTAAGCTAACCGTCTCCAGACTCCAGCTACATGTTGTACGAACAGATTGAGAGTGGTATCAGTTTTCTCCATCTCCAAAGGTGCTGGTGGTGGTTTTGTTACCTTTTCTAGTCTTTATGCTAAGCTAAACTAACCAGCCCCTGCCTCTAGCTGTATGTTTGTTGTTTAATGCATGTGATTATGATTACTCTAGCAATAGCAGATATATCAGCTGAAATGAAATGGCTAAATTGAAAGAAATATGAACCTGCATTCAAAATTTGAATTTGTATTCTCAGAAAGTGAAAGCATACATTAAAAATGTAATGTTTGATTACTTTAAAGCTGCATTAATCAATGTTTTTATACTAACCATGGAGCAAATAGCTATGTGCGATGCGAAAGGGGTTGCTAGTGGAGCAAATAAGCATATTCCCAAAAATGTTGAAGTATAGTCATCTAACTGCCTGGTTAAAGGTGCCTTCTGCAAATCAACAAGTGACTTCACAATACCGGCTGGGCAAAATAAGGATTTGAGGAGTGAAATTAGGTTTTGTTGTGTAAGAAAAAAGAGACTGAAGGATTAAAGGATCAAGCAGGAAATCACAAATGCAATCCCACCTCCTCTCTAAAGAGCCTCGTATCACCCATTGAGAGGGAAAGTCATTGGAGGGTATTTGTTCCTTCCAGGACTCCTCAACTCACTGCTTCACTTCTGAAGCAGCGCTGGCGAGGCCCGATGCGGGGGGATTTAGCCTCGAGGCGGGGGATGAATTGAGAGAGGGTCTTGTAGAGTTATTCTTGCCTGATCAATAACGCTATTAAACACTAATGCATTCAGTGGAGGCAGACTCAATTTGATTGTGGGGCTTTATTTGAACATGGCAGGAAGCAGCAGCAGAAGCAGCAGCACATCAAAGAGAGGCTTTGTGAGGAGAGGACCAGATTAGGGCCTCTGACGCAAGGATGGACCCGGCCAAGAGGAGGCCATGAATACACACACACACACACACGCACACACTCACGCACACATGCACACACACATACACACATAGGAAAACTGCTTCAACACACAAGCCAACACACTGCAAAGGCATTCAATCTAATTCCACATTTTCCATTCACTTTCATTGGATGTCGACAGGCAGAACTATGCAGAGGCACATTCAGCTGCACACAAACACACACCAATACTCAACATTCAAGTTTATACTACTGTCTAAAAGATGGGTAATGGAGTCATAAATCACGAAATGTGCTTTCTTCCTAGGAGTTAGATGGGAAGATTGGAACCATTCTCATATCTGTCTGAGAAATATGAAGCTGCAGCTGGTTAACTTAGCTTAGCATAAAGACCGGACACAGGGAAAAACAGATAGCCTGGCTCTGCTAACCCTAAGCTAAGCTAAGCTAACCGTCTCCTGGCTCTGGCCCAGGCCTATTCAACTGGCAGCCCGTAGGTCAAATTCAGCAATTTAACAACCTCAAATCGGCCCTTTGATCATTAATACATTTGAAAAAAAAAAAAAAAATTTCGCTGAGGTGATAAAAGTAATTTAAAAAAAGCAAAAATAAATAAATTCCTGTTCATCAACATTACCACTAATGCTATTGACAAACTGTTAAAAGCAATATCATTGTATTTTCTATTTAAATAACATGCTAACATAACACCAGGTTTACAGGTGTTTACATTTTTTTATTAGTTAAGATCATCATTTTATTGGTAGGCTTATTGGCCCATTCCTTATGTAAATACTTATTTTGTTAAAACGTTTTAACCTAGGCTGTTTAAGCAGAGGGAATTTAGGAGAGCCAACCTGAATAAAAAAGATGTCAACAGTGCTTTCTCAGATTGTTTCATTTGAATAGTTTATAGAGGCTTGCAAAGAAATAAAACTGCCCAATTTTTAATGTGCATCACAGAAATATATATTTTTTGTTTCTTATTTTTATTTCCTCAAATCATCTTGTGTTTTTCTTATCGTTGACAAATCCCATAAGAAAGACCAAAACCAACATATACAGTGTGCAACTGTACAAGTCTACAATTTGTGTTGTCATGCTATTGTTGATTCTGTGTGTTATAAGAGTGCTCTCTCTTGTCTCTATGTAATGCAGACTGTTTGTATCTGCATATTTTTTTCACTGCTTTTATCGTTGATTGTGTTTTCAAGCTTTTATTCTGAATGTCTGTGGTATTGCCTGCTCGGGGACTACAGATGAAAATTAGCCTTCCTAGCTAACTCTGGCATATTTTCAGACATGTTATAAATATGCACTGTCCCTGTCAAATAAAGTAATAAACTAAACAATTATAGTCTGTCTCTCAATACTTTCTAACTTCCCTACCCAGTCTGTGGCTTCTAAATCTTTCAAAACTGGCCACAAATACAAAGTTACATTTTTTTTAACGGCTCAGTAATTTCCTAAAACATCTGGGCACTGTAGCTTTCAGCAAACATTACTCAAACATGACTAATTAGTGCATTTGTTGGGGACTATATTCTGCTGAGGATTGATACAGATTTAGGGATAATGAGTATTAACAGCAGCAGTACGGTGTAAATGTGTGATCAAAATAAACGAGTTCTCTTTAATAGTTTCTGGACAACAACGGAGCTCGATGGTACAAAGGAATAAGCTACTGTAAATGAAGCTTTGGATACAGGGGAAAATACTTGATATTCTGATCAATTCATTGTTGGTTTCTGTCTTGCCTCTTGATTTGTTGACAATAAGACGAATAAAGTACATCACCAGCTTTATCCTTTAAGGAGTTCTAGTACTGCATGCTTCCCTTTATTCCATTTCACAACATTGAAGATCATTTGGTGATAAATAGTGCAACAAAGACACATTTAGACACACAAGTTCTCAGAATTGGGAAATTCCACCTTTTGATTGTATTTATTTTTATCAAGCAGATTGCTACATTGTGTGGTCTATGATACAGCGTCTATCTCCCTGTCTCACAGTTAGTAATGTCTGAGAAACAGCCAGAGGTTGCATCTATGTATAACAAGGCAGATGTTTGTCATCTGATTTGCATCCGTCATGCCAATGAAACTGTGTCAGAGACAAAAAAAGACAAAAAGAAAACACCTGGGTGAACTAAAAATACAGTCCCAGCCATTTAGAACAAGCAAACATCAAACTTGACGAAGACAGTAGTAAAAAGCTGTCTTGCACGAGAGCCCAAGTATATTTAGCGACCAATTTGTAATTCTCATTTTTATATTTTTTTATATATGGCACCCGCCGTCATACCAGCGTCACTGTCCAGTCAGTAGCTTCTTTTCCAAATCAGCAGCTGGATACTGTGATGGCAAATAACCAACACAACATCAGCCGGCGCAAAATTGATGCAACGCAACAGATACATCGGCCACTGCAGTCGGCGAATGTCATTTTATTTGCTGATAGGTCGATGGCAGTCAAGAAGGTGAATATCGGCCGATACCAATGTTCAGCCGATAAATCGGTCCATCCCTAAAAAATAGGAAGTACTCCCTGGACGTGTCGATAGTTAGTTTACTGTGTCCTTTTGGATGTTAACATGTCGGAGATGCAAGACGCGTACCTCGCAACATCACTGTTAATGTTCATTTCCTACAGTAGAGAGGAGTAAAAATGAATGTTCTACAAAAACAAAACAGAAACTATCCACACCCCCACACATTATCCCTCCTCCTCCTCCTCCTCCTCCTCTCCTACTCACCCTCCACCCCCACCTCCTACTTTTACGATGCCCTGCTTCCTAATAAACTTTTGTGGTGTTTGGAATCCATTAGGAGCAATATCCCACTTCTCAAAACATCCTGGCTCATTCTGGGGGAGTGGAGCAAGGAGACGGGGGAGCCGCGGGAGGGGAGGGCCTCAAATTTCCATTTCTATTGAAGGCAGACTGAGGGGGGATTTGAACATGGAGAGCAGGGCTGCAGGGCCGCTGAGCGTACAGTCCGACGGTAAAGAGAAAGAATGTCATAGGGAAGATCTCGGGGGGGAAAACATACTGGTAGTGAGAAATGTTCTTTGGAAAGGAGCTATTTTGTACAATAGCGTAGTTTTTTAGTAAACTGATGCCATATTATCTTAGTTTTTGCCTAAAAAAACAGTGAAATGTCTCTAAATTAAACAGTAAAGACACAAAGTATGAGAAAATATATAAAATGTTATGACTTTGATGTATTAGACGATCGTATTGAACTCTTAACATGTGTATTTTAACTCATAGGCAGGATCACAGCTACTAGCTTGTTGGATCACTACAACACTAAACTGTAAGAAGCATTTTGGAGTAAAAAAAAAAACAAAGTTGAGACTAACAAAAGCCACATGGAACAATGAAATGTGCCTCAAATAAACCAAATGAACCATGTAGGTGTCGAACCAGTCCTTCAGTTAGTGGTCATAAATCTGTTTAGCACCAGTTAGTCGGGGAACTCTTGTTTTCTAAGCGTAGAGAGGGTTGTTGTGTTTCTCAGTAAAGGACAATGAAAAGTGTCTGATTTCTTTCCTCACGGGACGGTTTGGTTAATCAGAACAAAAACAAGATATAAGTACAACCTCAATGCCAAGGTCGCTGCTTTAAACACCGCTTTTAAGGATCTGAGAAGTTACACTTGAAAGGACTTTTACTTTCAATTCTTCCCCTTATTACAACCTGCCTCTGTATCCACCTTTAAATTTACAGGAATTGTCACAGGCCGCTATTACTCATATGTATTCCCACCATATCAGTTGTAGTGGGTGTTATCCAGCTCCAAACAAACCTTCAATCCAATTCAGATAGCAGGCACTCAAGTGTCGCAACAATTGTTCCCACAGTGTGAAAGTAAGCCACTATCTGAAAAACACAAGAGCTGCAAGACAAATGTGTGGCGGCGTGCCAGCGGGGGGAGGTACAGGAGCGAGGGGCCTGAGATTGCAGACAAAGCAGGAGTAAACAGTGCCTTCAGATAAAAAACACGGCCGGGTACTTTTAACAATAGTTCTTTCCTGGCAAGGAGCGACAACAAAGCGCCTTCCTGTATGCAAGCCCCCTTGCATGCGCCCTCACTTCCTGTGGACGCTCAGACATGTGGCTCGCCGCAGACGCATCAGTGCTGACTGACCCCACATGCCATCAACCTCTGACCCCTGCGAGGTTCGCTCTCACACGACACTGGTGGAAGAAGTATTCAGATCCTTTAGCAATACAGCAATGTAAAAACACTCCATTACAAACATCAGTTCTGCATTCACAATCCTACTCCTTCAAAAGTACAGAAGTATTACCAACAAAATGTACTTAAAAGTATCAAAAGTGTGGCCGCGATCACACAGAGACGCGTTGCTAGAAATGCGTCGTCGCTCCTGTCTTGCGTCATGTTTTTCTAGCATTTTTTAGACGTGCATAAATGTTAAAATATTCAGCATGAGGCATGTAGTTGCACCACTCCCCAATGTCAAACTTGGCCCAGGCAGCCAATGAAATCAAGCAAGAGGCGGGCGTTACTACTTTACGACTTCCTTCCTGTTTTGATGCCTGTAGATGCATGGGTAATTCAAGCCCCCAGGAAGAGCGCCGGGCTGTGAAGCAAATATTTGTAGTGGCCAAACGGCGGTACTACAACTTCCGTGTCCGCCACGTGATGCCATTGGGCCCAAAAATACTTTTTCCCATAGACTTTCATTGGGAAAGAGAGGTCTGTAAATCAGCGGATAATTCTTTTTTTAGGTGAATCAACTTCCCAGTATGAACACTTGAATAGCCCTTATTTAAATCATTAGGTCCTAAAAGTTGTAAAATGCACTAATAGCTGAATTCAGAGTTATTTCCCTTCCTCCGTTCATGTGAATGAGACCCAGATCGCGGCTGGAGCGAGGGCTGGGAGGCGGAGTTAAAGAACACGCTACTGCGCCTGCTCTATGGGCCCAATGGATGTGGAAGATCGCCGGGTCTAAGTGACTGGTAATGGGGACAACAATTTTTTGAAATTCAAAGTTAAACACATAAACATGGGAAAATAGGGTCCAGGTTGAAAAATACCTAAGTTACCCTTTTACTTGAAAAGTAACAAGTAACTGTCAGATAAATATCGTGGAGTAAAAAGTGCAATATTTGACTTTGAAATGTAGTGGAATAGAAGTACAAAGCAGCATAAAAAGGATATAATCACGTACCTCAAATTTGTACTTGAGTAAATGTACTTAGTTACTTTCCACAGCTGGAAAACAGACACGCAAACAGTCCCATAAGACATCTATTGTCAAAATGATCCTCATTCCCTCTCATTGAATCCTGCTTTACTCAGCTGCTTCAAAACAGCACAACACATCTCAAGGGGGTAAACAACAATCTAGAGAAGAAATTACTGTTCAAACTGGGTAACTGATTCATTATGTTTGTCTTGCTTTTATAAGTTCTGGCAACACACGCTTGGCTGAGGAAAAAGCATATTTCTGGATGGCACATCTCTGTGGACACCAGAAAGCCTCCTTCCTTCTAAATCATGACTATAAATGACGTTTGTGTGCTCCATGCTTTTATGATTTCAGCCGAGGAGGGGGCTGAGGATCATAAAAAGAAAAGAGAAAAGGAGAACACAGGGCTTGTGGGTAATTACGGCGCAGAGTGGTAGGAGAGGGAGCGTTTGGGAAAGACTCGGGGGCCAGATGTGTGAGGAATGTTCTGGCTGCTGCAGCGTGCAGAGGTGGGTGGATGGATGGGTGGGTGGGGGGAGTGAAGACCAGTTGAATAACACAGCCTGCAGATCGTTAAATAGCTGTCAAGCCTCCAGCGCTCTACTGTGTATTTCACATCATCTCGCAGAGCAGCTACAGCCTCACCTTTCTGCCTGGAAGCAGTGGAAAGAAACTAAGCACATTTACTCCAGTACTGTACTTTGTTTTTCATATTACTTTACTACCTTTTAGAGGGAAATATCCTACTTTATAGCCATGCTAGCAATGTGGCTCTAGGGATGTCAGTCACTTTGGTCCAGACTGAAATATCTCAACAACTATTGGATGGATTAAATCTTTCCCCAGGGGATGGAGCCTGAAGATTTTGGTGATTTTCCAATAGCATACTAGCATACTAACGTGCAAAAAATTAGAAAATGAACATTGTACCCATGGTAAATATTATATCTACTTAAATGTCAGCATGTTAGCATTGTCACTGTGTGCATTTTAGCATGCCAACCTTAACATTTAGCTCAAAATGCTCAACTTTTTAGCTTTTTTTCACCAAAGACTTCTCAAAACTTCTCAAATGGTTTCATTTAAATAACTGTTAGAGGCCCTAGTTCATAAAATTCTACCAAAAATTCTACAGAAGAACTCTTTCCTACTCCATTAATCATCCCACGACCCTTCAGATTCATCTGGTGATCCTCTGGAGGGGGCCCAACCCGTAGGTTGGGAACCACTAGACTAAACTACTAACTAAGTGTGCACAAAGTAGTTCAAACTAGCTCCACCTGGAGCAGCTACAACAGTAAAATTCTACTTACACATTGATGTATCAGCTGTATTAACAATCTGTCACTCACAGGTAACACTTTACTGCAGAAGGAGTACTTTTACTTTTGCTCCTTTTAAATACATTTAGCTGATAGCACATCTGTACTTCTCCTTAAGTAGAATTTTGGGAACTTTTACTTAAGTAAGTGATCTGCATACTTCTGCAGACAGCTGCATCACCGCAGCCAGTCCTCCCCGATCAATGTGGAGCCGCAAGAAGCTGGGCATGTATTCATACAAGCTACCCACAATGCACCTGGAGAGCTCAACCTGCGTCACAAGCAGATAGTAAAGAAAAAAGAAAAGAAAAAACACGCTTCCATCTGCTTCTCATCATCCTCATCCATCTCCTCTTCCACCCCCACCCCCTGTCATACAGACTGGTTCTCCCTCTCTCTGTTTCATGCTCTGCCTCGCTAACTCATCCAACCCTCCACCACAACCACTGGTGCTGTGGAAGGGATAAATAGGCCACAACAGCTGGGTCTGACTCCTGACCAGGACCACCCCTCCAGACCAAACCAACACCACCACCACCTCCACCTCTCCCAGTCTGTGTTTTAAAGACAGAACTGAGAGACGTTTTCCCCATTACTGGCTCTGTTTACGTAATTATTTATCTAGGCTTTTTATTCATTAGAATCCATTACCTGAGTTTTGATAAATGAGCGTGCAACTGCTTAGTCTGAGCTCGTAAAAGGTTTGTTTACAGTTGCAGAGAAAAAAAAAATCCAGGTTTTGAGTTATGACAGCTCTACAAAAATCTATTTTCCATGTTCCCTCTCGAGCCATACACAAATATACCCGAAACGTACATGGTTCAAATAAATTCCTGATTGCGCCTTTAAGTTGAGAGCGTGTTGTTTGTTCAGCTGCTGAGGGCCTCAGAGAGAAACCCGGGGAGGCCGCGGAGAATTCATACCTTCCATTCATCACAGAGGAGAGGGAGCGGGGAGGAGGAGGAGGAGGGTAAAGAAAGAGCGAGGAAATGAAGAGACAAGAGTGTGTGTTTTTTTTCTGCTCTGCTGAGTAAGGAGAGAGGTAAGCTCAGCTTTCTGACAGCTGGGCTGTGAAACCTCTGCTCGACTGATTGACTGCTCATGCCTCATTCATGTGACTGTTTTGTACAAATCACAGTAGATTTCCAGCAGCCTGGTTTAGAGGATGTGTTGTTTTCATTGTTAGGACACTATTTAGCATGAATCACACTGCACATGCAGCAACGATTTGGTTCTTTTGAATACAATTTTTTTTGGGGGAAATACACTCATTTGCTTTCTTAGAGTTGAGGTCTTTACACACCAAGTCTGTATTTTTCATATGCGGTTTCTTTTTTGTATCTGTTATCCGATAAGTCGTTACGCACAGAAACCTTGCACACTGAGTCTGATGCGTTTTATTTAGGGCTGTCAAAGTTAACGCGATAATAATGCGTTAGCGCAAATTTGTTTTAATGCCACTAATTTCATTAATGCATTAACGCAACTTGCCATTTTTAGGTTGTAGCGGGCTCAGTTTTAAAGCTAGAGAGAAGATACCGGCATCAGATGAAACTAGAACAAAACAAGGAATCTATTGGTGCCAACCATGTCATACTAGCTTGTCGGGAAGACTATATAACATTAGCTACGCTAAATTTTGGCGAGGAAAAACTAGCATGGCCATTTTCAAAGGGGTCCCTTGATCTCTGACCTCAAGGTATGTAAATGAAAATGGGTTCTATGGGTACCCACGAGTCTCCCCTTTACAGACATGCCCACTTTATGATAATCACATGCAGTTTGGGGCAAGTCATAGTCAAGTCAGCACACTGACACACTGACAGCTGTGGTTGCCTGTTGGCTTGAGTTTGCCATGTTATGATTTGAACATATTGTTTTATGATAAATGCAGTACCTGTGAGGGTTTCTGGACAATATTTCTCATTGTTTTGTGTTGTTAATTGATTTCCAATAATAAATATATACATACATTTGCGTAAAGCAGGCATATGTGCCCACTCCCATGTTGATAAGAGTATTAAATACTTGACAAATCTCCCTTTAAGGTACATTTTGAACAGATAAAAAATGTGTGATTAATTTGCAATTAACAGATGGAAAAAAAAACACAGAAAATACGGACTTGGTGTGCAAAGAACTTTAGATTGGAAGATCGATACCACTCATGTTGGTAAACAAAGTACAAAGCTGGAACTGGAAAGCCATTAGCTTAGCTTTGCACAAAGACTGGAAGCAGGGGGAAACAGCTAGGCTGACTCAGTCCAAAGTTCAAACAATATGCGTAACAACACCTTTAAAGCTCACTAATAATCACATTATTAGTGATCTCATGTAGTTGTGGTTTTAGGAGTTACTTGCTGGAACAGTTTTGGGTGCGGTGACTTCCTGAAGTCTCATCATTACATTGAGGTTGACAGGCAACCAGAGCATAGCCAGAGCCGCTCTCGTAATTGCCCCTTAAGCTCTCCAATACAAACAATGTTCTGCATGTGTCCGTCAAAGTTTACTTGTTGTCTTCTTCTTGACTGCCTTTGTTGCATTACTGCGTTTCTTGGCACATCATTGTAATGGAGTGAAACCATTGGCAGGAGTATGTATCGCTTCACCCATGTGTCTCTGTGCATACAGTACACGTGCCTCTTCATGCACGTGTGCAACAAAACGGGCACCCAGTCATATAAACAATGCTCTATAATGCTACTAGTGGTCAGAAACTCTACATGGAGCGTTTCACGCAAAGATAAGAGTGGTATTGATCTTCTCATCAAACTCTTAAGAAAGAAAGCAATAAATAAGGTATTTCCCAAAATGTTGAACTATTGTTTTGAATTAGAACGATGTCCCTTTCTTCATTTTTGTTCTTGTTTTGAGAGAATCTGTTGTAGTTGTTGATTGTAATTGAAGATTATTGTCATATATTATTTCTATATCTATGCATTTGTCAATTATCTTCCATTCTACAGTGATCCATTAATTGTTTAAATCTATAAAATGTCAATTTCCCAGACCCCAAGATGACGACTACCTATTGGTTGTTCAAATTCTCACATTTGAGAAGCTGGAGTCTTAAAATATTTGGCATTTTTGCTTGATAAATGACTTGATCATTAAACTTTTTGTTAATTTTCTCCATTAATCACCAAATTGATTAACTAACAAATCATTTCAGCCCTGACTAAAACTCATACGTGAAAAAAAATGTCTTCAGCTTGCCTTGAAAGATTGTACCCGATTTAACAGAAACAGGAACCTGTGAGGTCTGAGTAACGTCTGGTTTTGGAGTCATGCTGATGTGAAGACATACATGGACCATCTGGGTACTTATGGGAAACATGTAGTCTTCTTTACAGTCCCTCTTACAGCTGTCATCATCAGAAAGTAGTCATGGTACGTTACAGTTTGTTGAAAGCAAAGCAAGTTTGTAGCTCAGTGGGTAAAGTGGGTCGTCCTTTAACAGCAAAGTTGGCGGGTCGATCCCCAGCTCCTACTGCATGTCAAAGTCTCCTTGAGCGGGACACTGAACCCCCCAGTTGCTCCCCGGGCGCTTCACAGCAGCCCACTGCTGCTAAATCCTAAGGATGGGTTAAATGTAGTTTAAAGTTTAAAGTTAAAGTGATGGGATCACACCAGCCGTGACGCCAAATTGGGCCAGGGGCCACATCCTACCCCCTACTTGCGGCGCATTAGCTCAGACTAAACCCATCTTCAAACTGTGCCTTCATTTCAAACTCAACTACACATCTGTAAAGTTTTGTGGCTGTATTTTGCACAGTTGTGACGCTACCTGTCCACAGACACACAGACAGACATATAAACACCTGGCAAAGTACTCAAACCCGTGTCTGTGGTCATTCCCACTACAGTAGGTGTCTCCAGGACCACATTTTGCCCCAATGACACATACTGTACACAGACTCACAAGGTGAAAACAATACCAGCCGTGCTGTTGCAGCTGTTAAACTGACAATGCACACAAGTGGAGGATGACTAAACCGAGCAGACTGTATCTTTACTGTCGCCATGACTCAACCTGAGCTGCATCTCCACTCTGCTCCCACTTCCCCAGTCATGTCCGAGGCCAGGCCAGCGCCTTGCTTCATCCTGTTGTTACTCACTTTAGTTGCACCAGAGCTGCTGCACACAACTGGCTCATCAGCACTTCTCACTTCCTCAAAAGCTTTGAAAAACACTGGCTGGATGACTGACATCAGATCAGGAAGAACACGGCCTTTGCGGTCAAGGAATAATCCCAACCACGTGAACCACGCTGTGCTTAGAACAGCTGTGAGCCCTGCTGATTCAACATAATACTAATGCTGTGGAGGGATTTTTTACCATTTGACTATGTTTGGAGTAAAATATTTTGACATAATCACATTTGCTATCATATCAGCGCCCGTCGGAGCCGAGCCGAGCCGAGCCGAGGCCGGGGCAAAGGAACTGGGACAGGAAAAATAAGGAAAGGGCGGGAAAGAAAACCACACGGAGAGGTTGTTTTGAGAGCCCCAATCGTTTATTACCCTCGATTTTCAGGGGCTGAAATTTCAGCCTCGCTGTGAGGAGAAACTCGAACCGGTGGTCCAGCTGTCCACAGCCTGCCAGAGTCGAGAGAACCTCCACCGCACACGCTCTCCCAGACCCACGCTCCCACCCTTCCCCTCCTGTCTCATCTCTCCCAGCCAGGTAATCAATGGGAAACGCACACCCAAACATAACATGGCTGTGAGAGGGATCAGGACGAGCTGTTGTGACATGTAGGCCCCACAAACAAATCTGTCACTTGGCTGGATGACCATGTTCCCCGGGTGTATGTTTTATGTTCCTTTGCTTGTTCTCACTGCACAGCTAGAAAACACTGAGAGGTCATCAAACAAAAAGCATGACAACAAAGGGGATACGTGGCAGAAGAAGTCCTGGGGTACCTTCAATTGCCTCCAATGTAATCATTCCTCCAATGTCACTGAATAAGAATATTTCTTGATTTCAAATGATGATATACAGTCTTGATTTTACATAGGACACACAAAAAGACACCTAAAGGATAGAGTTTTGAGATTTTAAACCTTTTGCGATATGCTGAGTATTGCGACAAAATACATTGGGATTTATTACCTTTTTTAAACTGCAAATTATGCAGTTTGTCAACATCTGTTTTATCTAATAAGATTCAGTTTTCACTCTGTTCATCTCAGAGTTTTTATTCACATATCTTGAGGTCAGAGGTCAAGGGACCCATTTGAAAATGGCCATGTTAGTTTTTCCTCACCAACATTTTGCGTAACTTTGGAGCATTATTTAACGTTCTTCCTGACAAGCTAGTATGACATGGTTGGTACCAATTGCTACCTTAAGTTTTCTAGTTTCATATACCAGTATCTTCACTCTAACTTTAAGACTAAGCCTGCTACAACCTCTGAAAGACAGAATAGCAGCCATTGGATTGTTAAGAGGTTAATAGTTTATATAATAAAAGATTGATACTTGACGTCTGTGTATCGATACAATATTGCTGCACAAAATATCGTGATACTATGCTGTATCAATTTGTCCCCTACCCCTACAAAATATGCAATCAAAATTGCAGAATTGAGTGTTTAAAATGGGTCAAACCATCTATTACAGGGTGGGGAGACTTTTTGGATTTTCAAACTTGATGCAACAGTTTATTCAGGCCTAAATGAAGAAATAGATTTCAAACCATTTTTGTGAAACTTTTTTTTCAATACTTTTGTTTTTAGTATGCTGGACATACACCCCTGAATGAATGTATAAAAGGGTCAAGCCAGGTGTTATCTCTTCATTTAAAACCCTGATAAAACCGGTCATTTTCTTAAACTGTTATGAACTGACTAAACTCATACAACTTTTATCAAAACTCCGGCTCCACTACATGTGAGTGCCTGAAGTTTAGCCTTTTGCCTGATTTCAAGAATGACTTTCTCTGTTTTGTTTAAAAGTCTGGCCCAGAAACTCTCTTTTATTTTCTGTATCTCGCGCAGAAGGAAGGAAGGCCACTCTGACCGCACAGTGACTCATTATCAACGCCTCTGTCACACACAGGGAATTAGTGACCTTGGACACCGGACAATGAGGAGTTGTCTAAACTTGCTTATCAGTCTCCTCTGGCAGTCTAGTAGTCGGTATCTGGGACACTTATCAACAGGCCAACTCTCCCACAGCCTCGTATACTCTCCTCAGCTCAGAGACAGGAAAGGATGAGTAACCATGGCAACATGGTGTCAGCGTTATGGGATCTTGAATTCATGGTGCTGTAGATCAAATCAAGTAGACTCTTTTATTTGTTTTACATTATTTATCTTCCTACACTTTTCATATAAGAAAAATATGTATTTTTTTTTCTTGTAAATACAGATGGTATTTTGGTTAAGCGGAGTACAGTTTGTACTTTCTGTAAAACCAAACATCACAGAGGTGCAGGACACGTGTGCAGATAGAGGTTAAACCTGCATTTACTGATTTTTTGGGCCATTTGGGGACAGAGCAGAAAGCTGTAAACACAATGCTGACATATTATTATTAAAAAGTTGTTATGGCTAAAAAATAAAAGCCTATTTACACATCCAGCAGAAATGGAGCAACATTAACATTCATGTGGAGTCGCGTTTGTGTCCACCTGATGAATATTAGTCCAATATTCACTCTCCTTTCAACTTTGTTTTGATCTGCACCAACCCCTGAGTGAAATATCTGACTTTTTAGCTGCTAAATGTTAGTTTCTAATGGTTTATTCACACCAAACGCAAAGCGAACTGTTTGCATAGTGTTATTCCACACAAAGTCAATGCAAAGATGCAAATAGACGTGATGTTGCACCGGGTGGCAAGAATATATCTACCACGTCATTGAGAAATTTGCGTGACGCTGTGTCGTGAAAACCAGTGTTGATACGTTCATAATGTGTAAAAAAAATTTGCAAAAACCATAGACTGTCTACGATATAAGCAATAATGTTGCTGCCGTATTGATGACATTATTTTGTGCGTTGATGGAGCAGCTACAATGCTAGCATAGCCTGGCACTGATCGATCCACACTCCATTCAGAAAACAAGCATTTTAAAAGTTGTTTGCCTGTCGTCTCGCGGACAGACCTGACAAAGACTTATTACAAATCTGCATCATTATGTAGTTATTTCGGCATCCTTTTGATCTGTTTATTGCGATAAAATCACAGCACAATCTGTTTATTTTGGGTTCATACCGCTGTAGTAAACCAGATTAATTCAAATGGTGTGTGACTTGCTAGATACAGTGAATACAGCTCAGTGAAATTCACCTGTACAAAGCAGCAATGCCATGGTTAATGAAACATTGTTGGTATCTACATGGAGGTAAGCCCCTCCTCCTCTCTGGTGCATCTAGCACGAGAGACGTGAACAAACACTTGGTGATCCTGCGGTCAAACTTGCATGAGTAACGTTGGTGTGAACACACTGTGTCTGCCTGCTGCTGTGCAGGTAGCGAACAGTGAATTTATCTGAGCTTTTGCGCTGAAAACAGCTATTTCACTGATCAACAGTTGGTGACGAAAACACATCAAGAAATGTGGCAATGTTTTGACAAAACGGAAGGAGGGAGGAAGAGGACTGCTAGCTGATGTAAACAACAGAGATTTCAATATATTAGAGAAAAAAAACTGTTTTGCAAATGTTTTATGAGGAAGGAAGTGCATTCATCAGCTTTATTAGGCCTTTAGGATACACAATTTTGGAGAGAAACATTTTTATTTGGTAAACCTGTACAGTCTAATGCAACTCAATACAACTGTTCTGCCTGCATGGAAACTAAGACAGAGAACACTGTATCCATCATAATAAGACCTTTTTGTTTTTCTTTCTTTCATTGAATTTGTGGTACTGTATGTTATGAATGTGGCCGTCATGGTTGTTGTTGTCGCGTGTCTTGTAAGCCCAAATGGGCTGGGCAACAAATGGTGCAAGACACTCAAATAAACAAATCCATCAATCAATCTGCCATAAAGTCTACTGTTATGATAACTATAATATTCAGCTTCTGTTGACATTATCATTCATTATCATGTCATAAAGGTGTTAATATATGTAATACATATTTAGCAGGTCATAGTTAGCGATGGTGTTGTACTGGACTGCATTAGATTCAGAGATGTTTCTAATATTCTGCCACCCTCATGTATGTAAAAGACAAGCAGACGCTGGATGTTTTTGCTGACATTTACAACGATGTCAGCAAAAACTGAACATTATGAGTTTGGTGAAGATAGAGTTTATGGCAGCACTGTTGTATTGGACTGCATTAGATAATGAAGATGTACCTAATAAAGTGGCCACTGAGTGTGTGTAAACATAACTGTGATACAGAACAGGACTCTTTCAACTAAAAGCATTCGCTTTAACCTCAAGAACATAATCACATTACATTTACATAATGAAAACTAAGGTATTTAATTGGGCTCTAATCTCCTCTACTTTACTGTTTTCATCCCCTTAATCACATCTTTGATTTGATATAAAGTAGATTTCTTCTGCATATGTTACCACAAACTACGTCACGGTAAGTGTATTGTTGAGCTCTAGGGGGGCTTGCTGCCTGGATGCTGTTGTTGTGATGGAAGTCGGTGGTGGTGGTGGCGGTGGTGGTGGTGGTAGCGAGTGATCAACAAGTGCCAGAGCAGAATGAAAGGCGGAAGAGGGTACAGGGGAGGAGGAACGGGGTTCATGGGCCAGCAGATGTTTCAGCTTTTGGGTTTTGGCTAGAAAAGGGCAATTAAGAGCTGCTCTTAATGAGGCTGGCAGCCACCCCATAAACTGTCTGGTTCGGTGAAAGAGTTGCTCATTAGACGGAGCTGCCCAGAAAAACTCCCACCTCCCCATCCCCCGCCCCCCACCACCAGCACCCATCGCCTCCACCCTCGCTGGAACAGGAAGTGATGGATCAGACATTTAAAAAAATTGTATGCTAGCATTGAACAAAGTTACTTTATGTTATGTCTGGCTTCGCTGACAAATCCTGTATGTGTGTGAGTTTGCTTGAATGTGTGTCCCTGTGTGTGCCGGCGTGTTTGTTGTGCGCCAGGCCGAGTGTGGTAATGATGCACATTTTCCATGAGGTAGGTTGCTGTGTACCCTCCAGCATTAAAATGAGGCCAGCTGAACATTACTGATGAGAATGGCAACATTAAAATACCAAAACGACCAAAATAGACCCCGCTATGATCCGCAGATCTTGTTTTTCCCACCCTCAATTTTTGCGCACCATAAATGTTTAATTTAACTAACAAAGATCTTGATGCAGAGCAGAGACTCTGGAGTTATTGGTTTACAGCACAGTCGCTGTGTGTAGCAGTCAGACACAAATACGATACAAACACAGATTTTCCTGATTTCCTTTTTTAACTCTGGTCACCCCCACGCTTCCAAATTAAATGCAGGGACCTCCACAGTGGTGGAAAGTAACAAGTACAGAAGTATATTTACTCAAGTACTGCACTTAAAGAGGACCTATTATGCCTTTGTGCTTTTCCCCTTTCCTTTAGTGTGTTATATATTGTTTCCTGTGCATGTAAAAGGTCTGCAAAGTTACAAAGCTGAAAGTCCACGTCAAAGGGAGTTACTGTCCCTCAGAAACACTGCTCCTGAACTGCCTGAAACGCTTTGCTTGAAGTCCTGCCTGTTCTCCCATAACGTTGTGATGTCACCAGGTAACACATTTGCATAATACCTGCCTAGCAGCTTTGGCATGCCCTCAAACGAAGCTAGTTAGAGTGGAGCTGGAGCTGAGTACGAAGAGTTTGGTTCAATTGATGAATCACAACAGAGTGGACCAGCTGACCAATCAGAGCAGACTGGGCTTTTCGGCTTCTTTTACAAAACACGTACCTGAAAATTAGCATGATATATCCTCTTGAAGTACAAATTTGACTTTACTTGGTTATTTCAAGTTCATGCAACTTTATATTTCTACCTCATTACAATTCAGAGGGAAATACTGTACTTTTAACTCCACAACATGTATTTGACGTTGACAACTACATTTACTAGTTTGTTTACTTATCAAGATTTTGCAAACAAAACACATGAAGAGCTTACAAAATACATATTTTTTTAGATCAAACTACCCGACACAGTGAATAAAAGTAGAGCTCCAAACAAACTCAATAGACAGAAAATTTAAACTAGACATTTTTCACACAAAATTGCCACAAATTTCTCACTATTTTCTGAATAATCGGCACATTGATCCTGAATGAAAATAGTCATTAGTGGCAACCATATATAAAATAGTTAAAATGTAGCTGCACCTCAACAAACTACAACAGCAAAATTCTGCTTCCATGTGTACACATGAGTAATAATAATCTAATGACTTGTAAAGTAGTATTTTACAGTGTGGCATTAGTACTTTTATTTCAGTTAAGGACCTGGATACTGAGGGATTCTCCACTCTCACGCTATCTGGCGTGGCCTGTCCCCGGACCTGTCTGGCATCAGGAGTGCTTGGCACAACGATCCCTATTGAGTCTTGACAAAAACTAGGTCATTTGCAAAGCTCTCACTGGACACGCGCAGTGGAAAGAAAATAAACGTCGAGGTGAATGGAGCTCGACTGGAGGTGGACGAGCTTCCTGCGCGGGCCACAGAGGGATGCTGAGAGGGAGGTTAAGATAATGCAAAGCTGTGATATTGTATTGCTGTTTCTGCTATTTGCTATAGCCGGGGAGATAATCATGCCTCTGATATCTAGATCTTCTTTTCACTGTTTCCATATTTTGCGTGTGATGTGGCTCTCCAAGTTTCCTCCTGGTGGGTTCAATAATATTTATCTCATCTTATAAATCATGCAGGAATTCCAAATCCCATATCTCTGTCATAATGCACGCCCCCACATCTCTTTAGTCCGTGCAAGCAGGCCCCGGATAATGTCTGATAGCAATTAGGCTCCGGAGGACTTTATAAACAAGTCAGTCACAATACGTATGACCTATTGTTCACATCACACTGGAGCCTAAAACAAGTTTGCGGCACACATGTTGTTGTCATCACCACTAAGACAGGGCTTCTAGAAATATCTGGTGGAAACCCGCCGAGCAGGAAGTGAGAAGAAAAACCCTCAGATGAGAGACAGGAAATCAGGTGACTAGAGTTTTGTTGTTTTTTCCTCCTCATAGTGTAACAGTAGACAAAGATTCTGGCTTAGAAACGGGTTATTAGCGCCAAACAAAACGGCACAAAAATGCTCACGCTCACACCTGAAAGAGCCATATTTCTCTATACTGAAGTTCTCCGTCAACAGTCTATAGAGTTATGGAATCGATCCCTGCCCCCACATCCTCCCTTCGCCATGAGCCTGAGGCGTATGTCTGCCAGATGTCCACAGCAAAGAGAGGGGAGGTGGGGTGGGGGAGGGTATGAAAGGGCTGAAGACTGCCAGAGGTGTCTTATATCGGAGGAATTATTATCCTAATGATATAACATAACACATGCCGTCAGTCCCTCCAGGGGTAACAAACCCCGATCTATATTAGAGCCACGTTCCTTTCATATAGCTGACCTTTTTGGGAGAGCAGGAAGATGATGACGAGGATTTTCCTTTTCCATCCAGGACTAATACACCGTCAGTCTGAACCTGAAAGTACAAAAAGATCACATTTTTGTCTTATTTTTCTATTAACAAAATAGTATTTTCAACACTAAGTTTACAGACAGACAGACAGACAGACAGACATATAGATCAATCACAAAAACTAGTGCAACTAGAAGGAGTAGTAGTTGTAGATGTGATGTGTTTGTATAGTAAGGTGCTGTAATCTATACAAATACATCACATTTACTACCATAGTGTGGTAAACTTGTTAAAAATGTAAATTAGTTAGTATTAGATAATAATAATAATAATAATAACAATAATAATAATAATAATAACAACAACAACAACAATAATAATAATAATAATAATAATAATAACAATAATAATAATAATAATAATGATAATAACATTGCAGCCTGTAAAAAAACAAAACAAAGAGCTGAAAGATGCTAAACCGCTCCGTAGAGCTGAGGGGAACTGCAGTCAGGTGATAACTCTCTGAATTGTTAAAAAATATTGATTATTGCAGCTTTAGATGCCAAACCTCTGATTTTAGTGTGACTGAAACTTGCAAAACTGGGAACAAAGTTTTACCAAAAAGGATAAATTGTGGAAATTGTGGTTCTGTGCAATCTGAGACAAACTGGAACAAACAGGAAAACAAAATGATCCTCCTGATAGAGACACACAGGACTAGGGCTGCAACTAATGATCATATTTTCATTATGGATTAATCTGCCAATTATATTCTTGATTTTCTTGATTGATCATTTGGTTTAGAAAACGCCAGAAAATATGAAAAAATGTCAATCACAAGTTTTCAAGAGTCTATGGCAGCGATTGGCAATAGGCAGCCGGCGGGCCACATCTAGCCCGCCAAAGCTTCCCATTTTAACTTAAGTAATCAAATGAAGAATGAGACCGCGTCTCAATGAGATTACCTGTCTAAATAAAGGTTAAGTAAAATAATCAACTAATCATTTCAGCTCTACACAGGACTACTGGTGAAATATTATTTGTGGCAGCCATGTCTCTGACTCTCAGGTCAGTGCTCCAGGCTCATAACTTCAATCCTGGCCCGAGAAAAGCCACCACAATTCCTAGCTACACCCCTGCTTTAGCAAACGCAACTGGAAAAAACCTCACTGATAAAGTTAAATAAAAGATTCCTGGAATCTGTCCTTGAGCTTGTGTAGGTTCTTGTAAACTCTATACATGCAGGGGAACTCGATCCAGTGACTTGACTGGAGTTGTACCATGTAGCACACATGTATACAGACCCTGCTAGATGGATATCTAGCCCTCAGCCCCTGGAGCATTTCAGTGAATAGATGAGGAGGAGGGTAGACAGTACCTGACATTTACTTAGTACCGCAGGATAGACAGGCCATTGTCTTTGCTGAAATGAGAAACTCTGCCGCAGAAGGGCGAACGGGGGAGAAAGAGGGTGGTGTCAGACAACCTGATATCAATCTAATGAAATAATAGCGAGCGCTCTGATGTGGATATCTGGGATATCTAGACTTTATACCCCATTGACTAAGTCTCCCTCGACCTTGGGAAGCATAGAGACACAAAGGGGGGTGAAACAGTGAAACGATGCACTGAACTCATGTGCCCACACTCACTTTCACTGTCTCAATAAGGACATGACACATGTCAAATAAAAACAAAATCCCCCTGAACCTGAAACTTCTGTAGATGTGACCACAGATAGAGATTTCAAAGTGGCACTGATGAACTTTACGGGCCTAAATGTCACTCTCACTGGGGTTGTTTTTCTGATTGTCTGTTGATAACTAACAGAGAGGTAAACCGCAACAGAGCAGGAAAGAGAGAGAGAAAGAGACAGAGACAGGCAGAGACAAACATATAAGGTAAAGCCAACAGCACAAGCTGTCCTCCTGATCCGTCCCCGCAGTGTGTCAACAGCCTGGATTACTTTCCCGCGTCCCTGCAGTCGGCCAGACCAACGAGCTTCCACAAAAACAGCACAAACCGCTCAGCACCCATCAGAGAGAAAGAGGAAGAGAAAGAAGAAGTCGAGAGCTGGTGAAAGGAAGTGAGACTGAGGCCAACGAAACATCTGCTCCAGATCCTTTTTAGTGGAGTTCGTCCCCTTCTCGCAGACCGTTTTGTTTGTCCATGGGTCGGGAACACAAGCCAAACACACAAACAAAGAGACGCTCAGAGATGTGTGCACACCCAGAGAGGAGTTAATAAGTCAATAGGACACAGCTCCATATCTTATTGGGCCTTGTCTTAGCGGCTCGTCCAGGAAAATAATAAACGGGGACTGACACAAATCAATGTTATCTTTTCACTCATGGGGGTGGAAGGAGCGAGCCAAAGAGCCAAAAAAGAACAAAGGGACAAAAAGGAGGAGAAAAAAGGAGGGAAGAGGAGAATGAAAAGCCCCCTTCTGACTCGCAGTGACCCACATACATTTGCCCAGCTTTTCTGGGGCTCTCTCTCTCTTGGCAACCGGCAGCCTCTGTGAAAGAATCCCAGCGTTCAGCCAAAGGCAAAGCCCATGTGAGGGGAGGGAGGGGAGGGAAGGATGGCAGAGAGAGAGAGAGAGGGAGGTGTGTGGACGGGTGGACACCAGACCCCTCCTCCTCCTCCTCGTCCTCCGCCTCCTCCCGAAGGCCCGTTGCCCCTGGTGACCACCGCTCAATGGATTCCTCCAGATCCAAGAGGCCGAACACGCACAGCATGCAGTGCTGGAAGAAGTATTAAGATTCTTTACTCAAATAAAAGTACTGGCACAACAAAACAACAATCCTGTGTTCGGTGTTCAAAATATTCCTTCAGTGACAGAGTACAGAACTATTATCAGCAAAATGTACTTAATGTATCAAAAGTAACTTCTTAAAGGAACAGTGTGTAACATTTCGGGGGATTTATTAGCAGAAATGGAATATAATATTCAGAGATATGTTTTCTTTAGTGTATAATCAGCTGAAACTAAGAATCTTTGTGTTTTCTCTTTGTGATTTTTGAAAATGCTTCAATACTCCTATTCTGCGGTATCAATACAGGGTGCCAGCTGTGCTTTTTGCTCTCTCTTCTCTCCAACAGCGAGTTGACACACACAGTGCTATTTATCTTTTAATAAAAAACAAAAATTTTAAGCCCTCAATGTTGTGTCAATTTTCAATTTTAAAACGGTATTTGACTATTGATTTTTCAAGGTATTGTGTATTGTTGAAATTAGAAATTCCAGTATCTTAACCGAAACTGGGTGAACAGGCCACTGTTTTTTTGTTTCACAAGCCAAAATCACTCTGAATCACTGAATCATTTTTTGACAATATACTGTATTTCAAAAGTTTATCATACGTTTTCTTGTGTTAAATCTGTTTCTGCAAAGTAACTACAACTGTCAGATAAATGTAGTACGATATTTTCCCTCAAAATGGTAATGGAGTATAGGGAAAAAGTGGCATGAAGTGAAAATGCGTAATAAGTACAGCAGGGAACTACTGGATGGTGATCTTTGTCAGACTGTAGGTTGTTGGAAGAGTAAAAATGTGACACTCAACTTCTAGTTTCATCACTTATAAACACTTCTTATGTACATTTCTAAACGTCACCTTTATTTGATCGTGGAGTAAGAGGAAAAAGAGATGAAACACTGGTTTTCTTGGTGCGGAGCAGCAGCTGCAACCAGCGAACAAACTGAAAGAGACCAGTAGAAGGTTTTAATGGGGCGTTTGATTGGGGTGACCAGAATTGTAGCCTAATGATGGATGAATGCGGAGCCTTCTAAGCGACAGTGACATAATCAGAGAGCTGTAGGTCAGCTAGTGACAGCTGAGTGGCTGTGGCCGAGCGGGAGAAAGAGCCCTTTCAGCCCCAACGCTCACGGACGCCGATCCAAGTTCATTAGCAGTCAGACTGGCTGCAGGGCCTGCTGCAGGCTTCTCCGAGCTACACATGACACACACACACACACATGTATCAGCATGCAAAGACACTGAACATCCCATAACAAGCAGCTTTTTCTTCTCAAAGTGAATCAGTTTTTGTTCTTAATGGTCCAAGGCTGTGATTTTTCTCCCCTCCGCTCGCCTTTTTAATGGCTCTGGCAAAGCGTTTTATCTATAAACAATAAAAGGTTGGGGCTAAAACATTTTTCTCTGGTTTGGCCCCTTCACTACTAATCATCTATACACTCTCCCCTCTTTTCCTGCCATTAAGCGGCGATGGAGCCAAAGCCGCAGCCCAGCCAAAGAACCTGATAGTCGTGGAACCCATGCAGCTCTCCCCCCACCTTGGAATGCATTTCTGCTGCACTGCACTTTTCACCATCCAGCGGGGAATGGATGCAAGCACCCCCCGAAAAAACCCACCCGCACCCACCCACCTACTCAGACACAAACACACCACCACTTGCTTTTGAGCAATTGCCCTCGAAACCTCATTGGGCCTACAGTACGTGCCTGAACAAACTGACACCCAGTGGTGGAAAGTAACTAAGTACTCAAGTACTGTATACTTAAGAACAATTTTGAGGTACTTTACTTGAGTATTACCATTTCATAACACTACTTCACTACATTTTAGAGGGAGATATTGTATTTGTTACTCAGCTACATTTATCTGACAGTTGTAATTACTTAAAAAAAACGCATGATGATCACATAAAATACAACACATTGTTAAAGATTAAACTAGATGTTTCCAACTGTTTGGGCTTGTGACGTCGTACAAAAAGCTGATTAGTTGTGTCAACGTGACGTCACCCATTGGTTTGTGGACTGCCGTTTTGAAGCCTGGAGTTCGACATTTTGGCCATCGCCATCTTGGTTTTTTGCAACCGAATGCTGAATAAGACATTCTTAGGTGACCAAAAAGGTTTATATTAACTTTCATGAACTGAAAACACACTGTGAAGGAGTTAAAATAGTAAGACAAAAATACGGACAACACCGAGACTGGACAACGCCCTGGTGGCAACCTGTCAATCACAAGGTAGCCCCGTCCTAAAGCATACCCTGCTTTATGGTCTATTTGACTCTAAATGGGACCATCATTTACTAAATGAACATCATGTTGTATTGAAGAAGACTTGAAACTAGCGAATGAGACCATAAAGTCATGTTTACAATGTTTACTGAGGTAATAAATCACGTGAGAAGTAGGCTCATTTTCTCATAGACTTCCATACAATCTGACTTCTTTTTGCAACCAGAGGAGTCGCCCCCTGCTGGCTGTTAGAAAGAATGCAAGTTTAAGGCACTTCCACATTGGTTTCACTTTTCAGACCCCGGAGGTAGCCCGGTAGGTTTTTTGTTTTGTTTTTTTAAATCAGTTCCATCAAAAAGACATTTCCTCTTTAAACGTCTTCGAAGGTTTTATTTAAATAACTGTTCATATTATCAAATATTTTACAAAAAGTCCAAAACAGTTTTGCAGAACTGTATTTCTTCTTTCCTGCCTGATTACTCATCTGATGACCCTTCAGATTCATCTTGTGACCCTTGACTAACTACAACAGAAAGATGCTGCTTACTGTTGCATCAGTGTTAAAAATCTAATAATGTTATAATACAATATCACTCACAGGGTCCATTTTTAATAAGGAATGAGTACTTTTTACTGATTATACTTTTGTACTTGTACTTTAAGGGCCAGTGTGTAACATTTCAGGGGATCTATTAGCAGAAATGGAATATAGTATTCAGAACTATGTTTTCATTATTGTTTAATCACCTGAAACTAAGAATCATTGTGTTTTCAATAGCTTAGAATGAGCCCTACATATCTACATAGGGATAGCATCTGAGTGAGGCGAACGGCGTTAGCACGGTTTTGCACTCTGTAGCGCATGTTACCGCAGTCTTGTAAAAGGAGGAGTGAGCAGAGGGGCACTCAGTTGGTTGCAATCTCCAACCACACCACTAGATGCCACTAAATCCTACACACTATACTTTTAAATACTTAGTACTTTTTAATGCAGGACCTTTTACTTGTGATTGAGTATCTTTCTACATTGCTGTATTGGTACTTTTACTTAAGTAAAGCATCAGAGTACATCTGCCACTATACTGCTGAATTTCAGGGTTTAATAGTGCACATTGCACACACATACACACGCACATATGTACAAAGAGCCACAAACACTCACACCCTTCTCCTCATGAATGACCACAAGTGAACGAGACAAATTCCTCCCCCATCACACTTTTCAGCTTCCCCTAAACCGCAGCAGCGCTCATGGAGAAAACGACAGCTTTGGCCAGACATTCGTTCTGGCCGTCCACCCTCAGCATGTGATCTTGTGTTTCAAAGTCAACACAACGTGAAGACCACTTCACCTCCAACCCACACACTCTCCCACCAAGCATATCCTCTCCGGTGCATCTTTCACCCCCCTTGTTTGATTTATCCCTCCCACCTATACTGTACTCCGCTCACTTCTTCCATCCTCTCCCCGCCTCTGAAACACGCCGACCTCACACCTCTCTCACGAGTGGGCCTACAAACATGTGCAGTAATTTGGTTAGCAGTGGAGAACTCTGGAGGTGTTTGTAATGAAAATAATTCAACTGTGCGAGCTAACTGAGCTTTGAGATTGAAAAAGCAGGGAAGAAAAGAGAAAGAGGAAGGGTGAGTAGGATGAGAGGAAACGAGATGAGAGGAAGAAAAGCACAGATAGACGAAGAAAGAGAAGGAAACAAGGCAGATAAGTAGAGTGTGACCTGCATCCTGACAGCGAAGCCCCCCAGCTCCTGTGGGAACTATTCTACTGCCCCCTGGTGGCGTACAGCACAATCCTCCCAACAATGACCCCTTAAACACACCTCTTTCCCACACTACAGTAACGTGCTCTCCTGCACTCTTTATTCACTCTCTCTGTGATGACTCAAATTATACACCACACTCGTTCTGTAATTACATAGACCCTAATGTGTATACTTTACACACAGAGACAACTCGCCCTCGCTCAGGTTGGAGTCGCTTGTAGTGTTCCCCACGTGACGACGACGGGTTTCCACGCCCTGCCACTCTATACTCTTCACATGCGCTCGCCTGCAGTGCAGCAGATTATTTCATAAAGACATCAACTAGGTTATGACCTGATTATAAGATGCAATGAATGTGGAGGCAAAGAAAAATGACACTAAATCTACCTGAGACTGTTCTGGGGCCTGGGGCCCTGGGGCCTGCCATTGTACCATGGGTGTGTGTGTATTGTAAAGTCATTTGAGTGTCTTGGATGCAAATATATGATAATTATTCACAGTAGTGTATTCTAAACAAGGTATAATGTAAAGGTAGTGTGTATCTCAAAACTTCACCTAAAAATATGGATAGGTTTATCACTAGGGATGGTTTAAAGTATGTCTTTATAAAATCTGCCACTGAAGATTGAAGAACTTCACTTTATCTTTTACCTTTGACTTAACTGTGGATGTTTTACCATCCTAGTGATCTAGAGTCAGAGGAAACCGTCAGGATATTTTGCAACTTTTGTAACTTAAACCATAGTCGCTCAGCAACAACCATGCAAAATATGGCAAACATGCAACTGTTCCTTTTGGATAGCTGTTTTTTTAGCTAGAGACTAGTGGTTTAGCTGTAGCGATAGCAATGTAGAGCAACACTTTGTGCAACTGCGGGGTCTGAAAAGGGGGGCAACTCCTCTGGTTGCAAAAAGAAAAGAGTTTATGGTCTCAATCACTAGTTTCAAGTCTTCAATACAGCATGATGTTCATTTAGTAAATTAGGTTCGCATTTAGAGTAAAATAGATCATAAAGCAGGGGATGCTTTAGGGCGTGGCTACCTTGTGATTGACAGGTCGCTACCACGGCATTGTCCGGTCTGGGAGTTGTCCAAGTTTTCGTCTTACAGCTTTAACCCTTTCACAGTGTGTTTTCAGTTCAGGAAAGATAATATTAACTTTTTGGTCGCCTAAAAATGTCTTATTCAGCGTTCGGTTGTACTTAGCTCCAACCTCTCCAATCAAAAACCAGGATGTCAACGGCCAAAATGACGAGCTCTTAAATGTTAACTTGTTTACGTGTTAGCTGTAAACACGCCTCGAGTTGAAAAAATCCAACTCGGAGCGGAAAAGCGCCCAAACGTCACTTGCCTTTTTTCTAATTGTGGTGACTTTGGTTGGATATCCGGAGCTATATGACTTTACCAACCGTGGTAACCATGATCTGAACAGAAAACAGCAGGCCTGGAGGCTGTTGCTTGATACCCGGAGCTAATGTATATCAGTTTACCAACCACCATGACCTGAACAGAAAACAGCAGGCAAATTAGTGTGGTACTTGAGATTTCAGGTAAGTTGTTTTCATTAAAGGTAGGGTCAGTAATGCTGAAAAACTAGCAAGAGTGCATTAGATTTAAAAAATTATCCAACCAAAAAACCCAGCCCAGTGTCGGCAACACTGACAGTCCGTCCCTTCAGGCCTCCCTCCAAAGCCACTCTCCCACAATTATCATAATTAAGGTAAACAAGGAACATGACTATTGTTAGTACCCACAGCTGTCAAGCTAGCAGCTTGTGGCAGACTCCGGTGACTGTGAGGAATGTAGCATGATGCCATGATGTGGTCTGATTTGTCTCGTGTTGCAGAACCAGAATCAGGTGTACTGCCAAGTGGTTTTCACCTACAAGGAATTTGCCTTGGTGTTTCGGTGCAGTGTTGTTGTCACCAGGTGAAATCTGATACTGTGAAACAATCTACATCAATCTGTGTCAAGTTTAAATCCAGCAAGAGGCATTGAAAAGCTTTGTGAAGCGAGTGTGCGCTGCTCTTTAGCTGAGGTAGAAAAGTCAACCAGAAGTACGTTTGCCAAACCAACCAGTTAGTCCTCATCACTGAAGGGATTCTTGCAAAACCAAAACATACTTAATGAAAACACTTATGATGGAGCGTGGTTCTCATCTTTGCGTGGCTTGTCTAAGTAAGGCATGAAGACAAACTGGTTGGTTTGGCAAAATGTACGTCTGGTCAACTTCCCCACCTCAGATAAAAAACAGAGCACAGTTGTTTTCCTTTTAACCTTTTAATGGAAATCTACAAGAATTGTCTCCCACGCAGTGGATGTACAAAAGATGAGCCCCTGTCTTTTCCTTTGGTGCCACCCTCAGGCCACACTTTACATTTGTTGCCCTACTCGTGGCAAGAGAGGAAGTTTTTATTTTTCATCCAACCACCCTTTTTGACACAAAACCCTGAAACTTGGTGTGTGTTTGAATGTAAAGTGTGTCTGTCTACATAGGCGTGCCTCGTAGGTGCCAACGCTGGTGTGCTTAAACAAGTGTGTGTGCTTCCTCTGCTCTTCCTATGGGCCCATAAGCACTGTGGGTTGAGCAGGTTATGGGCTCTGGCTGCAGTCGGGGGAACATAATGGTCTCATTGACTCAATCACACGCTCTGACCTGCCAGCCTGCCAGCTTTGTGAGCAAGCTGCGGAGTGAGCATTATTGTAAAAAGGCTTTTAAAACCGCTATTAAGCCACATTAGGTGTGTGTGTGTGTGCGGTGGTGATGAGGGATTTGTACAGGAGGGTGGTTGTTTTTACACCTTTTCTGAGAAGAAAAAAAAAAGGAAAAAGCTTGGAATGTATTGTGGGGTAATTCACTTGTTTTATAAAACCAAGACAAAAGAACATTTTTGCTGACAGGCATAATGGAAAAAGTAATGATGAATCACAGCTTTTATTCCCTGTGCGGTTGCTTGTTTGGTCAGTTGCTGATGATGTAACTCTCAGAGCTATGCAGAAGTCAGAGAAAAACACATCTCCTGCTATGCAAATCAATGTTTTGTTTCTGTTGCTGCATGCATACACGTTGGGTGTGTTGTTATGCGTATGTGCAACATAAACACTGACAAGCAAGTATGTTTTAATACCGGTTTGTGTAGCAAATGTCTAATTACTGGTTGTAACTAACCATAGGTGTGGTTTAGATAATTTATTTGCTTTGCGCATTGTAATTAAGTATTGTTAACTGTGACTTAACATTAGCTACTGTACAGTACTACTGTCTAAATTATCATGAGGGTACACCACACCCTGACACACCAAGCCAAGAACTAGCTGAACTGAGTGAGAAGCGCTGCGTCATCTACGTTTTTCTTTATAAGGTCGCAATTAAACAGACGCCAGAATGACAACTGTTGTAAATCAGTTGCATGAACTCCGTACTCCTAATCCACAGGTGCACATTAGTCTCGATTTCTCCCGTCCGTTAACCCTCTTGTGGTGAAGTTTGTTAAGTGTACGAGGAGAATAACAGGCAGAGAAACAAAAGGAAAAAAACAAACTAATTGGGTGAAATAAATGGTTTGCTAGATTAAACAAAGACATTGACACAATGGAGTTGCCAAGACAGAGAGTTCTGGCATAAAAAACAACGCAGGTTCATCTGACAAAAGCTTTGAACCTCACTCAAATTTCAGACTGGAGACGTAACCACTTAAAAGATGGATGATGCTATCTTCCGACATTTGCACTTTTTAAATTAAAACACGTTTTGTATTGTCCCTCCAGCCAGCTGCCATGTTATTTAGGTTTTTTGTTGTGAAATGAGGATGTATCATTTAGATAACTCCTAATTTCAACTTCACGACTCAGCGTCATTGGGGCGCTTTCAAAGCAAGCGACAGGAAGTCGCAGTGCAGCGTCGCTCGCTGCCAGCTAGGACGTTCAAGTAGAAAAGAATCCAATCTAACTGATTTTGTCGCTGACTCTCGCTCGCGTCACATTCAGTTAGGTCTCTGTGTAATATGTAGATGATAGACAGCATCCCAATACACTAGACCTCTCTGTGTTGTACACATTTACATTCCCTCTAGATCTTTTGGGTGAACCCCCAACCTTAAAGTTCAAACTGCACCTAAGGTGCAAGCGCACATTCTTGGTACATTCATTCTTTGTAATGTGAATGCCGTATCTCTCCTGTTAACCTTGCAATCAAAGACAGAGAAAATGCCGGTCCTCTTGATAACACAGTTGTAAAATCCTTCCTTGTATTATCATAAACAGCTGTTCAGTGTTTTCCCATCTGATAAGCCTTCAAACTCGTATTACTCAAACTGTACTTCCTGGATTATATTTTTAACCATTTCACAAGTACCTGAAACAACACACTCCTACTGTACGAACATCAGCCCCATGCATCTTATCAACAAAGGGCCTTTTTTACGGTCTGAACACCCAATAACCTGGCTCAACGTCTGCCATAACAGAGTACAAAGTCTCCTGGCCAATAAACTACATCCAAGCACACAATCCTGGTAGATTACTTTGTTATGTGAATGATGCATTTCTAGTATTTACCTGGCAATTACCTCAATGAAAGATAAAATGATCGTCATCAAGATAACTTTACAGAGTTGTAAAATCCTGTCTCATAATATTATAAACCACTGCAGGGTTTTGGCAGCTGATAAGTCTTCACTTCACTTCAAAACCCTGGATCGTATTTTATTGCTTCACCAGCACCTGAAACATCACGTCCGCACCAACGCAGCACTCAGTCTGAACATTAAAGGCCAATGATTGCCAGTGATGCCACCAAGAGATCGACACCAGATGACACACACACATTAAGACTCAAAACACAGCCGCAACAAAACAACAATAGTAACAGACGGAGTCTCATCAGACAAGGACCTCTGACTCATATCATCACAGACTCATAAAATGTCTAGTACAGTAGTTTAAGTGAGTGAGATAATACACTCACTTATTGTTCTTTCTAGAACTGACATGGATGTGTTTGGCAGCAGGGCTAAGAAACGAGGACCAAAACTAAAAGTGATATTTTGGATAGAAGGTTGATATTTAGAAGTTTCGAGGGAAACTTATTTTCTCCCGGATTACAGTCGCACTCTTAAACAGTTTTAAAACGCATGGTTAATGTTGTCAATTGAAACAAAAAAAAAAGAAAAAAGAATCATGGTTTGGCCTGAAATGACTGACATTGAAACAAAATGCAACGAAACTGCTTCGTTAGGTTTAGTAAAAAAACATCACAATTGAAATAAGTGAACATTGACTTTAAGTTTCACATGGGACACGAACTGGGTGAAAGTGCTGTGTTTGTTTGACTCATCCACCACCCTGACCTCCTCCCTATGTGGCGTTACGCAGATTATCATTACTAACGTATTTGTGATACATCAAAAACAAACGTATTCCGCGACAAAATATGTTTCTCTAAAAATCTAGCGTGATTTTTAGGAGAGCTGACAGATTGGCACTGCCTCCATTTTCCTTTCTTATAGCGTCTCATGGTATAAGCGACATAATGTGCCGATATTGAAAACAATGGCCAAACTGTCAGTCAACCTCAAAAACCTCAAAAACTGTCATGTCATGGCCTGCTAGTAATCACACCCACACACACACACACAAACAGTACACACATGGCTCTCACTGACACAGACAGGTGCATGACTCAAACAGTCAGGTTGGTTGTGTCAGACAACCGTCTTCCCGCCCTCCTCTCTTCCTTATCTGCTCCAGGCAGGTAACAGGCACTTCACCTTTTATCTGCGTCTTTAACAGCTCTTAACATTTCACATCTGCTCCGACAAACTCCCATAAACACTATCGAATGCTTTCCATATCAAAGCCAATCACCTGCCGTTGGTCTGAATAAACAACAGACTTTGGCCTGAATGAGTAACGGTGAACTGGGGTTAAAGTACTCTCAACTAAGTACTAGGAATAATCAGGGGAAAGTACCTGCAGAAACTAATCTATCAACCTCTATTCACCTATTTGGTGTTGTAAGTGTGCGCCAAATATGAAACAAGGAAAAGAAATGCTTGATCTTATCATAGTGAGCACGTGTCTTGAGCTGCATGAATTCCTTGTCATAGTAGACAAATGTAAATCAATCTCTGAGGCATTTATCGACTTCATACAAGTGAGCACGTGTGAATTTCTTTAGATGATATTGAGACTTTGGAATTAGCTTACAGAGGCTCTCAACTGTCCCCAATGACGAGGCCACACACCAAAAACACAATCAACGCAGGGTTTCCCAGGTTGAAAGGGGTCCAGATGGGCTGGGGGATGCTCAGATGGGCCGCATTCTTGAGAAAACTTAAACCTGGCACAACATTTTTCCAGATATGGGTGGTCTGCCAGTGTAATGTGGGACCCGCGAGGATCTAGAAAGACACCAACTGTCGGCGAGCAGCGATGAGCAGACATCAAAGGCGTCGGGCGTGCGGTGAAAAGTGACCCGCGGTCCAGTCTGGCTCAGTCTGTCACCCTCAGTACCCCCGGCCTGCCGAGATCACAGCCGCGCTGTCACAGATCCGCCTCACGCTGTCCCAGAGGACCAGCGCTCGGACACTCACATTCCCAGCATCCCAGATTCCCCAGTCAAGGCCACATTGTGGCACCTGCTGGACAGGACTGGGAGGGAGGGTAAGGGGCAGTTGGTGTGTGTGTGAATCCCTAACCCCGTGACCCTGTGACCTTTGCAGCACCAGTCTGGCCCTGTCTTTCAACAGTTACAGGGGATCAGCCATGTCTACCTCCAAGGTCTAAAAACGTATTATTGAATGTTAAATAAGTAAAACTACTCAAAGGATAGGATCTAGGGCTGTCAAAGTTAACATGATAATAACGCGTTAACGTGAATTTGTTTTAACGCCATTTCTTTAACCTGTTAACGCAACTTGCGATTTCTGAGCTTGTAGCAGGCTCAGTTTTAAAGCTGAAGATGCATCATATTAAACTAGCAATCCTATGACATGTCATACTAGTTTGTCGCAAAGGAGGCTAAATAACGTTCCAAACAAACCTCAAGATATGTGAATGAAGATGGGTTCTATGGGTACCCACGAGTCTCCCCTTTACAGACATGCCCACTTTATGATAATCACATGCAGTTTGGGGCAAGTCAGTCAGGTCAGCACACTGACACACTGACAGCTGTTGTTGCCTGTTGGGCTGCAGTTTGCCATGTTATGATTTGAGCATATTTTTTAAGCTAAATGCAGTACCTGTGAGGGTTTCTGGACAATATGTGTCATTGTTTTGTGTTATTAATTGCTATCCAATAATAAATATATACATACATTTGTATAAAGCAAGTATATTTGCCATATGTGTTGATAAGCGTATTAAATACTTGACAAATCTCCCTTTAAGGTACATTTTGAACAGTTAAAAAATATGTGATTCATTTGCGATTAATTCCAATTAACTATGGACAATCATGCGATTAATCGCGATAAAATATTTTAATCAATAGACAGCCCCATCTTTTTTTTACATGTCCACAGTCCTCATTTTGTGTAAAAAAGTAACTACTAATTTGAGGCTTTAGCAGACTGAGTTAGTCAAATCAAGTGGGTATCTTCCAAACGAACAGTATGCCATCGTCATCATCGTAAACTCCATATAAAATGTGCCACCAAACTGCATGTGAGTCCTGGCAAACTTCTTTTAAAAAACTTGGAAATGTTTTAACTCTTAAATCACCTAACGCAAATTTGTCACAATAGTTCCAACTTCCATCTCAGCTTTCTCTCACTTTTTATTCCATCAATCCATAAACTGGATTCTTAGACAAAATATTGTATATATTAGATTATAATTTGTATCACTAAGACATTCTAGGTGTTTTGATGGCCTGATTATCTTTAATAGTTAAGGGGAAGGATCTGAAGATTTCTTCTTTAGAGTAGATTAGAGTACGTACCTAAATCAAAATTAGTGTCTGACACGAGAAGAGGAATCTTTGCAATCAGCATACCTACTTGTTCATGTTGGTTTCATTGTCTAGACCTGGTAATCATGGCTCCATGTGAGCCTGACCAAGTTGTTTTCCAGGGAAATTAAAGAATGAGGTCACTGACGAACTCACAGACAATGAGACAAACCTGCTTACTCATCCAACCATTGGACAGCCTTTCACACAACTCACTGCTGCTTCTGTTGAAAGCCCTAAAACCTGCAATTCCAGTTTGCACAACCTATTTTCCACCTCTGTCACTTGTCAAAGTTGATGTTTGTCTGTGTGTACATGCCCGCCAGCTTGTGTGAGTGACATGTCCGAACAGCCACAGCAAACATTAAAAGGAGGCTTGTGAGCGCTAATGAAAGGTTGAAGGGTGTGTGTTTGTGTGTGTGTGTGTACAGACCATATCAATCAAGTCATGCTGACTAACAGAGGTCAAAAGCAGCTCAGGAGAGACAAAGGGAGAGCCCTTAGGTAGAGTTCCCACTGTTACATCACAAAGGCGGTGAACTCAGTGTACTGTCTGGCCACTGGCTCTCAGCCAATCGGGGAGCTGGATGGAGGGAAGGGCCTGCCAGGATGATGGATGACGATTTAAGACTATTAGGAACTGGCATTGATTTAGAAAAAGAAGAAAAAAACACCTCACAGGTCAGATCATGCCTCTGTTATTTCGGTCTCCTGTGAGTTTGGAGATTTCGTGGCATTTTCCAGTCTTACCGCACGGCATGAGAGGATGTGACACAGATAGAATGCCATAAGTACTAAAGCAGGCTTTTAATGATTTACTGGCAGCAGCAGCAGTAGTCAAGAGCGTGCTTGTCTTTTAGTATGTTTTATGTTTATAATGTCACCCACAACACTAAAAGTATTAAAGTTGTGTGTTTGAGTGTTATGTTACCTCTGTAGACCCAGGTCTGGACCACTAAATATAGCAAACTTTTAGGTTTTCCAGGTTTCCGAGTATTAAATTTAAGTTTAAGTATTTAAGTTATTAAGCACCATTCAGTCTACAATAATACAGGGAATTCTAACAGGATGTGTGGGTATCGAGTGGAAGCTATAGGTTATATAAAGCTGATCATTTATTAAATCAATGATTCTTTTACTGTTCTTATTGTGATATTTGTGTTGATGCTACGGGCAGGGCTGTAGTCAAGTCCAACTTAATCGAGTCCAAGTCAAGTCCAAGACCAGGTCCAGTCGAGTCAAGACCAAATCCTAAGGCAGTCAAGACCAATTCTCTTTCCTAATGCAATGCAGAGCAATTCAATTGTCAAACATATACAGTGGGTTGATTTTAATAACATTAATGTACTTGAAGGGTGCACTGTGCAGCTGTATTATCTTGGAAAATAAAAGCATCGGATCGGGACTCGGTATCGACAGATACTCAATATTAAATGACTCGGATCGGGAGCAAAAAAAAAAATAGATTGGGACATTCCTATCTAAGAGGGTGAACATGGCAAACATTGTATTACATGGATTTATATTACATTATTTTAAACCCAATTTATTGTACAAGTATTAAATATGTTTTCTTCTTTTTTCCTCTACCTCAATGTAATGTAATATTTTTTGAATGTAGGTGATGGTTTTTCTGATATACGAGATGATGAATAAGACATAAAATAACATGTTTGATATTTAGAAGCATGGTATTAGAAGTATGGCTTTTGTATTATTATTATTGTTTTTATGTACTTTATCAAATTGTCAATTATTTGTGGATGTTATTATCACGCTGCTGTTTTGGATGAACTACATCTGCCACCATAGAGCTTGCTTGCCTATTGGTGTGCTTTATGTATAAATATGGGTATAGTTTCCACTTTTTCAAACAGTTTGACCTGATGAAGATCCAAGCACGGCCAAAACCTAGTCAATAAAAATATTGTTGCATGGAGTAGTGTGCAGGCATTACCTTTTTCTTTATTGACGCTGTTCTGATCTGTTCCTATAATTAATCTTCTTCAAAACATTATACCCACTAAACATCAGCATTTTAGCAGCATCATTGTGGGCATGCTGACGTTAACATCTAGCTCAAAGTGCCTCACAGAGCCACTAGCATGGCTTTGTATTGTTCCTATATTCATGTTTATGAGTTGCAGTAGAGAAATAATATATTTGAAAAACAACTGAGCAATGAGGCGTGAGAGAGCAGAATATATTATACAATCTGTACTTGCATTTATATTGATTTTTCCCCCCTCTTTTCAGGGCTTTTCCACGCACACCTGAGCTATGACCGCCTGGCCGTTTGTCATAATTACACCTGACATTGGAAACTTTTCCCGTCACACTCGAAACGACTCCTATCCAGCAACTCGTGCTGCAGTCACCTGCGAGCAATCACTCATCTCCCTTCTCCTATTCCATGAAACGCACACCTTTACACACACTTTTAAACACACTGAACCAAACTCCACGTCCACAGAGGGGCCATTCTATCACCAGACGCTGGCGTGCAAAGCTGCAGCAGAGCACTATTTTCATAATGACTAGAGAGATTTGTAGAAAGGGGGAAGGTTGTTGTGGGGAGCAGACATGATGTAAAATAACTTAACTGCTTCATAAAGTGCAATAGGGGAGAAGGGAGGCAGGCGAGGAAGGGGGTAAGAGGAAGGAGAAGCTCCCATGAGGCGAGCTGAGGACCACAGTCGGACTACACAAACCACACTGAGCTCTGCGCCAAAATCAACATGACTGAACCGAGCAGATGTTGTTTTCGTTGCTGCCAAATTACGCTTTTTTTGCCACATGACCCTTTTTGTAAACGGGCAAACATGTCCAACCATGCATTTTTACCCTGAAGTTGTTGCTATTGGTAACACTTTACGTTAACCCCCCTATTTAGCATTTATAAGCAGTATCAAAATATTTAATAAATGGCTTATAACACATTACAATACAGTTGTAAACAGACATAAGATCATTTTAAGTGTTTATTATTGTATTCATTAATAAACAATGAGACTAGGATGTAATGATTAATTAATTAACAGTTAATGAATTGCTGTAATGAAAGTATAACATGGCTGAGATCATATATGATTACACATGTGAACAATTTCTTTTGATTGTTAATAAAACTTTCTTGGGTTCCGGCAGGGCCAACCGCCTAAGATTCTCAAATTAAAGAGAGAGGACGACGGAATCAGTTTAAGGGGGTTTATTGGCATCCAAACCATGGTTTCTGCAGTGCAAAAGAATACATAAATCAAATTAGTAATATAAATTAGATACTAAATAACAAATGAACAATTACAAGCTGTGGTCAATAACTGGCTTGAAAACAAGGGGTTGCAAATTAACATAGGTCAAATAACAGGCTTACATTCGCAGGGACGCATGGCCAGAGGGTTGGATGATGCAGCAGAGAGCCCTGCTGCTCTCTGCTGTGGGCCTTATATAGTCTTTGGAGCAACACACCTGACTGCAGTTGCCAATCAGGGGGAGGGGAATGAATGGCCTCAGTGGATTGAGGCCACCTGTGTGTAATTGGCCAGCAGGCAGGGGAATGATTTTGATGAGGTTATCCTGTCCATGGCAGAGGCTGCCATTTGACAATGAAAGAATTTACAACAATTGTGTTTAGTTTAGTCAGTGAGGCTTCCGGCTAAATTACCGCAACTTCATCATCTTCATCATCGCAGCGCGCAGGTTTTGGTTGCTCAGTAACGGCAGGTGGGACAGGTGTGCAACCTCCCAAGCAGATTGGAGAGAGAAAAAAAAGCGGCACCGTTTTCTACGTGTTTTTAGACGCTATATGTGTACGACCTGTAATGTTGCCCCGCTGGCATTACGTTACCAAAAGAGGTGGTGTGTGTAACACTGATTGGGCTCTGTGACTTCCTCCGCTGCAGGCTTAACGGCGGAATAACTATATCGCCCGGTTCCTTCTCTTTACCTATACAAAGCGCTATACCCCACAGCGTTACATGTCAAATAAATGATGAACATGAGGAGTGACAGCTCGGTATTGGTCTGTTGCCAGCTACAGTACAAGCTCTCTCCGTCGCTGTGAATGGAGAAATAACCGGGCAGAGCTCACAGGTGGCTCTGTGCAGAGTTCAGAGGTTGGCCACAGCTTAATGTTGGAAATATCAGCTGTCAGTCCACACATCAAAGTAGCCTCTCTATAAATAAACGCTGACTGTGCCTCGTCTGCTTTCAGCTTCACCAGCTTGAGATGGTGAAGGAGGTGGAGCGGTCGGGGGGCTAAACCACAGAATGGACCCGAACCGGAAATCACACTGTTTTCCTTGACTCTCAAGTGGGGGCTTTTTTGAACACACCAAATGGTTGAAAAAACAAAGGCTATGAAGGTCCAGCATATTTCATAATCAGACGTCATACTGCAGCACACCTGCACAAACAGCAGCCGCACTGTAGCCGCCTGTGCAGCGGCGCTCCGTGCACACAGAAACAAGCCCCTCGGCGGTTCATATAGCAGGCCGCACCATGTTTGGGCTAACGCACGTTTTGCATATAAAACTGAAGTTTAAACACTGACAACTAAAAGAAGCAGTTGGCCTGGCTACAAGCTGCAGTGCTCACCCACCGAGATAAAGGTACGAGCTGAAACGGCTGGAGCGGTGTGGTTAAGATGTTGATGTAAAGTCTCAGAAATAAGACCACAGCACATGTGTGCTTGTGCTCAGTGGTGAAAGACATATTCAGACCCTATGTACCAGTACCACAAGACTATATGATACTTTAAAGTGGTTATAATCAATAGTTTTTATATCAAATGACAATGTGAAAACAATTCAGTGTCTTGTAGTGATTAACCTACAGTGAATTATCAGTTGGAACTGCAGCTCCCCTTGGCTTTACGGAGCTTTATACTAAGTTTCTGCTCATTGTTTAGGTGTCTTGCCCACAAATTTACTGTTTTGGTTCACTCTCACCGCTCTCATAGCGTCGTTTTCGGCCTCAGCAGGCAGCTGTTTTCAGTGAAAAAGCTCTAAAACCCAACCGCACACTACCTGCTCAGCACCAAACAGCAGACAGACACAGTTAGTGACTAGCTTGTGAACATAGTGGAACATTTAGCAGCTAAAGAGACCAAAAACAGAGCTAAAAGAGAGTGAATATTGTACTTAAATTAATCAGGTGACTAGAAACCAACCCTGTCTCCTAGAAGATTACATTCCCATACAACTGAACTGCATCCTTAATTACTTTTCGAGGGAAACGCAGCAACAAAACTACTTGGTTAGGTTTATGCAACAAAACACATTGGTTAGGTTTAGTAAAAAAAAATATCATGGTTTGGCTTAAAATGACTACGCAAGTGAACGTTGACTATTAGTTTCACATGGGACACGAACAACGGTTTCCTGGGGTGTAGTCCTCTGTCCACCCTTAGTGGACTTTCTTGCTTGTTATACTCTTTATTATACCACGTAACTTTCAATAACGGTCACTCGATATACTACATCACCTGCTCTGCAAGTCGCTCGTTGTACTATGTCACTTGCTGCGGCCTTCCGCAGACTATTTGTGATACATCAAAGACAAACACAATCAGCAAAAAAATAGGTTTCCATCCAAACGTAATTGAGAATATAGTTTAGTTGACAGGGCTGCTAGAAACACAACTCCAAATGAATGATAATGTAGCTTCACAACTTGTTTCTGCTGCCCCCAAGTAGCCAATAAAATCAGTTATTACAGGTTTAATTACAGTAGGAGTAGTTACCCTCCACCACTGTGCCCATACTGTCTCCACAGCTGAAGTAACACAGCTGTAAATCTCTTCCTATATCAAAAGCCCCATCAGGTGTTGCTACACCTGAGTTAAAAAAGGCTGCTCAAGAGTGGTAGGTACAGAGGCAACGAGCCAATAAGAGCAAACAGAGAGCCAAACACACACACGGCCACAGCCAGTCACTCAACATAATGGCATCCTGGAGTTCCTCAAGAGGCCTGTGTCAGACTCTGCCACCGCCGTTACTGCCGGCGGCTTGGAAGCTCCACACGGAAAACACAAACACTTCCCTCTACAGGAGAGTCATTCTCTCACAGTCGGAAAACATGACGTGCAGATGATGACCGGGTTGGCTTATGCAACAAGTAGCCCCTGTAGTTTAGCTCGAGGGGGTGAGCAATACTGTTTGATTCTTATCTTTGCTTGTTTTAATCATGAAATATTGTGTGTGCAGACACACACGTGTGAGTGTTTTGCACCCGCAGCTGTCGTCAGTGTAAACAAACAGGCGATGTGACAGTAATACCGTTAAATACGGTTTAGCCATTACTTGGAGATGACAGTTTGCTTCTACTTGAAGTTTATTTGTTCCCAGTACTCCTGACAGACCTTAGTTACACACAGAGGCAGGAAAGAGCGGGAGAAAACACCCGTTCCACCCGTTCCTGCTGCTATTAGTTGCACTCCATCCGTCTATAACTTCAATCACATATAGCCCTGACACTTTTTTAAACAGATTTTATTGTGCACAGACTCAAACAGTCCACATCCACAATACAGTATGTGATTCTTCACTGTGTGTTTCTTTTCTTCTTAATTTTCCAAAAGTAAAGGTTCTCACACAGAGATAAACAAGTGCCAAATTGTTTTTCCTTCATGACTGCAGATTAAAGAAGACAATCCATCCAATATTTGTCAAAAGATGTCAACCTCATGGTGCCACAAAAGTCAGTAGGATTCCTTATCTGGGAATTATGCATGTCTGCACCAAAGTCTGTGCTGATCCCTGAAGTAGATGTTGAGATATTTCCCTGAATAAGTGAAAACTTTATGCTCATAAATGGTCTGCCAACACTCCCAACTACCTTTTAAAACATGTGCTGACATGGAAACTCACACACATTAAAAAAATAACAGAAAACTAAATGTAAATATTACTCATTAAGGTTATATTATTTGATCTTTATATGCCGTTTCTACAGTAGCCCAGAACGGACAAACCAAACTCTTAACTTTTCTGCTTGGACCGGAGTCGATAACATTACTTGTTCCTGTCGTCACCGCTCTCTCTCTCTTGCTTCACCACTCACAAACAACATTTAAAATAATTTCACAGAGAATGGCCCTGCTCCAGAATGGCTGGAGTTTGGGTATATATACTATTAAATCTTCCTACCTCAGCAAGCAGATAATTAAGTTGGACTAACTGCTTTTAATGCGAACAGACATAAAGACACATCGGTAGCATCACGAGCCAGTTACTGCAGCTTAGGTGGTCAAATGAGTGTCTAAGGTCATGTTTATTGGAGAGAAACAGCAGGAATAAAACGTGTAGTTCAGAAGGAGCCAGAATAACAGAGCCAGCCTCGGCATTTGGATCCCATCAAAACCAACTATGATGACGTTAGAATGTGCTAAGTGCAAGGATTCCCACTTCAAAGTAGGGAACAGGGCTCCAGTACAGTGTGGCGTCTGTTTGAAGCTTAGCGGACCATGTTAAGACACAACGCAGACTGGGGCCCTTGGGCCTGATGGACTGAGGGGAAGCTGGCATCGGCAGCGTTGGACAAATAAGACACTCTGATCGGTGCCCAAAAACTTGCATCTGAAAAGGCCAAATGGAAAGGAGGCTGGCCTTGAGATTAAGTAGGGATGACACATGTGCACACAGACACACTGAAGCCCTCTGAAGGAGAGGAAGGAAAGATGTTGAATGGGCCCAGAGCACCAAAACCCAGATCCAGCCCCTCCTGCAGCCGTACCTCTGGACCGCAGGAGGAGCAGCAGCACATTAATTTTAATAACTGCTCTTCTCCCCAGCCAGCAGCTATTACCATAATTCACACTCTGCCGCGTACCTGGAGAGCAGAGCTGCTATTAATAGTCCTAGACACCTCGGGCAGGAACAACACCAGAGAGGGGACAGGAAGGATAATCAGTAGTGGAAAAAGTACTCGGATCATTTACTCAAGTAAAAGTATCATTACAATACATGTAAAAATACTAAAAGATAAAAAGTTACAAGTAAAAATGTCCTTATTTATGTTAAGGAAACACATAATTCAGGCAGCAGGTAATTAAAAGTCTAAAAATATATTAGGTTGCAGTAAACCTGTCTGTCATTCTGTATTTCCTGTAGATCAACTATTGTTATTTATTGTTATTTCTGCTGACACATATGTAGGTTAGGCATGATTTACTCTTCCATTCTCCTTTGTGTCTTTTGTTTGGAGAAGTAACCTATTTAGATGTGGATATCGCAACTATTCTAATCAATAATGGCCTACATTAATTCATTTTAAACATAACATATATCTCTGGACTTCAGTATGTGTTTCAGCAAGATTTCTGCTTATGTTCAAAACCTTCTCTTCTGTTGTTTGAGAAGTCGAGAATAAAGTCGTAATATTTTGAGAAAAAAGTTGTAATATTACAAGAGTAAAGTCATACTACTTCAAGAAAAAATCTGCCTGACCTATAATCTGCTGTGCATTACGTTACTGCTCTGCTGATAGTATCCCCTTAAGATTGTCTGACAAAAAAGCGGCTGTACGGAATACAGAAGCAAAGCATCAGAAATATTTGCATATTATCTGATATACTGAAATCCAGGATGTTATAAATTGATTATTTACAGTGCAAACAAAGTTTGAATATGGAAAACAGTGAGAATTCAAAAGGGCAGGGCGCTGTATTTGTTTTTCTTGGCACGTTCTCCGTATTGACCTCAGGCCTAGATCCGTTGTACTCGGAAGTGAAGGGGAGCCAGAGGGGACATGGTCTACCCTGGAACCTGATTGGCCACCACTCAGAACCCCAGGCAAAATCTGTCTTGTAATTGGGTACTTTGTTCTCACTCGGAGCGCCAGCTAGTCGCAGCACCGCTTTACGGGGGCGTAGAGAGGTGGAACTTCAAAATATAATAACCCTGAACGAGTTTAAAAATGTGCAAATGTTTTATCTGATAAGCTTCAATTTTACTCAGTTATATGTGCTTTTATGTTAGTTGCTGAAACTGTGTTGCTGCTATTCTTGGCCAGGTCTCCCCTGTAAAAGACATCTTTGATCTCAATGGGACAAACCTGGTTAAATAAAGGCTAAATAAAAATAATAATAAAAATTGGCATCACATTGTGGCCACCTCTAGACATCCCTTTACCTCCCCAGTTAAAAACATCCTAGAATTGCCACTGGTTGTGCTTGAATGCTGCATGATTATAAAAGCACTTTTCACCAGAGATTTAAACTGATAATCGGTAAATTGTAGCTGTGAAGATGTTTATGTTGCAGATCCCTGCCATATCCCACCTAACTCCTCTGAATCAGACTTAATATTCAATAATACCTCAATCAAGGGTTTGGTAATAATACTTTATCCACTCTATCTACTACATTAGAGGCAGCTGTGATAGCTCCTCAACACACTTCTATTTCAAACGATTACTCCTGAAACAAAATACATGTAAAGCAGCGTGGGAAAGCGCTGCTCCTTCTCGTTATGCAAAGCCTCGCAGGAGATAAGCCGTGACCGTTAACAAAACGGCAGGTTTTTCTGGAGCGCTACAGCTGGCCACAGGTTCAAACTGTCAACATCACATGGGCACAAACCTGCTGCCTGTTGTTGTGGCTTTACACAGGAGCTTTGCCAGATGTGACGTGTGATTTTACTAACTGGCAGGTTGAAAGGCAGAGCGAGAGGTATCTCAAATATGGACTATTTCCATTCGGGATCTGCCATCTCTTCTCATCGTCTCATGTCACATGCCTTGAGACAGGAAATGGATAGTTAAAAGTTACCTCAGGGAACACACCTGGGCAGAAGAAAAGGTTTCTCTCTGAGCTTGTAGAAAATCCACAAATCAGTTGTCAAGTAATGCAGAGAGCCGGATCAAAGGAGGCTCGTTAGATGAAAGTTTTAAAACAAGATTTAGACTTTTACATTTATTTCTAGTTTCTCCAAAGACTTGCTTTTACTTGAGTAATTTTCTACTTTCTTCTTCTTCTTTTTTTTTACACATTTTTAATGAGCATTGCTGTCCAACATTTTCATTGCCAACGACTGCTTCTCTGTAATTGTTGTGCACATGATAATAAAGAACTTGAAACTTGACTTTTGTTTTGTAATCCTCAGGTACTGGCATGTATTTCTGTACTCTATAAACTACATCAAGATACAATTAATGTCACATAAAAGGACTTACCAGCATATAAAAAGTGAAGGTCATCATGGGACACCCTGCTGGACTCTCTCTCTCTCTCCTTGTGTTCTGGCATTTCTCTACTGCCTCTGTCAAAATGAAATAAATTATTTTAATAAAAGACATTAATTAATGATATCCTTAATTTTTTTATAATCAACAAGCAATTTGTTGTATTTTAGTAGAATACTGAAAGCATCAGAAAGACAGAACTGAGTGCACATTAACATCTGTTTATTTATTGCAAGTAATATCGTTATTGCGAAAGTAATCGCATATTTTCCTCATATCGTGCAGCCCTTGTGGGTTTAAATCCTCCTGGTTCAAAGAAGTGTCAATGACCTGTTTGGTGCTTGGTGGTTATTTCAGAAGATTTGTTTGGCCTCACCAGGAGAGTGTAAAGACATACAGAACAGTAAGATCAAGAGGAAGATGGTCAACGAGCCATTCTCTATCCGCTGCTCGTCCAAACCTGACTGCAGGACGGCCTGACTGCCAAGCAGCCTACATGGAGGGAAAAAGTGAGTAAAAAGGCCTGCGTTTTCCAGCAGGGTCTGAGCGAAAGACCCAGACTCTGTCCAAAGCTGTGAAGCCATGAATGTGTTTCGGCATTCGCTCATTCACACGTCAAACAAGTTTCCCCTCAATGGAGGGCTCTTTCTTCGCCGGCTCTGATTCAGTGGAAATGCAAATGTTAAGGTCTTGCTCTGATTTGATGGAACTATTCATTTTGTCAGCTCGCCCCCCCTCCACCTCCACCTCCACCTCCACCACCACCACACCCTCACTGACGCTCAACAAATGCACCATGACGCTGTCACTCGCCCCACCACTCTCCACTGCCAACCTGATATTCAACTGTCCGACAGACTTAAAAACACCACACCTGCACACTCAAACTTAAACATCACGATACAAATATATTACATTTTACTCGAGTCTGAGGACATAATGTCTTTCATTCTGTATGCTACTGCCACACATGTACAGGTGTGGTTTGGGTGGTGTATGACTCTTCCTACAGTAGTTCAACATGCAACCTGTGTGATGACAGGTGGAACCTTGAAAATGTAATTAATTCTCAATGTAGGGTCCACTATTTGCATACAGCAGACGGTCAATTAATTAAGATTTAGTTCACAATATGACTTACATCATACCTTTTTTATCATCTCTCTCAACGAGATGATGTAATTGATGTGAACTGTTAAAATAAAATAACCTGTTAAAGGCCCACAGAGGTAAATTAATCCAATATTTCACAAAAGACTTGAGAATTTGTGGAGCAGAACTGTTTTTCTTCTTTCCTCTCTCATTAATCAATCAACTGTATATGTAGTGGTAAAAACTAGCTCCACCTCGACCAGCTGTAACAATAAAATGCTGCATACTCATTGATGCATGTACAATCTAATAATGAAATATATAATAATGTGTCACTTACACAAGTGTTTTTCTTGCTTTTACTTAGTACTTTTACTTTTAATACTTTACGTACATTTATTTTGCTCATTATAGTTCTGTACTTTTACTTAAGGAGTTTGAATGCAGGACTTTTATAATGATATATTAGTACTTTTACTTAAAGTAAAGGATCTGAGTACTTCTTCCACGATCGAGTCAATCTGAGTACATAAGCCGACATCAAGTCAATCTGAATACTTAAGCAGACATATCATCGATGCTTCATCTTTTTTATGTCTTTCTTTCTTACTAAAAGGTACAGTGTGTAAGATTTGGCGACATCTAGTGGTGTGGTTGCAGATTGCAACCAACTGAGTACCCCTCCGTTCACTCCTCCCTTTCCAAGACTGTAGTAATGTGAGTCGCCGAGTGAAAAACAGTGGTAATGCCAGTCGCCTCTCTCAGAGACCATCCTTATCATAATAACACTACTTTAGCAGCAATGGAAGTCAGACGGCGGTTTGGCAGTACAACGGTTTTGCACTCTGCGGCTCACGTTACCGCAGCTTCACATGCGTGTCGGAGAACTTCGGTGGCAAAAGGCTCTCTCTAGAGTCAGTGTTTGGTTTTTCCGTTCTGGGCTACTGTAGAAACACGGCAGAGAAACATGGCGGACTCTGTGAAGAGGACCTGTTCCCTATGTAGATATGAAGGGCTCATTCTAAGCTCACGAAAAGACAATGATTCTTAGTTTCAGGTGATTATACACAAATGAAAATGTAGTTATGAATATTATATTTCTGCTAATAGAAATGTTACACACTGTTCCTTTAAAGGATGTACTGCTAAATGGGGCATCATAATGTGTAGCTAAAAAAATGATTAGTCTGTTAAAAGTGTTTTGGTTTTTCCTCGACATGTAGTTTCAATGAGGTCAGAGCACAACTTCTTATATTAATCCATGGACATATATCCATCTGTACTTCCCATTAGGCAAACTGGAAACCTGACACTGAGAACAATGAAGTCACACAAGAAAAGCCTAGTGAAACTGAAGCTTAACACATACGACAGCATGCACACAACACATTCACAAATCAGGCCCTTAAATCTGCCTCGCGGTGGAACCTTGTCATCTCCACAGCGCACATTACAGGTTGGTGAATATCCATATTTGGAGTGCGAGTGACTTGATTGGAGGAGGCTCCATGGAGCCACAAGTTGACGGCGCCAAATGAGGCAGGGCCACAGCAGGTTCATGCCATTAGTGCAGCTGAGTGTGTGAAGTGGACGCTCCCTTATACAGGTAGGCAGGCATAAACTTTAGTGGAGGGCCTCGGGGCCGCTTGGAACTCGCAACCCATTAAAGGATTTGCCAAGACACGTAAATAACCCAGGTACTCACTACCTGACACAAGGTGTGGCAGCAAGACAGTGAGGAGGTGGACATTTTTGCTTGAGGCCTTTCTGTAAACAAATGAAGCATTATGCAAATACATGGGCTGATCTTTTTATTGTGCTTATATAACGCTGCCTGTCATAAATGCATGACAGATTAAAATCAAAGCTTTAAATATTGACTGAAATGAGAGGGCATGTTGGTTCACATAAAACGTACAACTGTCCTGCATACCAAGTTATATTTCAAGCCAATCTTTGTCCCATTGCTTATAAAGCCCAGTCATAAAAACAGCTTACTTCACAAACAAATCCATAAATGCAGACTGATGACTCAGGATCAACCTGTGTCCTCATGCTGGATGAATACAGCTGGCCCATCTTTTCTGGTGGAAAAGAGCCACCATGTGGACAAATGAAGGTCCTGCAGCTTTAGATATTACAGTACTGCCTATTTGTTTCTCTGCAGGGGCTGTATTTAATTATTATGATGGAGTATTAGGGCCACATTGAGGAAATATTTACCCATTTTAATTTATGAAAAATTGGGATAATAATAGTGATAATGATAATAATAATGCTGAGCAATACACCTGACCCCTGGACCAATAAGGGCCCGAAACAGCTATAGATTTATTATGATGTTTAGGTATGAAAAGTATCTACTTTAGGTCTTTGCTTTGCTTTTATGCACCTTCTCCACTCCCATATCTTCCAATCATGCACATCCACTGCCCATAATTACTTAAGTTAGGTTTGATTAAATAATCTTTTGTTGAAACTTGATCATGGTGTGTCAACATGCTTGTCTGTCTTTGCCTGCAGATACACAAATCACACCACCTCTCCCATGTTGGTGTCTCTGTAAAACACACTATACACACTTACCTATTACTCCTCCGTTCACATATTGCAGGTACCAAAAACACAAATTCATATTGCTTGTTCTTTGTGATTTGTCTCATCAGAAGAGTAGGATTGGATAAAAACATTAGCTGCATACCAGTTCTCATAATGTAGTTTATTACATGTTTAAAGAGAAACGGCCTCGAGCTGGATAATCATTGCTGGGTCAGATGCCTCTATTGCTTTTAAGCCTGTTGATTCATGTATAAAACAAAAATTAAATAATACACACAAACACATCCTTCTGTTTTTGAGCCCAATACGGATTCTTGACCTTCATGTGTCTTATTTGTTGTCCAAGCTCAATAAAATATGTTTCCAGCTGCAGTTTTCAATGTATCCACTGGGTGGCAGCAGTTTATCTGTCATGTTGAGCAGCTTCCTGCCATCCATCCCTCTGGACTTGCAGAGGTGGAAAACACTGCATGCCATTGCAGCCACGATGATGAAGGTCACACCTTTACGTAGTCCAGAAGTGTTATTGAAACATGGATTTGGATGTTTTTTTGCATTTTTTTCCCAACTATTGTCAGTCAACAACATAAATGTTCCTCCTGAGGAATCAGCGACCATGTTTCCATTTATAATGCCAATCCCCTGGTACCTCGGTATCACTGTAAAGTGGGAAGTGTCGGACCTGTTTTATGCTTGACCCAGTAGCACCAGATCCACTGACTCCTGCTGAAAATATTAGTCAGCTCCTGTAGGCATGAAGGTGAGTGTACAGTCCTTGATCGTTCCACTCACAGAGCGCAGGAAGTCTCAGGATCAACATTAAAGAGTAACAACACCAGAAGAAAATAAGCATTATTCGCATTATGCATGTTTTCACCTGCTTGGAGTACCACATGTCTGGATGTTGCCGTGCAGCTGTGAAGTTAAGACCATCCAAAACTCCAGTTACAGTTATTCTAATATTACCTGAACTGTTTTTATTATTATTTCTGTGTCAGATGTCAGTCAAATGGTGCCTTCAAATGGAGTCGTGTTTACCGTGTTCACAAGAAGAGTCCATATGAACGCCCCCCTCTTGTGGTATTCACGACTTCGTAAGTGGAACGTTTCTGAAAGCTCCGAGTTCAAGAGTTGGGACGTGTTTGTTGACGTTATCAGAAATGGCGGAGTCCATGGAAGTTCATTTTTCGGTGCATAATAAATTTATATATTGTCATTTTAGTCGTATATTTTTTCTTCTTCGTAATTTTATGATATATCTGAGGAAAATGTTGATATTCCCAACAGCCTCATCTTTTTCCTCTGTCATTATGTCTTTGCATTTCCTGCATTATGTTACCCACTTTCTGTTAAATATTGCCGTTGCTTAGCAGCGGTCTTCTCATGACTTAACCACGACTTCCCATGTTGTAAACACAAGCTCACAAGTTTCATTTGAAGGCACCAAAAGTCCAGTAAAATATCACAGAGGTCATTATTCACCAAGGAAACCAAATCAATCGTGACTCACAGATCATTCATGTTGGAAAGACACGAGCAGCAAATTCTGATACTTGTGTCAGGAGAAATGTGACAGTTTCCTTTAATTCATTCATGATTGAATCACAATCTGCTGCATATTTCCTCACACACTTGTCAAACTAACTAATCAAAGACGGAAGGGTCGTGAAAATTGGGGTAAAAACCTGACAACCAACAACACTTTGAACAAACACTCGGATTGGCATAACTTGTGAATGTGACGTTTGTTCTTAAAATATATTTTCAAGTAAAAAAAAACTAAAATCTGGAAACCTGATGTGACACCTAAACATCATTCTGTGTCACTAAAATTAAGTATTGCTACTTTATCGATGAACAAACACTTTTTTTGATCGTGTGGCAGCCGGCATTAGGAGAAAAAAAACATTGTCTCACAGTAAAATTATATGATTTCACTGTTTCATTTCCAGTGAATGAGAATTAAGATGAGGTCAAATCTGAGACGACATTAAAGCACACAAAATGGACATCCAGACGTGCAAAAATACGTGCCTTAAAATACCTCACATTAGCCTACACACACACCCAGTCATACACGGATGGTGGAGAAGCTGCCATGCAAGGCCGTGAACCTGCTCAGGAGTTTGGGGTTCGGTGTCTTGCTCAAGGACACTTCAACATGCTATCAGGAGGAGACATCGACCATGATGTCTACTGCCTAAGCTACTGTCGTCCATCACACACAAGCAGCAGACTGACGTACAGTATGGCTGCTGAATGAGCTTCGTAAAAATGTATACTATATTGGAAGACAACTTTTTTCATGCATCTTTTTCCAGGCATTGTGGGTATTCACTAAAATCATTCTTCATAGGGCTGACCCGAATGCTTCGAAGCTTTGACCGTTGCCATGGTAATCAACCTCCAAATGAGTATTTGAATCTTATTTATATGTAATAGGGCTGTCAAAGTTAACGCGATAATAAGGCGTTACATTTTTTTTAACAGCGACTTTTAGATTGTAGCATGCTCAGTTTTAAAGCTAGAGTGAAGATACTGGCATTATACGAAACTAGAAAACCTAAGGAATCCATTGGTACCAGCCATGTCATACTAGCTTGTCATGAAGGAGGCTAAATAATGCTCCAAACTTACACTACATTTTGGTGAGGAAAAACTGTCAAGACTATTTTCAAAGGGGTCCCTTGACCTCTGACCTCAAGATATGTGAATGAAAATGGGTTCTATGGGTACCCACAAGTCTACCCTTTACCTTTACAGACATGCACACTTTCTGATAATCACATGCAGTTTGGAGCAAGTCATAGTCAAGTCAGCACACTGACACACTGACAGCTGTCGTTGCCTGTTGGGCTTGAGTTTTGAGCATAATTTTCATGCTAAATGCAGTACCTGTGAGGGTTTCTGGACAATATTTGTCATTTTTTTTGTGTTATTAATTGATTTGTAATAATAAATATATACATACATTTGCATAAAGGAAGCGTATTTGTCCACTCCCATGTTGATAAGAGTGTTAAATACTTGAAAAATCTCTCTTTAAGGTACATTTTGAGCAGATAAAAAAATGTGCGATTAATTTGTGATTAAATATTTTGTTGTGTGTAGAGGTGAGTGTGTTAACAGTAGTTTGGCAGACAAACAGACAAAAGAACATGTCAGCTTGCTGCGCCGCGCCGCGAAGCTTCGAATAGTTTCGAGTATTTCTCACCGAAGCTTCGAAACTCAAAAAATGGTATTCGGGACAGCCCTAATTCTTCATGATGTAAGCTGACATTCTGAGCCTAGAGGGTCGATGGTATGTTCTTAAAGAGCTTTTTGTAGCTACATTACTACAGTACTTTGAATAATACTAAAGGACAATATGTACATTTTAAAAAGAACGTGTTATAGCTACTTTTTATTAGGATTTCTATGCCTCAGGCATTCTGCTTTCAGATTATCTGATGTGCCCTTGAAAAACAGATATTCTTCTTGAACTTGTTCCTTCTCAGGATGATAACAATAATCTTTGCAAGAGTGTTTTGTTTTTTTTTATCCCGAGCTCTTTGCAGGAGATATTGAAAGTGTAATCAGGGTCATTTAAGACCGTGATCTCCTTAACCGCACATGGAAATGGGTCGGGATGCATTATGAGATGCAGCGAACACAGCAGCATGGAGTTACTGTGCCTCCGTTGACAGTAGAGAGCACAGTGAGTGGTTTGGGCATTTGAAGACTCAGTTAAGTTTGGTTTTCTGGCTGTTCTGATATTTTGTACACATCTGCACACCAGCCCAGTTTACACAGCTGTCTGTTTGTCTTCACCCCATGCAGTTAATGGGGGAGGACTGCTTATGAGAAGTGGCTGAGGAAGGTAGAGGTGGTGTAGCAGGGCGATTGGGTTGGTTCTTCCTTCCATCATTCTACTTTAAGGTAGCCATTAGCATCACCTCCCCTTCCTCTACTCCTCTCTCTCGTCCTCCCACCACCCACATCTCCTCCCGCCCCACCATCCAACAGATGGTTTGACCAACCGTCCTCGGGCCCCTTGTGGAATCGTAGCCGCAACGTTTTGCGGATGACAAAGCGCTCTACCATGAAGGAGGCGCAGAACCAGGGTACAGCGTACTCCGCCGTGATCAGTCCCATGAAGTTGTAGCGGAACTCAGAGTAGTCCCAGGGGCAGGCGTTGAACTGGCGCAGCAGCAGCCCCGTGCCGAACTCCCACAGGTATGTCCATAAAGTGTAGATGATGCAACGCAGCAGCACAGGGCAGCGGTCGCGCAGCTTCAGGTACATCCGCTCCACGATGAGGATACAGGTGCCGTAGATGAAGAGCGCCCACACGCTAGTCACTCCAGGGAATTTCCAGTTACAGTTCACCACAAACTCCCAGGCGGCTGTGAACATGACCTCACAGAAGTAGCCGTGGATGGCGTAGAGGTACCAGCGTGACAGCGCTGTCAGAGGTACAGGAGCCTCTGGGGTTTCCTTGGTAACCATCCTTCCTCTTGCTTTCACTCAAATTTTCTATCAGTGATGATGCGATGCAGGTCTGAGGAGAAAGGAGCGAAAGAAAGTGACACAAAGGAAACACGGTATAATATATGAATAAATAAATAAATGACTCGATAAATAAATATGTCATTAAATATAGCAAAAATAATATTAAAAATAAATGTAGCCATTAATTAATTGATAAAATGTGACATACATTAATATTTCTGTTTTAATTTAACTTATTTATTAATATATATCTTTGTATTGATTACCTTATTTATTTAAACATTTAAATTTCCCTTTTATTTATTTATGTATCTATTCTATTTCATTTTTAAATATATTTATTTATTTTTGCATTTATTTTTTATTTATAAATAAATAATAAATAAGGGAATTAATACAAAGATAAATAAATAAAGGCGCAAATTAAAACAGAAATATGAATTTATGCCACATTTTATCAATTAATTAATGGCTACATTTATTTTTAATATTATTTTTGCTACATTTATTCATTTATCTAGTCATTTATTTTTTATTATTATTAGGGTGTCCCCAAATCAACCAGGGCTGAAATCTTAAAGCTGCCTTCATATGATAAAAAAGTTGCTCTTTGCTCACTGTGAGGTCGGGCAGGTAGGTATAACATGTCATCGTAAAGTGTGCAAGGAAGCTAGTCACTGTTTCTAGTCAACAACAACAGTTGTAGCTGTCATCTCATTGGTTGCGCTTTGAAAGGCCAGTAGCAACCAAGGTCAAAGTAGCGCAGAGAAATTGAATTGCGAATGGTGCCAAGCCGAAGTTCAATCAGGGACAAGGCAGTGAAACCTTTGATTGACACAAGGAAGATGAAATTAGAGACGGCATGGCTTCAGAGGACTTTCCTGCGGCCTTCCCTCACTTGATGCTATTTACTGACTGACTGAGGGGGTCTCTTATGTAAGGTATAGCTTTATCATCTGACTGCCTACATCATGTGCTCTTTTTCCAAATCACGCAGCTTGGCGCACACAGGCTTTGGTATCAGGTGTCAGGAGGCCCACGCAGGGTTGGATCCTTCCTCTACTCTATTAAACACGCCGCGTGTCTAATAAAAAACACCGAAGGCAAACAACATCATACCGAGGAGTTCAAAGACCACAAGGTTGAGAGGACCACTGACTGTATATCTTCTACTATACAATGCTTCCAGAGGAAACTGTGTCATAACAGCAACCATTATACAATGGATCACTACCGCTCTGTAAAACACAAGCTCAGAGAGAGGTTAGGAGGACAAAAGCCTGTTTGAAGAACAAAAGCCGATTTTTTGGGCTCTTTTTGTCTTCAAAGGCTGGCGGGGGCCCAGAGTGGGCCCGTGGGGATTAGCACATTCTCCTAAAACAAGGAACAAGGGTTTCATGTGAGGGACTGGGCCACAGCGATGGACCACCTGACCTCATAAACCCCTTCTACCATCTTTTCACTGCCTGCCTGGGAAACTCTCCCTCTCCTCTCATCTATCCAACACGCCTGGGTCAAAGTCATGCACTCTGACATCCTCAAATGTCTTGTTTTAACCACAAATCAAAGCTATTCAGTTTACGGTCATAGAGGAGTAAAGAAACCAGAAAATATTCACATTTAAGAAGCTGGAATCAGAGAATTTGGACTTTTTTTTCTTCAAAATTAAAAAAAAAATGAAAGCAGAAAGACTAGAAATGGGAAAACAGCTAGCAGCACCTCACTGATTAACATGCTATATATGACATTTGTTTAATCTGCACAAAAACAGCAACAACAAGTCTACCGGAATTCACTGCGCCCGTCCAAATACATATAATATAATGTGTTAATTTGTTAGATTTAAAGGTGCTGGAAGGTGGAATTTGCTTTTGGACCAACACATTCTCACTCCCAACCCGTCAAATACCGCTGCTTGGTCAGCGCCCCTCGGCATCAAAGACCTACACACGGTAGTGAGGGTACCCTACTTGCGTTACTTTTGGGCGTGTCAGGGACGGCGTGTCGATCTACGCCTGTTACGCGCATAGTGTCCTTTTAAAATAAACTTCCGTTTTCACAGGAAGTTGGGTTTAGGCAACATAACCACTTGGTTAGGGTTAGGAAACAATCGTGGTTGACGTTAACTTCACTTACTAACGACTCACGTGACAAAATAAGTCAACATTACTTTTAGTTTTACTCGGGACAGCAACACTGGTCTCCTGGTTGAAAGTCTTTTGTTTGTTAGACCCATCCACCACGCCTCCCGCCCGCCGTTAGTGGACTATCACGCTATTAATACTACGTCACATACTGACGCTAGAGGGTGCGTCCGTGCGTTGGGCTCCGATGCCGAGGGGCGAGTTGGGAGTGAGACCGGGTTGTTTGGACAGAGTCAGGCTAGCTGTTTCCCCCTGTTTCCAGTCTTTATGCTAAGCTAAGCTAACTGGCTGCTGGTTGTAGGACAGATATGAGGTATTAATCTCATCACTGAATGATCTCTGGTCTGTATTAAAGCTCTGCTGTGATAGATCCAAGCACTCTCTCTGTTCACTACCAGGTGTTTTTACCCCCAATCTTACACCCGAGGATCACATGCCCTCTTTCTCCCCTTCCGCTTTTCTCCCCCCTTTTCACAGTTCAATCCCCCGTCACCTCTCTGTTTCCATCGCCTGACACCATTTGTTCTGCATTCACATGCCTTCCTGCCAAACAGCTTATACATACCAAAAATAGGTTTGAGACTCATCCGCTGCTGAAAAATCAACATTTCACCAAATCTTAAAATGTGTTTTGTATGTTTATAGTCTCTCTGTTTGTGTTAGTCTTTTCATTTTTAGTATACACGCACAATGAATGGCTATTTCAGGAGAGGTAAAGCTAGGTCAACTTGATTCAAAAAGCAAGAAATAAATCCTCAGTGCAAGTATTGACCCAGTGTAGGTTTTTCTCCTACACAAGTATATTTTTAGGTGTGTAAGAATTACTGTTAAATCAGTAACTCATGTCCTCAATGCCTCTTGTCTGTATATCAGATAGATCTTAATGGAATATCATAATGGCTTCTTAAGCAGTTTGGCAGCCTCTCCAGGTCAACACAGCCGGTCAGATTACATTAGAAATCCCTCGCATTGTTTACTGTACAAAGGCAGATTTGTTTATGTTGCGAAACAGGAAGAAAACGAGTTGTAACAGATCATTCTCAGCTATCTGAGATTCTGGTGATCACAAATGAAACGAGTGAATGAACGGTCACTTTTAACACATTTATGCCCCAATAAAGTGAAACCAGAGCTACATCCTCTTTGCTACAGCTATGAAAGAGGCTGGGAATGTGATCTGAAAGCACAGGAACAAACAATGAAATTAGGGCGAAACAGAACCTTTTGATGATCTCAACCATTTATGGTGCTTACTAGAGCTGCCAAAGTTAACGGGATAACGTGTTAACACAAATTTGTTTTAACGGCACTAATTTCTTTAACGCATTAACGCAACTTGCTTAAGTTGAGAGTGAAGATACTGGTATCATATGAAACACGAAATCCTAGGAATCCATTGGTACCAACCATTTCATACTAACTTGTCAGGATGCTCCAAACTTACGCTAAATTTTGGGTTCTATGGGTACCAACGAGTCTCCCCTTTACAGACATGCACACTTTATGATGATCACATGCAGTTTGGGAGCAAATCATAGTCAAGTCAGCACACTGACACACTGACAGCTGTTGTTGTCTGTTGGGCTGCAGTTTGCCATGTTATGATTTTAGCATATTGTTTTATGCTAAATGCAGTACCTGTGAGGGTTTCTGGACAATATTTATCATTGTTTTGTGTTGTTAATTGATTTCCAATAATAAATATATACATACATTTGCATAAAGCAAGCATATTTGCCCACTCCCATGTTGATAAGAGTATTAAATACTTGACAAATCTCCCTTTAAGGTACATTTTGAACAAATAAAAAAAGTGTGATTAATTTGCGATTAATCACGATTAACTATTTTAATCGATTGACAGCCCTAGTGCTTCCACATTGTTATCAGAATTAATGTGAGCATGATATATTAATGTTTTAAAGTGATATAATCTAATTTTGTGCTTTGACACGTTACTTTTATTTTAACTTTATTTATTTGGACAGTCCGATGTTTATCAGGGAAGAGAGAGAACAAAAGTCGCTGGTCGGACCAAAACCCAGTTGCTGTGATTATATGATCTTAAAAACCGCAAGACGCCAAGACGCCCTTTCTGTGTGTATTTAGTCATATCGATTGACTTGTTGCCTCAGCATGACACAGTTCACACACTGGGCGCTATTTGATTCTGTTGTTGTTATTGCAGCTGTTGTAGGATATCGCCCACCAGCCCACCAGCTCTCTCATCGGCCTTATGTATCGATCAGCGAGGTTCCTGGCAGCTCTTGCTGCGGACGACCCGCTTCGCCATCGCACTCTATTGAACCTCTCTACGGGACATCACAGTGTGATGGTGATCAGAATGGCGAGTGTGACAGAGCTGCCTGCTTTGTAAACCTCCCGATGACCACGGGGAGACAGAACGCAGGCAGGGTGCTGTCTGAACTGAAAGGGGAGGGAAGACTAAACCACGGAGGGGTTTGTCTGAGGACACGATGAAGACACCGACTGAGTGTATGTTTTTAAATGAAACACAAAGGGAAAGAGCGAGATAGAGAAAGGGAGCTTTGAACGGAGGTTGAAAAGAAAGCTGACAGGTCTGTCGGTGAGACTCTCCTCTGACAGCAGGTAAACAAACACAAGCAAAGAAAACACGCCGATATGAGAGTCAGCCACGGTTGAATTAAAAAAAAGCAATAAAAACAAAGAGGTGCTTTACTCTGCCGACAGCATGCTGACAGCTGTGAACTCTGACTCCGTGATTAAATCAGAAGCCTAACCCATCGCTGACCTCACTTCACGCCATAATCCCCGTTCATGTACTGTAGCTCTCTCTGGCTCTGGCGCAGATCCAAGGCCTATGCAGACTTCTGGAAGGTCACTTTGGGAGGCTGCGGCGGCGTGGCGTATAGAAACCAGCAGTATCCAATGCGGTTAAGTGTCAGTGACCAAGGTGACATAACCATCTCTTCAGCTGCCCTTGTAGTTGTGAAAACACTGCAGATTTTAGGGTCAAATTTCAGCTTTGTACCTTATTTTCCTGACATACACAAGCAAGGATACTGACGAGCTGACAGGACACTGCTGAAACAATTAGATGATTTATTAACTAGTTGATCGACAGATGACTAATTAACAACAATTCTGCTGATCGATTCAGTGTTTTAGTAATTTATCAAGCAAAAATGAAAAATGTTTGAAGGTTCCAGCTTCTTAAATATGAGGATTTGCTGCTTTTCTCTGTTTTATATAAATTTTTAGTTTGTAGCGGGCTCAGTTTTAAAGCTAGAATGAAGATACTAGTATCATATGAAACCTAAGGAATCCATTGGTACCAACCATGTCATACTAGCTTGTGCTAAATAACGCTCCAAACAACTGGCATGGCCCTTTTCAAAGGGGTCCCTTGACCTCTGACTTCTAGGTATGTGAATGAAAATGGGTTCTCTGGGTACCCACGAGTCTCCCCTTTACAGACATGCACACTTTATAATAATCACATGCAGTTTGGGGGCAAGTCATAGTCAAGTCAGCACACTGACACACTGACAGCTGTTGTTGCCTGTTGGGCTTCAGTTTGCCATGTTATGATTTGAGCATGTTTTTAATGCTTAATGCAGTACCTGTGAGGGTTTCTGGACAATATTTGTCATTGTTTTGTGTTGTTAATTGATTTCCAGTAATAAATATATACATATATTTGCATAAAGCAGCATATTTGCCAACTCCCATGTTGATACGAGTATTAAATACTTGGCAAATCTCCCTTTAAGGTACATTTTGAACCGATACAAAAATGTGCGATTAATTTGCGATTAACTACGGACAATCAGGTGATTAATCAGGATTAAATATTTTAATCGATTGACACCCTTAATCATTATAAATTGATCAATTAATTGAAAAAAAATATCTACAAATGAATCAAAAGAGAATGTACCCATGCAGCACTGCTAACCTGAAAGCTGATGCTGCCCATATAGTGAGACAGGTTTATGGCTTCTGGAGTCACCACTAATTGATCCTGACCAAATTTGCTTCTCTGTGTGGGTGATGAGCAATTGATTGAGTGATTGACGAGAAGTGTGTGTCAAGTGAGGGGGAGAGAAGAAGGTTGAGGGGGGGAGGGGGCGCATAAGAACTTTCCGCGGCAGCACAAAATAAACTGATGCCGATCAATTGCGAAGACAGATCAATTACCCCTGAAACAGCAAGCTGGCTCTAATCCTAAACAGCATCACATGTCTCCTGCGTCTAGAGAAAGTCAAATAGAGTTGTAATACCCTTTATGGCCTAAATATCCTTGAAAAATAAAGCTTGTTTGAAGTGTCGTACAGCCACGTCTAAGGACAAAAACATTCATAACTGTTCCCAACGGTCACACTCAAAGGCAGGACGAAAAGCCCAACGGCACAGAGAGGGACAAGCCGCAATAATCGTTTAAATATCCGCACACGTTGTTACAGGCATTCAATATTTGGCACTTGTTTCTACACACGCTCAAGCTCAAATCTGCCTTTATCACGTCTTCACAATGGGCCAAGTGCTGCATGAAGTGCTTGTCGATTTTGTAAAATTGTCAGACCCAGTCCACATCAGAAAAGTGTGTGGGGGGGGGGTTTTCCTATTTCTAATCCAGTATCCATGTGTCGATTATTAATTTAATCCCTTGGTACACGCTAAATATGTTTCCAACAAACGTATTTATTTAAGATTTTTATTTTATTATAGTAGGTGTGTGTTTGAATGTGTTTAAATTACTTTGTTTACATTTTCGAGGAATGTCTAATTTATTAGTTTAAGCCTTATCCTCCCTGGTCCTGATCTAACGACGTGGGCGAACAACACCTTCTCATCCCAATTCGTCACATACTGACGCTTTGTCAGACCTCTTGGTGTCACTTTATTGTTGCAGTACAGTGTGCTTAACATTGTGAATTCAAACAAAAATGCTTGCATAGGCTTAGGCAACAAAACCACTTAGTTAGGTTTAGTAAAGAACTACATGGTTGGGCTTCAAATGACTACATTTGTAAAGTGAAAATGAAACATTGTGAACACGCCCGTGTGTTTTTCCGCTGTTTATACTACGTCACCACACTCCCGCCGCACTTTCTCTGAGTGTTTAATATTGACGCGGATGGGTTTACATTGTAGTTCATTGAAAGCCTTGTGTGTCAGCATCACACGTCGAGGAGGTGTGACAAAGTATTGGTTTCTTGCGCCCTGGGAATGAGAACGGGCTGAGGTGAAAGTCACGCCAAATTTTTTGTAATCCAATCAATTTTCTCCTCTCGTAGCTAAACCTGCCAATTATCTCACAATTAATCAACTAATCGTTTGGTCTCTAAAATGTCTAAATAAATATATTATTTTGCCAGGTGGTATCTTGCAACAACCTCGGTGTTCAGATTGTAAAAACATGTGTGATTGACAGACAAAGGATGAAGTAGTACTTATTACATTTCCCTGCACTCTCAGCTATAAATATTCCCCCAGAGACACATAAAGTATCTGAGTATCACAAACAAGTTCGGCTTTTGATAGAGCTGGAGAGCCGCCATGAGGGCTAAGACTAAAAGCCTGGACGCAGCACGGCCAACAGAGCCTCATATAACATTATAGTAGGCATCCTTTCTATATCCGCAAGGTGAAAGCCTGGACAAAACAAGCAGAGTGGTGGGGGGCAGGGCTCTATGTACAGTAGGAGCTGCACTCTGAACGGTTCATATCCAAAAGGTCCTATTGATTTGTTACCGGAGATTCATAACCCTTTGTCCTTAACGTTGTATAGTAGATGTAAAAGCTTTTATATTACTTTGATAACCTTTAAAAAAGAGCTGTCATGTTTCTAATCCAATATAACGGGTTAGCATCCGGCTGCTAACTATATTTCAGTCAGACACTGTTGTTAAAAAAACTGACAAAATGCAAGAGCTGGGTAAGAAATCAATAAACATATGAATGATACGATTCCAAAATCTCATGGGATTTGGTTATTTTAATGTTGAAATACAGGGTTACATTTAAAAAATGTCATTTTCTGAACTTCTTAAAGTGTTCTAGCTTGATAAAATGATGTATATTCACATTACAAATAACTCTGAACGTGTTCCCAGGGTGTTCTGCTATTCACTATCAAAATAAAGGCAAGGATTCTCAAAAGAACATAACAAACAAAGTGTAAAAGCACCAAGAACACATTATCAATATACAACGATCCAAAGTGGAGGACTTAGATCGTTGTATATTGATAATGTGTTGGAATGTGTTTGTTATCAAAATGTCAGTATCGTCCTGTGCTAATTATCAGCTGGTTATTCATCTATAAATAGTTTCTAGATTGAATTATCTGTATTATATCAAGATATATACCTCTATTGTGATATACATGTACAATTAAGTATACCATGATAGGAGTAGGGCTGTCGCAATAACCGCAATATTAACAAGTGAACCGCAGGGGATGGAAAGCAACCACCACAACCACTATGTTTTTCTTTTTTGAATTCTTTGCAACCGGACGCAACCGAAGTATCTCAGCTGAAAAAACGCTGCGCTTCATTGCCCTTCTGCATTTAACAATAAACAAGTATTAGTAGATTTGTTATGTGTTATAAAGCAACAATGTACCTAATAATAACCTAATAATAAAGTTTATTTATTCAGCACTAAAATCAGGATAAATTAAGTGATTTACAATAAAAAAAAATTGCAATAATACCACATATTGCACTGTTGAGCCATTATCACCACAGGGGAAATTCCTTTACTGCGACAGCCCTTGATAGGAGATTTTAATACTGCTGAATTTAATATTCTTTTTTTATTTTTTTATTATTTCTCTCAGGAACAAAGTAAAAACCAACAAAAACATAAATAAAAAAAGTCTGGGTTTGTTGGTATATGAATGAAAGATAAGGAAAAACTGTGAGGTATACAAAGATCAACTGTGTTTGATTTCATATGGGAACTCAGTATCATCCAATATCCTGACTGTTATGGGTGTTGGGATGGAGAGGAAAACGTGTGTTCGGAGCAACTCTAATTCTTGTGTCTGCACATACTAGAAATATACTAGATACACTATAAAAGATGTATGATGTGTGGGGGGAGGGGTTTACAAAACTATTCAACCATCCGACACGCAGTTGTGATGCAGCATACTGTCAGCATAAGGCGTCACTTTCTGCTGATGTTTCAACAAAACCTCTCGGTCATTTCAACCTTCACGTTACGCAGACTGAGGTTATAGTGAGAAAGCCGTATGGTGCCTTATCTGAACGCTGTGTTGCAATCAGCTCTGACTTTTAATCTATTCTGTTGAGTAATCTAAGCTGCTGGGGGGGAGGTCTTCTTCTCTGCCTGTCTGTCAGTTCACCAGTCTGTCTGTCTCTTTATCACCCAATAAATATCCACAAAATTACCTTTAAACAAACTGACCTTTACAGTTCAAACCCTCTCATAGAGTATCTTCTCTTCTCCCTCGTTTACTCCCCCACACACTCATTACAGCTCTTGAGCTCTTAGCAGTTTAATGAAAGACCCTAAAACATGGGAGCTAAGCCCTCTGTCCTGAATAGCATGTGGGTCATGCCCCATAGATTAGAAATCTTGGAGCAGCTACAGAGAAGGCAGGAGATTCCGGTCATCATGTTGCAGCGGAGAGTAATGCCTCTAATGGTGGGGGATGCACGCGCATGTTAATCTGTTATCAGACAAAGAAGCTTTATAATCAATCGTTGACAATGCATAATTGATGCGTGCTGCTCTGCGAAGGTTTTATGGATAAAGATATTTGAAAAACAAACGAGGTTTTGAGCTAAACTGATCACCTGCTTTGAACAAATATTTAGCATGCGGTTTAGTGTTTTTGTGTGAACCTAAAGTCTAAAGAGGCCTCTTCTGAAGCAAACACACAAAAACAAATGTTTAAGTGGAGCCCGACTGATACTGGATTTTTGAGGCCAATACTGATATTTGAGAGTTTAAAAAACAAAAACCGATATATCTTGTTTGACGAATTTCTGCTAGTCGTTTTGTTGTCATTTGAAACCTTACTTTGTGTGATTTGTATGTTATATATAATTTATGTCTTACATGTCTATGTGTGCATATTTGCTTTTCTTGCCTTTATTCTTTTTATTGTTGAGCATTTTGTACCCGTATTGGAACAACGCAGCAGTACAGAAATAAAGTTTTGTAATTTTTGTGACTACACAGGATAAAAGTGGTTTGAGAAAGTAACTTCTTCCCCTCAACGAGTATATTTGAGTGTCTTTACTTTCAGCTCGTTCTCATTCCCAGGGTGTCAAATACTGCTGCTTTGTCACGGTCGTCGGCATTTGATACCGCCGCACATGGCACCCTTTAGCGTTGGAATGCTAAGTTTCTATTAACTAGAATATAAACCCATCCGCATCAATATTAAACTCTCAGGGAAAGTGCTGTGGTGACGTAGTTTAAAGAGCGAAAGAGACACACAGGCTGGGAGAGGAGGTGGATGGGTCCAACACAAGGCTTTCATCCAGGAGACCGCAACGTTCACAAAGTCAAAATCACATTTTCACGGTACAAACGCAGAAATTTAAACCCAATCATGTTGTAATTTCCTAAACCTAACTAAGTGGTTTTGTTGCCTAAGCCTAAGCAAGTGTTTTTGTTTAATTCACAACATTAAGCACGTGTTTACTGCAAGCAAAAAGTGTCAGTATGTGATGAGGTGGGATTTTCTAATTGGGCAGTCCCTACTAGAGATCTTCATTTAGCACATGTATAAACAAATATCTTTAAACTGTCACTGAACGAACAAACCGTGCTTTTATGGGTTAGTTTTCAACTGAACTGAACATGACAGTTTGGACCAGAAACAATCTGACATAAGGTTGCAGACCTATGAATGGTGCTGCATTCACACAAAAAAAAAGAAGTGAGCAAACTACACAGTCAGTGGCTACGAATCTTTGAAGTGAATCGGCAAAGCGATTTCTGATTTACACCTCTTATTCTCACTCACACACGGGAACATTTTGGTTAGGAAACTCTCCTCTGCCTCAACAAATGACCTTTTATGTGCCTTTAACCTGCTGTGCAAATGGGCATCCTCAACACACCCTATATGGTCTGTTATAATACGGAGCAGGAACTGAACAACCTGCATGAGTGCATTATGACAGGTCTGTGCTTTATACTACATTAACTTAGACAAGAGTGTCCACACAGCTGAGGTGGGCTTTTTGAAACTTCTTTCTTGGGTGTCATTTTGGGACTCCTTGCTGTGAAGGCATACTTTGAAAAAGGAGAACGGTCTGCAGGACAGATAATAATGCACACAGTGCACTTTCATAGACTAAGCTACTGGAGTTACCCTGCACTATACTCATTTTTAACAGTCTCTTCTGCACAATATTCACTTTTTTAATAGTCGTGTATCACAGCTGTTACCCTGCACTATATTCAGTTTTAACAGTTTTCCTCATCTCCTTGTATTTTTATATCTGGTATATTTTTTTGTACTTTGTACTACTAACTTTTTTACAGCCACTAACATGTTTTGCACTATGGAACTGTGATGCTGGAAAATTGAATTTCCCCCGGGATCAATAAAGTTACTATCTATCTATATATCTATCTATCTATATAGTCTACCAAGGCAGCAGCAGCAGGGATTATCTCACCCCAAATGATAGTGAACTGCAGGAATTATATGGAATAAATCAACCTAAAGCCACATATGACATAATTTTTTTGCATCCATAAATGTGACAAAGAACTGAAATCATGCCTCTGCTCTGTAGATCAAACTCCACTGGTTGTAATTACACTAGATGGCCAAAGTCATCATATTTTGTCCCTGGTAAACTATGAGCCAATGCGCAGGCCCAGCTGCTGTGGGACTCCTCTGCAGCATCACGCCTCCTTCACACTGAGCAGTGCGGTACCTTACAACATCATTTAAAACAATCCCCTCTGAAATTTGACTAAGGGGGACTTGGAAACACTTCATTGAAATATGCATGACACAATTACACACACAGGTTACTTACTATACTCCTCTTTGTGAGTTTATATACAGCCTATCCTTATTTTAAACAGGTGTAACAGCCCAAGTGTGCATAAAAAAACATGCATTAAGAGGAATGCATCCTGTTTTTTAACACTATGTGCAGCTATTTACTATATGCATTAATTAAATAAGAACACAGTTTGCTTGTAAAGCTGTCAACTTGCAAGCAAACACTCATTAACGCTATTTCCCATCTATAAGGCAGGATAAATGACATTTTATCACTAAAAAAGCTTCACAAACATATGTTATATATAATGCAAAGCCATGCTGACATGTTGACTACATGTCGTTCTCCAGCTCCAGCAGACGGACATGAATCATCCTCAGTGCAGCTTTTTCTTACCTTCAGATGGAGCTCTGCGGCGGTGTCTCCCTCAGCACACAGGCCGGCGGATAGAGCACATCACCCGGGGAGATTGTGCAGGATGTCTCGGTGGTGGTGGTGGTGGAGGTCTGCAGCTCGTTCTCTTTCCTCCCTCCACGGTGTCTCTCTGCTGTCCGGTGGAAATTGACACATTTTACTTCACTGCAGCAGCAGCAGCAGCAGCAGCAGCTCATGCTCAGACAGACTCACGCACTTCTTGCATCTTTTGGTTAACCCTTTCATCACCGCAGCGCAGCGTGCAGAGCGCCACACACACAAGTGTAGTATGGCTGCTGGGAATCCCTTCGGTCAGTCTGTGTGGATCCACTGTATGTTGAACAAGTTCATATTTAAGCACAGCTGCCACCCGAAATGATAAACACATCTTTTTTTTCAGCTTTTTCCAAGTAGAATTCACAATTTAGCACGTTTAAAGGTCCCATATCGTGCTCCTTTTCAGGTTCATACTTGTATTTTGTGTTTCTACTAGAACATGTTTTCATGCTGTAATGTTCAAAAAACACATTATTTTCCTCATACTGTCTGCCTGAATATACCTGTATTCACCGTCTGTCTGAAACGCTCCGTTTTAGTGCATTTCAATGGAATTGCAACAGAACTGCGTTGCTAGGTTACAGCTTGGGTCCATGTGTACTTCCTGTCAGCTGATGTTATTCACATACACTGCAACAGGAAATAAACTGGGACACATTTAGAATGTTTTTGTTTAAAACCGTGTGATGGTCTAAATATTGTATATTTGTGACATCACAAATGGACAGAAATCCTAACGGCTTGTTTCAAACGCCCAATTTCTGAATACGGGCTGTGAGTATTTCTCCGTATATTGAGGACTTTGATAGTTTAACAGTATTTTTATAGCACTTAAACCTGCTTTATAATGTAAAAGACCCAAAAATCTCTTTTTACAATATGGGACCTTTAAGCTACTTTTATGTCACATATTTAGCTAACTGTATCATATTATAAAATACTTTAATATATTGTTTTAATGGTAATTATTAACAAATTGTATTGCTATACTGTGTTTTCCCCTTATATTCCCATGTTATAAACCATTTACCAATTATTTAGTGTATAACCTGGTTATAAAAAAGCTTAACTAGCTATGAAACTTAGCTATAGTTCCAAAATTCTCAGAAAACCTACACAATCAACTCCCATTTTTGACTATTGTTCTCAAACTTTCAAAGACTTCCTGTTTCCCCAGACTTTCAGACCTCTATAGTAATCCTGTTTATACTCACTGTTCTTCCAGTGGGATGAATATTTCAGGAGTTTGAAGAAGAGGTGTGAACCCTCACACATATCCAGTGACAGGAGAAGAGGTGACACCGGCGCCAATAATAATGTCTCTTGCTCTTGGTAGGTTTGTTTTTAGAAAGAGCCAGCGTGGTGTTTGTTAGGTGTGTAGCAGCATATGTCATTATTAGTTTCATTACAGACAGTGACATCACTATTGTTTACTGTCAAACTACTTCCTTCAGCAAATTAAGGTCAGGTGGTTTAGTCAAGTGGTGTGTTTCTGCTAGCTGCAAACAAGTGCTTAGGGAAGGACTTGTCACGAAACTTTACAGATGTGTAGTTGACATCAAAATGAAGGCTGAGTTTGTAGATGGATGTAGTCCAAGTAAGGGCGCCGGACGTAAGGGGGTTGGAAGTGGGGAAGGAGCTATTGTCCCCCCCACTTTACGAGCTAAGCACAACGGAATGCTGAATAAGACATTTTCAGGCAACCAAAAAGGTTATAATTAACTTTCATGAACTGAAAACACACTGTGAAAGGGTTAAAGTTGTAAGACGAAAACACGGACAACGCCACGGTAGCGACCTGTCAATCACAAGGTAGCCACGCCCTAAAGCATACCCTGCTTTATGGCCAATTTGACTCTAAATGGGACCATAATTTACTAAATGAACATCATGCTGTATTGAAGAAGACTTGAAACTAGAGATTAAGACTATAAACTCATGTTTACAATGTTTACTGAAGTGAGAAGTAGGGTCATTTTCTCATAGACTTCTATACAATCAGACTTCTTTTTGCAACCAGAGGAGTCGCCCCCTGCTGGCTATTGGAAAGAATGCAGGTTTAATGCACTTCAGCACTGGCTTCACTTTTCAGAACCGGAGGTGGTGTGCTCCCATCACAGGATGGTCTCTAGTTCCATTTTATATTCTGCCAAAAACTTTTGGATCAATAAAGTCTCATCTTAACCAATAATAATAATTCATAATGTTGATTACATTTTGTATTATTAATCTGAATCTGCAAAGTAACTCAAGTTGTCAGATAAATGTAGTGGAGTAAAAAGTACAAAGTAGCAGGAAATGGAAATACGCAAGTAAAATATAAGTACCTCAAAATTGTACTTTGTTACTTTCCACCACTTTACTGGTGCAGGATCACCTCATGGCAATGGCACTGTCCATTCTGATAACATAAGCGGTATAAAAGCACATTGTGTGTCATGATTAAACCTGATGATACATGATAATGTAAGACAGGACGTAACTGAAATATCGATCCTGATAACTGTCCATTCCTTCTAGTTTTAAGTGGTCTTCAAAGGGAAATGCGCCTTTCAACAGGACATGAGCGGTCGCTCAGAGATTTGAAGAGCATTGTAACGTCATTATCTGTACGCTCACTGACCAAATTGGACGTTAGTGGTACAGTAGATACTAAAAAATACCTTACAGACGCTGTTTTCCACAGAGCCTCGTAAAGACAGGAGGGGTGCTCTCTCACAATCATTATGTTAGCAATCAGCATCGACCTGCAGATGAGTGCACTGAAACAGAAAATAACAGCAGAGAACATTCATCTATGATAAGTACCAGCAGATACTATAAATATTGAGTTTCTCCAGAGGACAAACAATCTCAGACAGAGATGAAGTAAACTCTAAAAAGCCTGGATTACAAAATATTTAGAGACAAGCAGATTCTTTGCATACAATCTGACAAGTTTGAGAAGATTTGAAAGGAAAACTGAGAGAAACCACCCAATTACATGTGTGCAGGATTGATTTGATGAATTGATTTGAATGCTCCATATGGCCTGGCTTCCTGTCATTTCCTTCTTTTAAAACCACACTGACTGTATAGGAGCTTACAGGTAGTGGAGACAGGTGTTTGGCTGATCTTTTTTTACTTCCCTCTTTTATAACTTAAAGTTTTCCCCAGTATTTAAAGTGGAAATGAAAAGTTCAACTTCAATTTCACACCCTGAAGAAGGCTGTTTGTACCGCTATGCATGGGTTGTTACCCAATCTTACATGTACGGCCATTGTTTTTAGCATTTCATCATGAAATAGCCAATTGAATAAAGGCTTTTTATATTTTTTGCCAGAAGAGTGCCTTGGACTCCCCCCTTTTTTTAACCTTCAAGTTAAGCTGTTTTACTAAAGGGATTTCCACTCTAATGAACAATTGTATAACAAACATGACAAATGTCAGCATTTAAAAGAAAAAAAGATGTTTAATTTTTTCGTGACATGTTGCAGTATTCTAGCCTGTGACGTCACCAGGTTGGTCGGCTCGGCTGAGTTACACAGATACAACGGTAGAGACCGTGAAAGACGGAGACTGAGGAGACACAGGACAGAAGAAAACAAGAGGGGACGCTATTGTATTGCTCCTGGATGTAAAGATGAGTTTTACAATGTTAAAACTAAGGACAGAACAGCCCATTTTATAAACTGACACATGAAATGGAGATCAGTAACGTTACTGCAGCGCTGGCTAGTGGCACTTAAAGAGCCCTCCGACAGGCACTGAGTACAGCTGCAGCCAACTGTCTCTCCATCTCCCGTCCTCTCCTCTCTCTGATCACCTGTCTCTCCTCCTCTGCTGTCTCATTCACAGCGTTCAAAGACAGGGTCGCTAAGAAAATAAACGCCCAAAGCACTACTTTATTCTGAAGCCCAGTGTCTGTTAACGTAACTTCTTAACATTAGAATCCCAAAACTCCCGTCACAAAGTAAATCTCCAAAGCAAACACTAGAGACATTATCTGCCTAATGTTACCCGTGTTCTCCTTCAATTAACAAACCGACTAACTCACTCACTCGGTTATACTCCTATATTATAGCCCCAGTCTTCGCACCGTGGTGTCAGCCGAGCCAACCAACCTCGTGACGTCACATGCTCGAGTACTGCAACATGACGGTGCTTTTGGATTCCAGCCAACATACCGCTTGATGAAGATACTCGTACCAGAGGCTTTTACTTAAAAGACACTGCCTTGCAGTGGAGCGGCTCATTATAGGGACTTTCAGACACCGTCTTTCAGCGAAAACGAGCCCACTGTCTTGGGGAAAATGTCCTCTGGATTTTAATACAATTAAAAAGTTGTCTAAGCAAGTAAATGTCTTTTAAATCACCTCTGAAACCTGTCTTTCTATGAAAAGACTTTTAGTTCTAATGTTTTATCTGCTGTCTTTATTTTATGGTTGGGTATTTTCTTCTACTCTGTTTAATGTATTGTACTGAATTGTATTATCTTGATTTTAAAGCACTTTGTAACTGTTTTACAAAGTGCATTATAAATAAAGTTTATTATTATTACGGCTGTTTCAAAAGGTCAAGAATGAACGGTCAAGCTCCATATCTAAATGGATAGAGATGGATTCAACAAAAATAACTGTCAGCAGATGTTTTGGATATTTGTGTATTTTCTTATATCGACCTACGACCGATGTTTATATCAAGACAAGCTACTAATAATGAACATAAAATAAACACATTGACAAAATGACTGGACATGAAAGCAGAACACATTCTTGATTTTTGGTTGTTTCTTTTTTTGACGTTTGCTTACAAAACATGGCTGTGTTTGTGCATTTAATCTTTTCTAATACTGATCATTTTTAAAAGGTCCAAAACATATAAAGCAATTTGGAATGGAGTTTTTGCATATACCCTGTTTGCATACCTGTGTGAGTAAGAAAACAACCTCTCACCTCTGTGCACAGACACCAAAAGAAGAGGGAAAATCAATTATCTTTTTTAATTACATTATCTAAGCATAGATGCATTACTTGTGAAAAAGGTAGAAAAAACAGCAAGTCTTTCTCAATAAGTTAAACCTCTCTGGCCGAAGAGCAGGGCCGGCTCACAAAACAGAAGATTTCCCGTAAAGCATTCAAATTGAAACAAAAGACAAGGAGTTAACTCGTGTCGCTGAAATAAAAGTGCGTCTCCTCGTTGAATTTAACTTGTTAAAAAACAACGAAAAAAAAACAAACATCGAAGATGCGAGTGGCTTATGTTACAGTCCTTCCGCCCTTTTCCTCAGGGCTCTGCAAGCATTTTTCATGAAACTTCACAAGTTCCATCGTTTGATCGACAAACAATAAGCGGAGTTATAGTTGGTAAAAAAAATTATAATAACAATAACAATAATTACAATGACAGTAATAACGAGAAATGTAAGTAATAAACACAGTCCTGTACAGTCAGGCTCATCTTGTGATTGACCACAGCCAAACTGATGGATTATGGATTGGTCTTCAGCAGTGTGACAGACCCGTACTGACTGAAGGAAGGTGGCCAATGCTGTCGTCTCCTCAGCTGCCCTCGGCTATGGTTCATTGGAAAATGCCTTTCCATTTCATGTCACCCTCTGCTGTGGAAAACACACAAAGGAAAGAGATTATGAGCTGTTTTCTTGATCTCAAAGTTTCATGTTTAGAGTTTACTCGGCTGGCAATGAAATCAGTATGAGTAAAGGTAAAATATTAAACAATATCTTCTATTAACCTTAGTAATATACACAACTATACATACATTTGTTACACAGAACCATCTGAGAAGCCGTCATTGGAAGCTGTTTGGAAAAGGGCTCTTTCAACAAATACTTGTACAGGTGATTGGATGAACCATCTGTCAAATCAGACAATTTAGAAACAACGGGGAACACCTGACAGAGAGAAGAGTGGAAGACAACAACAACTAAAAGGAAGAACTCACCTCACTGGGGGTTGTAGTAGAGGTCGTTCCCACAGAGTGTTCAGTCTAGTTCATGTACCTCGTCCTGCATGGAGACGGAGGGGCGCCCGGCTTCGCTCAGACGTTTGGCCATGATGTCCCACTGTGGAGCCAGGACTTTGGATTTAGAGCCTGCAGACGATGAGAAGAACAAGAGATGAAGATCAGTCCTCTGATCTACTACTGAGCTCACTAAAAGGATAAAATCTTCTGCCCCCTGGTGGCTCCACAGAGTACTCATTCCTCATGAATAAACAGTATTCATATGAATGTTTTTGCCTTATTCTTTGATTACTCTTAACCTTATCAAAAAATACATCCATAAAATCTTCCCACAGCACAACTGACGTCAGGTTTCCACATTTCCAATCAGAGCTCATCAATGTTTACAGCGCTCGAGGTAATCAATTTGCACTAATTACATCTTTCTTTTTTTAATTGATAATTAACAGCAGTGAGTAAACAGCTGAGTAATGTAAAGACAACACTATCAACAGTAGAAACAGTAAATCACTTGTTCTATACAGCAGCAACAACCGGCAGACAGTATTTGGCAAACACCAGTTCACAATAAAAGATTCAACAAATCATCTTTATAAATATTCATTATCGTGTTGTTGACAATCTGACTCTGGCTTGTTTAGACAACAACCATAGAACATGAAACAGTATTTATCATCACTTTACAGCTTGTGCTTTGCTACACCTGCGACGTCTGACACGGCAAATAATGAAACCGGCTTCATGAAACGCTGACATGGATCTAAAACCAAGGCCAGCAGGTGAGAGATGAGGTTGTTTTTACATTTATGTTTGTGTACAGATAACTAAACAAGAAGCTAATTAATAAAACATCAGCGTTACTGGCAGGTGGATTTCTAAACTTTGGAAAGAGCCAGGCTGGCCGTTTCCTCCTGCTTCCTGTCTATATGCTATGCTAAGCTAATCGCCTCCTGGTTTCTACCTCCATGCTTGAGGCACAGACTAGGTGTCAAACTATAAAGCTGTCTGTCTATCATTAAGCATGCATGTCTGTGTGTCCTTCACATATCTCAAGAATCGTTCATCTAATCTCGTTCACACTTGGCGGGTGTATTGCTGGGGACCAAAGGACATGCAGTGTTGAAGTTGGTGCAATTTGGACACACGACACGTTCAATATCAATAAACTTTGAATAAACAAGCGATCGGCGCTCTGTGCAGCAGAGTTGAGTCGAGCGTGTCGTCCGCAGCAGGCTTCTTTACAGGCTGTGGCTCAGTGACTGCAGTTCACTTCTGCTGCTGGATGCTGGATGTACTAATGTTACAACCAAACTCTTCTTCACTTCCCTCGACTCAATGAGTGATAACGCTGCAAGCAGCACTTCCGTGGGGCCGAGCAATCAGCTCACTCCCAACGGGGGTACGCTCCGAACGGGCACGCCCCCTGACAACACTGCAAGCAACGATACCGAGAGCCAAGCAACCGGCCCGCATGCGCTCTGAACAGCCACGCTCCAAACGGGCATTGCACTAGTTTGTTGAACTATTCATTACGTGAATTCTATGGAAACAACAATATCTTAATTTAACGACTAAAACAAAATAAATAATGCAACAATTATTAAATACCGATGAAAAAATTTACATAAAGAAGAAGAAGAAAAATGCCCAAGATGACGTCCTCAAATGTCTTGTTTTGTCCATAACTCAAAGATATTCAGTTTACTTTCATAGAGGAGTAAAGAAACCAGAAAATATTCACATTTAAGAAGCTGCAATCAGAAAATTTTGACTTTTTTCCCTAAAAAAAAATCACTCAAACCGATTAATTGATTATCAAAAGAGTTGTCTATTTATGTAGTAGTTGACAACTAATCGATTAATCGTTGCAGCTCTACAAATTACACATGATAAGAACGACTTACTTGATAAATTGGTGGTATAAAATAAAAATAAAAATAAAAACTAATCCCTCAACCTTGATCCTGGCTGCTTTCCAACCTAAATCTCCCCCTGGTGTGTTATCCCAGCCTGGGCCTGAGGTGGGCTCACAGACCAGTGGAGATGCTCTCCCTCAGGATACACTTACCGAGCCCTCCTCCTCTTCCTCCTCCTCTTCCTCTTAGCTGTTACCATGACAACATAGACTGTAGCCTCCAGCTAAAGCAGCAAGGCCGATCCGATCCTCTCTCTCTCTCTGTGTCTTTCTCTGGCGTACTCTCACTCTCTTGATCTCTCAGTCTGTCTCTTCCCCTCTCTCATTTCACAGGGGAGAGGGGAAAGTGGGACATAACCCAAAAAAATAAGAACCCCACACAAACTCTTAACCCTTCGGCGATGGATCTTAACGGTGTGCTGTAGCCATCGAGTGAGCCGTGAAGCTCAGATGGGCCTTCACGTTCTCTTTAAATATTCAAATAATCAATGTTTAGCGAAAATATCAAACGCTTTAACATTTATGTGTAATGTAATACGTTTAAATTTGTGTTATTATAGTTAAAAATATTAAAATTAGACTGTAATAATGTGAAAAAAAAATTAAAATTTGTTTGAACATCTGCCTTTAAACTAAAATTTCCACATAAACCAACACAAAAAAGTGCAGCTTCAAGAAATTTCCTTCATAGAATATCATATCGTATGAAAAGTCTCACATTAAAGTAAGAGATTAGAGGAAATAATTGCTTATATCATGATTTTTTTCAACTACAGCAGGGATGTAAATCAAACTAGATGTTTTAAAGTGTGCTAATATTCTATAATAACTAATACTGGATGATAAATCAGAGTAAAATGATGATACAAGATATCAACAACCAAAAAAAAAGCTCTATTATCATGATGCAAAAAATAATCTTGATGAAACATATGGAGTTCAGTGAAAGTGAAAGCAAACAGACACACTGTAGTGTCTCCTCTCACTCACCATCCAGTCCGTTGTGCTGTTCGTAGCTGCGTTTGCCCAGGATGGTGGGGGAGCCGTTGTTGAGGATGGGAGAGGACTTTATGGGCGTCAGGCTGCCTGTCGAGATGGACGCTCCGCGAATCGGGGGGTCGGGTTTGGCTGGACGGGGATGTGCTTCTGTAGGTGAGAGAAGAGGACACATGAAGAGTTGGGAGGGAGGGAGGGAAAGTAAGAATCGGAGAGGACAGCATAGTTGTTTTAGATAAGCAGAGAAGACAACAAGGAACGACGGAGGAATACAAGACACAAAGTCACAGAATATTTTCAAACTATTGAATTGGACTAACATACTTGGTTGGTATTTATTTTGAGGGACCACAAATGACTCTCAGTGATTCAAAAAATAAAGATATTTGCACTTTCATACATATTTACAAAGGTACTTTCAGAAAATACTGTAAGGCGACCGTGGCTTTAATCCTTTGAGAAGAGCAAAATGAAATTCTTTTCTCAGAATCAATGTGTGTTCATTTCAGGAAGACAGCGTTAACACCAAAGTTTAACAAGACTACGAGTCTACAGCAGGGCTTCTCAAAGTCTGGACCAAGGTGCGCATCCGGACCGAATGGCAAGTCAATCCAGACCCAGTCCAAAACCCGGTATGAAACGGGCACGGGCTTCTTCTTACCTAAATACCGAACCACAGACTCCAGAGGTTTACGTTCCGCAGGTTTCAGTGGCGAAGGCTTTTTTGGCCCTTCTGGCAACCGCAGGGCACCTGCAGAAATTCAGTGCAAACATATGGTAAATTAAGAACTTACATGGATTTCACACAGTCCACCTGTGAGGACAAAGAAAAGACCCTTACACTCGGCCTTTATGGCTGCTGTGTTGACAGGGAGGTAGGGGTGCCTGGCGAGATACCGCGGCCTGATGATGTCCTGGCAGATGCGACGTGCGATCTGCGTCAGGCCGGTAGTCTGCAGGAAGAACGCCTGTCTCGTCTTCACCGCGAATTTGGGGCTGCCGCTGTGCCGCAGGGGCAGGCCGTGGGGGCTCTGTGGGGACAAACACATAGATGACATTAATGTACAGTAATGTGTGTTCATTTGGAGTAAATGGTCATCTGAAATGGATTTAATCACTTGGATTTATTGATACCGGTCGGCAGAATGGAGCTGACTGGAATGCTTCCCAAAATGCACCATCCATTTAACACACTGGCCCGCCTAATGCACACTACCGAAGTCTAATAATAGTGTATGTGTATAAGAGTGTATGTGGTACTTAATCTGGCTTACTGACATAGTACACACAAACAGGTACGCACACACTGACAGTATTAACACGTTAATATGCTGTCATGGTTACTTGTGAGGACTGTGTTGTGATCTGAGAGTCTGTAACGGTTAAATGTAGAAACTAATTTAAGGTAAAGCACAAAAAGACTTTTGAAAAAGTTACAGTCAAGGGTTAATAATGTATTTTTGGACCAAAAACTGCTTAATCTGACTGAAAAACACCAAACGTGCTGGTTTCAGCTTCTCAAATGTCAGGATTTTATTCTTTTTTTTTGTCATATATGATGGTAAACTGAATATCTTTGAGTGTTGGGGTGTTGGTCGGATAGAATATAAGCACTTTGGAGACGACATCTCGGACGTTGGGAAATTATAATGAGCATCTTGCACTAGTTGTATTGACATTTTAAAGCCAAATTATTAGTTGAGATAATGTAAATAAGTATCTCTAATGAGCAGACAAACCAAACTAACTGGTGGTTCAACTTACATGAGGATGAGAAGAGGAGGATGAACTATTCCTATAAGCGTAGGGGAAGGCTTTAAGCTGTTGTTTGGGGTTAGCAGACTAAATAAACTAAACATCCACTGAAGCGTGTGTGTGTGTGTGTGTGTTAGTGTGTACCAGGCTGCTGCGGTTGGGTCCAGGCCTCTCTCCATCCAATCTTGTGGGCATCTTCAGCCCTCCGTACTTCTTCCAGTAGGTCCAGCATGAAGCGCAGAGGCGACACTGCATGTTGGGAGGTCCCCATGAGTACCACTGGTAGGAGCTGCTGGCTGCACACACAAACACACAAACAATCACAGATGACTGAGTGCAGTGTGACAGAGCAACACACACATATATATACAGTATAAAACATGCCCACGATGGCTCACGATCCACACATAATCATGGACACGTGCTCATGTGCACGCAGGCGAGAGCACAACCTTTAATCAATCGTCACTGAATTAACTACAACCACTAAAATAACTACAATAATACTCTGCTGCAGGGCACGTAATGCTATTCTCTCGCTCTCCTCTCCACTTTGTAAACTCAGTATCAGATGTGTGCCACATATAAAAGAGTACGGCATCAATCTGTGCTCATTAAATTAACAGTTTTAGGGACATTCTTTAACTGTTTATGGGAACGTAATGTGGTCGTAAGTTTTTGGAAGGAGGTTCTTGACATGATCAGCCAGATAGAAAAAACTGAAAATCTCTTGTTGGCCAAAGTTGTACAACCTTACCCAAGTGATTCTATCACTAAGAAGAGTGACCGTGCACTAATAGACTTGTGACTCTCTTACAAGCTGAGAGGGCAATAGCATTAGAATGGAAAAATGTCAACAAACCAAGTATGAATCAATATATTAAGGATTTATCAGCATGTGATGCTATGGAAAAACTAACATGCATTACTAAAGGAAAGCTGGCAGTTTCTGAAAATATCTGGGGGAGCTTCATATGGTTTTTGAAACAAAATGTTGGAAATAGGGCTATCAATCGATTCAAACATTTAATCGTGATTAATCAACATTTTTTATCTATTCAAAATGTACCTTAAAGGGAGATTTGTCAAGTATTTAATACTCTTATCAACATGGGAGTCGACAAATATGCTGCTTTATGCAAATGTATGTATATATTTATTATTGGAAATCAATTAACAACACAAAACAATGACAAATATTGTCCAGAAACCCTCACAGGTACTGCATTTAGCATAAAAAATATGCTCAAATCATAACATGGCAAACTGCAGCCCAACAGGCAACAACAGCTGTCAGTGTGTCAGTGTGCTGACTTGACTATGATTTGTCCCAAACTGCATGTGATTATCATAAAGTGGGCATGTCTGTAAAGGGGAGACTCGTGGGTACCCATAGAACCCATTTTCATTCACATATCTTGAGGTCAGAGGTCAAGGGACCCCTTTGAAAATGACTATGAACGTTTTCCTCGCCAAAATTTCAGAGCATTATTTAACCTCCTTCGCAACAAGCTAGTATGACATGGTTGGTACTAATGGATTCCTTAGATTTTGTAGTTTCATATGATGACAGTATCTTCACTCTAACTTTAAAACGGAGCCCGTTACAACCTCCAAAAGAGCGACTGCGTTAAAGAAATTAGTGGCGTTAAAACGGCATATCGTTAACGCGTTATTATCACGTTATCTTTGACAGCCCTAATACGAAATCACAAATACACCTCATATTGAAGATGTTTCACTCCTGTTTACAGGTTAAAAACAAAAACAAGCCTTTAACAGCAATATATCATCACATTAATCACTGAGGCTTCAGAGTACGTCCTCTTTAAGATGGTCAAATAAAAAAAACAAAACGCCTCTTCTCTTTGTTTTGGCCCGGCGTGCACATAAATAAAAATGCACATTAAACCAGTTATTTTCTCATCAAACTTTCCCACAACAGTTTCCAGAGTGGAAACATTTTAAAAGGCCGGCTTGGTGTTTTAGTGTATTAGTAAATTTAAGAGAACAACCTCTCGTCGCCTCTAACTTTCTCTGACATTTTAAATGTCAATACAGTCGATCACACAGCACAAACAATGTCATTAACCTGTATTTATGTTTATTGTCGAGTGTATTTAAAGGACTTCTGAGATCTTAGATTGCGCCTTTGAGCGAAAAGAAAAAGCTTGTGAATTAATAAATTCGTCTGTAAACAGATTTTTTATGAAGGGCATTTAAATTATATAACTTTTTAAGGTTCTGTGTTTCACTCAAGGTGAAAGCATATTCAGTACACAACAGCCCCTTATAAATATGAGTGCACCTGTGAATGCCAAAGCAGTTATCCCAAGTTCATCATGTACAGTTCAGCAAGACTTACTGGACTCTTTGTGAAATCTGCTCAAAACTAATGATTTATTTTAATTTCAATAATGAAAAGAACCAGCAGCTGTTGCAGTTACATGATGACCAGCAGTGTTACACATGTGAGTGACTTACTGTAGCAGCTTTCACAGGCTCTGCCGAGGCCGGGGATCTGCGCCGAGCCTGGAGGTCCCGGGACCCCTGGCACTCCTGGGAGTCCTGGGACTCCTGGAACTCCTGGAACTCCTGGAACTCCTGGGACCCCTGGGACCCCTGGGATCCCTTGGACCCCTGGAACCCCTGGGACCCCTTGGACTCCTTGGACTCCTTGGACACCTGGGACCCCTTGGACACCTTGGACACCTGGGACCCCTGGAACCCCTGCAAGTCCTGCAATCCCTGGAACCCCTGGAACCCCTGCTCCATTCACCAGAGCTGGTTTTACATTGTTACTCAGCTGGTTGGGGTTTGGCTTGTTACTGGAGGAGGGAGGGGGGGGGGCACACAATCAGGGAGAGGGGTCAGACCAGCAGAGATAATACTGGCCAAAGAGAATAGACAACATTCATCAGTCCGCTGCCAGAGACAGCAGTTATACTGATACTGTACTGAGGGCTGCCATGAATACTAATAGACTGAAAGAAGCGTTTGTGCTCCCAACAACAGCAGCAGATGTCCAACTTGCCGTCGCTGTAGAGGGTCAGAACAACTCTAGACTTTTCTTGGACTCTCCATGTATTCAGATGATCTCTGATGAATACAATTTGAACCCGATATTTGATTCACTGATGTACTCACTAGTTGGGGATGTAGACCTGCTTCAACTTGCTTTCTGCCTCGGCTGCTTTTAATCGTTTCTGGAGCAGAGACAGACAGAGGATGAGGAGGAGGGAGAGAGGAGAGGAAGAATGGTTTGATTAGAGAGGTTACCTCCAACAACAACAACACCCCCCCCTATGGATTTCATTGATTTTAGAGTATGGTATATTTCTGAATGAAACCGACTCATTTCTAATGAGAAAAATAGGGTTATGATTATACGTTTTGATTTAGAGCTACCCTTATGACAAAATACAGATGTATGACAAAACCTTTAGGTTGCGTCCGAAATTCCAGACTAACATGCGATTTAGTACGCTAAAACAGTATGTGAGATTTGTTAGTATGTCCGAAACCTAATATGAAACCAATAGTACGGGAATTACATACTATTTCAGGTGAAATATTACAGTATTTAAACACTGCACACTATTGCGGCATTAATATCCCACAATGCAATGTGGTAGTGACAACAATGTTCATAACAGACGTTGACGGACAGCTCTGTAACGTCAATAATGCTTCAATTTAAGTATAATATTTCACTTTACTCGGCGTAACATAGTTTTTTAAATTAATTCAGACTTTGATTCTCACAAACTGTCGTTTTGGTCACATGAGGTTACCGTGGTTACACGTCTCCAACCGGCAAGGAGGCTCTCAGGAAGTGACGACGTAAATTACTGCTCAGTGTGTCCGAAAAGACACATACTACTGTTTATTCACACAAAAGTATGTTAAACGACAGTACACAGATTGAGTATGTAGTGCATAGTATGTGATTTCGGACGAAGCCATACTCAAACTGACACTGGCTAAACTGTGAGAAAAAAGGAGAATAAAAATAAAACTAAATTGTATCATTGGCCAGAAAAGTAAGAAACAAGTCAAGTGTAAAAGAATTAAAGAGGATAAACAATACTATTTTTTCACTAGGGATGTAAATCAGATGCAAACAAAAAGGTCAATGTGTAACAGTTATTGGGTTTTATTACACGACTTTGTTGAATACTCGATTCTGATTGGTCAATCACGGCGTTCTACGGTCTGTTATTTCTTTGTAGCAGCCGTTGCTATGTGTAACAGACCGTTGCTATAGGCGCAGTTCTGATGTCGGACTCTGGAAAACCACATTTGTGTAAAATTGTTGATTTCTTAAGTAAGTCGCCGTGTAATAAGCGGGATAATGTAAAGCTAGCGGGTCATTGTTGTGAAATAAACCCCTTCAGGGCGATGAGAGACCCTGTCTGGGTTTAGTTCACAACAATGACCCGCTCTCTGTACATTATCCCTTACATAAAGAATGAAAAAAATACAGCTAGCTATGAATGATAAAATGCCCATTATGATTTTTTATTAAATCCCTGAGATATAATGAATGTATTTTACCTGCTGTACATATCTGTCTGTGGTCTTCCACATGTAGTAATACTCAATAATACTCGTCAGGGACTTCCATGGCAGCTGGAAGAAGGAGAGAGAGCACAAGAAATAATCATTATTTCAGTGTAGTCGTTATTAAAATGGTGAGAGCAGACCGCAGCCTTGTAGTCAGCACCACCCAAACCGAGACCAAGTAATGAACAGAGTGTAATGAGACCGAAACAAGACCAAGACTTTGAGGGGTTGAAACCAAATCAAGACCAAGACCAGACCAGTGTGAGTCCCACACTGCATGACACACTTAAGATAAAATATGAAACATGTAAACCAGAGAAACTCCTCAAATTGATCTGAAAGATTCACATTCGCATAAAATCACCCACAAGAAACAAATGATTCCTCTTCATTCACCTCTTTTATTAACATATATACTGTATATGTCTATGTATATAAGTATACCATAATCAAAAGGTATTGCAGAGGTGAATTTTATGTGGGAATTGTCCTTTGTTTTCTATGAGCAATCACAGTAATGATGTTAACAAATAAATTAGCCAATGCAAAGGCAAATTAGTGATACGCCTGCAGTTGTGGTCTTGACTGGTCTTGAAATATTATCCTCTTTGTCTTAGGCCGAGGCAAGACCGAGTAAAATCGTGGTTGATTCGGAGACGAAGCCGAGGCCTTCACAAAGTGGTCCGGACTCGAGTACTACAACACGGGCAGACCGACAAAGAAACGTGTCATATTTTCTACACACACTTGACTGTCAAGACGCCATCTAGCAGTGGAGTTAGCACTCCCACATGAATGTACTAATGCCTTTAGCCCACTATATTTTACTCATCCGTCACAAAAACAGCATTTTATACAAGGAGATTCTTTCTATAAATGACCAAAAGCAACACGACTGGCCACCCAAGCTGTTTGAACCCACTGAAGCGGCACTGTTAAGTTCCCTCTGAGAAGTTTGAAAGGGGAAAATGAGCTGTCACGCCGAGGCCCCACCCATAATGGTGGTGTAGTCCTGTTGTTTGAGAGGAGGCCTGGGTGGAAACCTGAGTGAGCAGCACTGACAGCAGCCGGCCACCAGGTGGTGGAGTGATGCTCACAGTGAGAGCTTACAGCACAATGTGGTGTTAGTGAAGTCCAGCTCCATTCTCCTCAGGGCTGAGAGGAAGCTTTCTCCTGGTTTCTGACTACAGATCGCACTTCTCACAGATATTTCTGAGGAATGTTTCTCTGGATAAATGCTCATTGTGCTGAGCTTTAACATTCACACTCTTTACTAGGGGCTGGCTGCAATGTTAGCTTACAGGACTACTATTGTGGTTTAAAGTTGCTCTGTGTAACGTCAGCTAAATAACATAAATTCAACTCTAATTCTGTCGTTTCTGCACTCAAATTATGGGTGAACTGGATACCTACTGCATACATCTTTAAATCAGACTACAGGCATCCCGCATCCAGGATGATGAGCAGTGCTCAGTATGACTGCCTCACATATCTCCACTATAAAATTTAATTAAGCTGAAATGCTTTTTAAACAATCTGACTGAGAATTATTCAATATCTTGTTCACTTTCTTGCCAAGATCAATAAGAGTGGTCCGTTATGTCGGTTTCCACAATTACCTTTCTTATAATATTAATATTAGGGCTGCAACTAACGATTATTTTCATTGTCGATTAATCTGTTGATTATTTTCTTGATTAATCAATTAGATATTTGATCTATAAAATGTCAGAAAATGTCGATCAGTGTTTCCCAAAGCCCAAGACAACGTCCTCAAATGTCTTGTCTTGTCTTGAAAATATTCCCATTTAATTTTTTGTTGTTGTGTATTGTTCTATTAGCTCTTTGGTTGTTTTAACGTTGTACTTTTCTAATGCAGGACGAGGCTGTTTAGCAGAGAGGGAAGGCTCTGTGAATATAACTTGTGCTCAGATCTTCACCGTGCCCTTATCCTGTTTATTGCTGAAATAATAATCTAAACACAGAAATAAATGAAATGTTGAGATATAGTCCAACTGTATTATGTTTTTAAAAAGTTGTCTTACACCCCTTAAAATCGAAAATGCCTCGCGATGCCCTGTGAAGCTTTGGTGACCCCTAGTGGGGATCTGGATGCCCAGGTTGGAAACCAGTGGATTAATCCATAATCCATACAAACAAATACAAACAACACATTGTGGTTATGCAGCTGATTATGTGCTGGATTTTCCTTGCGACTTCCTGGACTTACCATCACTGTGATGTTTCCAGGCAACCAGAGGAGCTTGGTTTCCAGTCTTTATGCTAAGCTAAGCTAACCATCCACTGGCTGCAGTTTCATATCTCATTTCCCAAATTATCACACTATTACTTTAAAATATGATTTTTGCTTATGGTTTTGCTACTCACAAAATCCTGTTGGATGTCAGTGAAATCTTTGCCGTATTTCTCTAGCGCCTCCTCGAACAGGTTGGCCTCCGAGGCGCTCCACTCCTCCATTTCATCCCTGCAGAGGACGGGCCCACCCTGAGGCACCAGCGCTGCGATGGCTCGGGTCATGTCATAGCCTGTGGCGTGGAGGGTGTCCATAGCGTGAAACTAAACACAAGATAGAAACACATGTTAAGTCTCAAGACTTGTTATTGTCGTTTTAAACCACGTATGTGATGAATTTCTGAGATATTCTGCTGATCTGTTGGGAGGAGAATGACTTGTATGATTTGTTCAGTTCATGGAGTTGATATGCAGCCCCTTGTTCAAGGCTTTGGGGTGTGTGTGTGTGTGTGTGTGTGTGTGTGTGTGTGTGTGTGTGTGTGTGTGTGTGTGTGTGTGTGTGTGAGTGTGTGGATAGCTAGAAGGCCTCTCATCTATGTTTTATATATGAGGATAAGATCTAGGGCAGAACAGACCCACACCAGGCTTCTGGGGCCAAGTGCTTGTTAAGGATAACCACAGACGAGCCTCAACAATCACTAACAGACACACAAACACACACTTTAACACACACACACGTGCACTACAAGCACTTTCTTTGATTAACACAACTGCTACACTTTCCATCTATGGTGTGATGCTGATTTAACCCAAGGCCGCTTTCATGTATGTGCATGTATGAGTAGCTCACCAGGGTGATGTCTCTGGAGGCTGCAGCAGCGCTCATGTGCAGGCTGGGCTGCCGGACTGAACTACTGCAGTCCAAGGCTCTGGCGAACGTACCTACTGACCTACGGGACACAGACATGACGCAGAATATAATGAAAAAGTACATACAGAGAGACAGGAAATGTACTTTTTAGTTTTACTTTCACCGTCTAGATTTGGTGATTGATACAGTTCCCTCCGACGGTCTTATTCTGAACCATTTATGCACAAAACAATCCAGTGTTTCCTGATAAAATATTCAGTGTTGCAGAGCAAATTACACAACTGCAGTCAATTTGCACTGAATAGGATAAAACTGCTAAGCAACCATATGTAGCCCAAAAAATGGGAAATGAAGAACAACAAATGCTTTCTAGGAATAGTTAGAGCAGGCGTCTCAAACACGTCTACCAGCTACCAGTAGCTCGCTACCCGGCTCGCTAAAGGGTCAAAGAATATGTAAATAAATTAGATAAGTCACTTTTCAATCCAGTCAAATTCACAGACATCCCGCCCCCTTCTGACACAAAATGATTATCAGCTGTGAATTAAATGAGTTACGCTGCTGTCAAGTAGGCTTGCTGCAGTAGTCGGTGTTAGACGGTGTTCGGGTATACACCGATTACATTACTTGCCCACCGCCTTTTTTTTTGCTTTTTTTACAGAATTAAAACCCATTTAGTTAATTTTGGTGTATCAGCGCCGTGGTATAAATACATAGTCGGACAACGGACGCTACAAACTCAAAGTGAAAGTGTCAACATAGAGTAGCAGGAGTCAGATTTCACACACGGGACGAGAGAGAGAGTTGACAGACAAGACGATGGCGGAGGATTTGGTGTCAAAGCAAAAATTTAAAAGCGCCTATTCGGCAATATTTTGGATTTAAACCCAATGCTGTAAGAGAACCATAACGTTAATGAAGCAATCGCCGCGCGGAGTACGGAGCCTGCAGAAACCGGCGGGAAGCAGGAGCCATGAGACAGTTAGCTTAGCTTAGCATAAAGACTGGAAACAGGGGGAAACCGCTAGCCTGGCTCGGTCTAAAAGGAAACAAATCCGCCTATCAGCACCTCTAAAGTTCACTTATCAACATGTCGCATCTTTTTGTTTAATCCGTTGGAAAACCAAAAGTGCGAAAATGACACGTTGAGGTTTTGTGCACGACTGTTTCTCGTAACTTCACTGCACCCGAATTATGCTGCTTAAATTTACAAGATCCAACATGTTGATTAATGCGCTTTAGAGGAGCTGGTAGGTCTTTATGCTAAGCTAACCATCTCTTGGCTGAGGCTTCATATTCAGCATACAGATATGAGAGTCAATTTTCTCACCTAACGCCCTTCAAGAAAGCATTACAGTATGTATGAACATCTTTTCTTTTTGTATTTGTATGCTTTTGCACTTTGTGTGGACTTACCGAGCTACTACTAAGAACTGGTCGATCTGTTTCTCCGTCAGCGAGCTGTTGGGGTCCCAGATCTTCTCCTCTAGTTTCTCCAAGTCTCTGCCATCGTCCTCGCCTACACAGACCCAGAAGACACACAGACACAGTTAGTTCTCCTACGCTGTTCAAGGCCACTACGGCTCCTTATTGACCACATATGTACAGCAAGAGTTTGTAAATTCCACAATCAAATTAGATTTTCATCGTGTTTTTTTTTTCCTTTTTTAAAAATATTGCTGGCTCGTGCAAAGTTTAAATGAATCCCACAGTTGAATAGGTGCGGTCTGTCGAGCTGCCAGTCTGCTATAAACCAGCCAACCTGCCTGAGCTTCTAACACATGTAACAGAATTTCATTAACATGGGTTTAATTAGAGAGCTCGGTGTCCCCATGGTGCCTAATTGCAATTTCAGAGGTTTTCCCACCTGCTAAGAATAAAATTCTGGCAAAACACTGAAACCTAAAACTGGCAGTAAAAATAGTCACGTTTAAAAATGCTGAATATCTGCACACAATGCTAGAACAGAAGGTCTGGAAAATATCCTTCAGACTGTCGCTTGAATGAAAGTAATTCAACTATTTAATATTATGGACAAGTTGCAAAGATGAGAAACTCTTTGTCTGTGGAAGGTCTAGTGGAGTTTTAAATAGTTTGCTTTAAGATGCTTTCAGACAGCGAGCGGTTGCTGCAGCAGGCTTATGAATGCTCACGGCTCTTTGCCGCTGCAGATAATGCAGTTTATGATGGTTTGACTTTTTCAAATCGTCGCCTTGTGACCATGGCAACCTTAGAAACTACGGCGATACATGAGCTGATTTCACTGTATCTGAGTTGAGTGATTCACGCCTTCATCAGCAGAGAACAGACGGATTCATGACTCAGCTTTACACCCAATTCACACCAGGCAGCAGTGAAGTGTGGCTCGTCACAATAATTACGTTTTTCTGCGGCCGGGAGGCGTGTTCATGTGTTTCAGACGGGAAGAAATTCTTTGTAACAGGTCAACATGTCACAGGAGTCACAGGATCTGTTTACTGATTGGCTGCGGGTTCTCTCTGGCCGCTTTGCCACTAAAAGTTAAACTTTTCCAAACTTTTAGTTTGGCTGCACTTCGCTGCCGCAGCTCGCTGAGCTTGGGAGCGGCTGCTGCAGCTTTTCATAGACATTACATGGAAGCTCGCCGCAGACCAAACTTCGCCTCTGCTCTGGTGAGAATTCGGCGTCCGATTCAAGTCCGATTATCCTGTCTAAACAACATTTATAACACTAGTTAGCAAAACATGCTATTTTAATAATGCCATATTAACTATTCCCTCTGTTTTAAGCTGCAACCCGCTCTATTTGCCTGTGGGATGAGATTACGGGAGGTGGAGAGCAGCAGCATGTGGTGTACAGGCTGGTAGGATGGGAGGTAACATGTGGCAGCGTTGCGTCCTGCTGCCGCTGATTCAATATAGTGGACACTGACGTTGCTGGGCAGCAACCACTCGCAGTCTGAAAGCACCTTTACAGTTTGGACAGAAACTAAACAATGTGTTGAGTTCCAGGTATTATTGTGCATTCACACATACGTACGTGTTCAATATTTTTGTACAGGTTGCATTAAATTCAGTTGTTCAATTTGCTGCCTGTATACGTGTACACGTTATCCTGTAATAAAGGTCGTTCACGTGTTTTTTGCAACCTCAAATCCATTGATGTCAATGTAGATGCGCAGCAGGAACGCTCAAACACGGGAGCAACGCCGGCGCGATGCGCAAGAGTTCTCAAGCACCTATTTTTCAGGGTGTGACGGCTGCATCCCGAGATAAACATATTTCAACTTTTGTAACGCTGCAGCGCATGTCATGTGACGAGGAACAACCAATCACAGCCAGCTGATATCTTTTCTTTCTTCACTAAATATCAGTCTACGGTAAATACATGGAGGAGAAGTTAATCATTCTAGTGCAGGGCTACCCAGAGCTTTACGATCCGTCCCACGGACTATTTATATGCTTCACCCTTTCCATCCGAGGACGTCACAACATCTGGTTGAAAGTTCAGCCAAACTGACACAGAGAAGTCGAGCAGTAAAGCAACTGTGAGGGGATTTACGGTGCTGGAAATCATCTTTGTTTTGACTTTGTTTAGTTTAGTCAGTGACACTCACTGCTAAATTACCACGACTTCATCATCATACCACGCAGGTTGTGGTTGCTTAGTAACGGCAGGCGCGACAAAAGTGCAACCTCCCAAGCACCTTGGATAAAAGGATGACAGCAGCACGCCCGGCGTTTTCAACGCGTTTTTAGACACTACATGTGAACCGCCCCTCAGGAGGAAATGGGAGCTTTTAGCGGTTGTCTAGCAACAGTCAAAGTTCTTTTCAAGTAACATCACGCACTCCATCCTTTTCATCCTCTCCAGGTGACTGTAAAATCATCACTTCTGCAGCACATAAACAATAATCTGTTATTTTAAATGCTTTGATTATGTATAATCACGCTGCCACACTGTGATTGCCATGGAAACCCAGGTTAGTTGTTTTTTATGTAACTTATAAATATAAGTAAATGGTGGCTTAGGGCAGAAAAGGCCACTTTAAGTTCATGAAATGTTCTTGAGAATAAATAAAAGAAAAAGAAAAAGAAATCAGTACACAGAAGGGTAAAAGACCCCTGAAGGAAAATGTTAATGTTCTTCTGTGTGAATAAACTTCTCTGGAAAACTGTGTCAATTAAAAACTATTTTAAAGATTTACGTTTAAGTGTGATGTACCTTCTTTGAGGAGGTCGGTGATGTCGGCCTGGTACTTGTTCCCAACGCGGATCTCCCCCTTATCAGCCAGCAGAGTCTTTTGCTGAGGGTCATACACCAGCGAGTAGAAAAAGGCATCCTGGGAAATACAGATGGCAGGAAGGCGTGAGGATATGAAAGGAACAGGAAGCGAGACGGGCAAACGGAGAGGCGAAAGAGGAGTGTATTAGTCTCCGCTTGTGTGTGTGTGTGTGTGTGCATCTTCCCCTCTGCTAGTCTCTTGTCTCCTCATTACTGTATGTGAAGAGAACATTCTGGGTCAACACGTTGAATAATTCATCTGGAAACAAGAATCTCTTAACTCATAAGTCTCTCACACACACTCTTAGATGATCCTGAAATCTAACACACCTAATCACAGTTTAGACGACCCCGTCCTATTATTCTAGCATGAAGAGCTGGCGGTGCGTACCTCTCTGTCCAGGTAAGACTTCAGGGCTTCTGTCTCATTCAGCAAAGTCACACAGCACTTCCCCCTGGAGTCCAGGAGGGATGTAAGGAAAGGAAATGAGGAAGGGAAAAAAGGAGGAGGGAAGAAAGAGAGTTAACATGTGAGAAACAGAATACCGGACTTAAAGTCCAGGGGATAACACGTTGTATAAATGCTACCCTGGTCTAACTGTCTAAGAGGATACTTTGATGTCGGATCAGAAACTGCAACGATGAAGCCAAATTATTTACCAGCCAAATAGTCGTACCTCTCTAGCCTGAAGCGAACACGATTCGGCGGTGTGATAAATTCAAACACCTCATGTAACCTCGCTGCTGCCGCAGGTGTTAAAGTTAGAGAACTTCATCAAGTTTGAATCCTCCCTAAACAAACGGCTCATCAGAGTATTTTTATTCAAGCAGATGTCACAGTTAGCTCTTCAGAAATGTCAAGTAATAAGCTTGTAATGACTAGGTGGGTTTGCCTGGAGCTTACTGATGAGCAAGTTCTATATGTAGAAACGGCTTTCTGTTGACATTTAGTGCTCTACGTGCACATCCCATATGAATGGATTATTTTATGTCTGAGTTTGAAAGCCGACTGGCTCAAACTGGCTTTCCAACATCTTTCAGCCGTCATATAACCGTATGTGTAGCAGATAATGTGAGTGAAGGAATCAATAAATAAACACATCATCATCATCATCATATCATTATCATCATCATCATCATCGTCATCATCATCATCCTCCAAGTGAGTCAGAACTGCAGTTTTTACAGCCACAAGCACAGAATAGAAGGTGAAAAAAACAGCATACAAAACAGAAATAATGGGTTAAGTAGTCAAACTGATTAATAAATATCCAAGTTAAAAAAACAGTATGATCAGAGATGCAGTGATCGATCGGCCACCGGTTGAAACCGGCCGGTTGTCAGCTGATTAGCCGGTCACGGCGAACAGCTTAACCCATTATTTCTGTTTTAATACTGGGTTTTTACCTTTCATTCCATGTTTAAGGCCATAATATGTAAAACTAATTTCTACCCTTTGGATTCTGTGTGTGTGGCTGTAAAAACTGCAGTTCTGACTCAATTGGAGGATGATGATGATGATGATGTGATTATTTATCAATTCCTTCACTCACATTATCTGCTACACATAAGGTTATATGACGGCTGAAAGATGTTTGGGAGCCGTTCACACAGTCTAACAAACTCAGACATAAAATAATCCACTCATATGCGTGTGTGCAGTGCACGTTGAGCACTAAATGTCAGTCTCTCATTTATCAGATTTTTTTTCTGTCAAATTTACACACATGCCGCATGATTGTTTTACGTTGCGCACACAGCGATAATGTTGCAGCCATACACACACATCATGCGTCGAAGAAGACATAAAGCTCGCAATTTTTAACACCTGCATGTCCAAAATAAGAAGGTTCTTTAACTTGATGCAGTGTTGGAGAAAATGTAGGTTTTTAAAGTAAGGGATAATGTACAGCGAGCCGGTCATTGTTGTGAAATAAACCCGGATGCAAAGCCAGTTATTACATACTTAAGAAATCAATAATTTGACACGAAAATGGTCCTCCAGAGTCCAACATCAGAACTGTGTCCATAGCAACGGTCTGTTATTTCTTTATAGCAGGCTGAACGCTGTTTTTGACAAATCAGAATCGAGAATTCAGCAAAACCGTGTAATAATAATCAATGTTTTATAAAGAACATTCATTTGAATTTGAACTTTTCATGAAAGAAAAAATAAGAAAATGTTTGGGTGTGCTGCCAGTTATAGTCCTTGGACAGAAAAAAAGAAGAAATTGGAATTGGCCAAGAAAATTGGTGCATCTCTAGTTAGAGACAAAAGTTGCATTTACTGCTACTCAATAATAATATATAATATATTTGACTGACTTTTTTATTATAAAATAAAGCAAGCTTGACGGGTTGCACTGTAAACAGATACATCAGTTGTTCTTCTGTTTTAGTTGCTGCTCAAAGAGTGTTTTCTGTAGTTAACTGTAATATTAAACCAAACTTGCTGTTACCACGGTAACCACAGTCATCGGCAAATAATCCAGGACTGTAAATTACAATTTTTTTTCCAAGGATTACAATTTAAAATTTCATTTTAACAGTCAAAATTATTATTTATTTTTAAAACAAGTGAAAAGAATTATGACACTGAATCAAGATAATTGTACTTTTTTTTTTTGCAGATTTCCGATTCATTTTGATTTGTTTTGAGTTTATTGACAATCAGTTCCATGGGATGTTTTTTCCTGTTTTGAAAATTTGGAATTTTTGGCCTCAATTGTAGCACTAAGGAGTAGTTTTCTTCACAGCATGGGATAGGTATGTGCTATCAAAACAGTGCACACTGTGCGAGTCCAAAACTCTTGGGGGGGAAAAGAGGAAGAAAGAAAACTGAAACTAAACTAAAGCCGATCATTTAGTGGTGTAATAGCAGGATGGTGTTGGTGGTGGTGTTACAGCAGGGTACCTGATGTGTGTGGCAGGTAAAGACTCCAGTTGGCGGGACAAGAAGAGCTCTCTGTGTCTGAGCTGGTGTTTCTGTTTCTCGGGGAGGTCCGCCATCTCTGGATTCTCCATCTCCTCCTCCAACTCCCCTGGGTGGTGAAAGGGTCAAAGGTCAAACATATACCCATTGGATGAGGAGGAACAATGACGCCCACAGGGAGAACAGGGGAGGAGGAGGAGGAGGGGGATGCAAATGTATCGACTACTGCCACAACAAGCAGATATAAAAGCACAAGGATGCACCCTTGATGAGCTGGAACAATACAGTCCTCAGGGAGAAGGAGACTTGTGTATACACGCACTTATTTTGTATAAAATCTCACTGATTATGTCTACATGAGACCTGCGATATGAATCAAACAACATCTGGCTACGGTTTTCTCATCCAATCCTGCATTTCAACTCTTATTACAAAAGCAACGGCATGTTTCACACCGCTCTGGATTCTCCATCATTTTAATGCGCTCCAACTGTGTTTTCATTATTCTATTATTTGGCTAATCTCCTGTATTTCAAGCGTGAAAACTACTAAAAGAACCTGAATGGGATGTTAAAAAACACCAGTCTACTCTTCTATGTTATCCATTTAAACCAGCAGAAAGACACACAGCAGGCAGTTCTGTAGCTTCCATTGAGAAAAGGTCAGTAGTTTTTCTTGGAAATTGCGGACCTGAAATGCGGTTTATTTTCTTACAATTTAAAGTCACACAAAACTGTTTTTTCAAATGCTGATAGTGATACATTTTTAGACTTGGTGTCTTGAAATTTCAAGTAACACATAAATGAATAAGGCAGCCAGAGTTTATAACCGGTGGAATAGAAACAACCCACAGAAATCAGCTTTTATACTTTTCTTTCGTAAATCATGTGGACTACCTTGGGGCAAATTAGATCAGTTGAAATAATTAAAAATGGAAAAATATGTCTGTACTCGTCTCTTTATGAGAACCAATTTAAGTTTTGGACTGTAAGAAAATGTTTTTACTTTCTCCAAAAGTCAATTTAATGGTTAGGATTTTAGTTTAGGATAAAACAATTAGTTCACCCAAATTACACCCAAAAACAAACAAGCAAATTATCTCATTTATGCAGATAGCTTCACTTGTATATCCCCAGGTGTGGAGATGTCAGTTTCTGAGAATAAAATGGAGCTGAAAGGATTTTCATTTGTGGCGCTTAAAGCACTGAAAAAAAAAAAAAACTTGTTTCTTTCCAGGAACAATGTCCCAGTTATTCTGGGTAATCCCCAGACCTCGCTATCGGAAGTTTTTATTGGAACTTTCTACCTGTTCTGTGGATTATCCAGAGTAACAGGAACACTGTTTCTGGAGAGAGATGTCCTCCCTAAATCTCTATGTGTTTTTTGCTACTTTTGAGTACAAAAGAAATCCATTTACCTCCATGAAACTGGGGCAGTGGCAGAAATCAAAACATGATTAAGTGAAGAATGGGTGAATGGACAAATGTGTGTGTGTAATTTGGGTGAAATGACCCTTAACATCCGCACTAGGATTAGTCTAAGATTACAGTTTGCGTTTAGGATAGACAGACTCCATAAAGGACAGAAGTAAAAGGATGTGTGTTTATGTTATGTAAAGGGGTGATTCGGTGTTGCACTTGCATAAAGTTGAGGAACTCCCAAGACGATCTGTAAAAACGCTGGATCCTACGTTTACCATCCCGACCTGTCAAACACGTATGTCTGGGGCGCCTGGGTTAGCTCAGTTGGTAGAGCAGGCGTCCATGTATTAAGGCTTGGTCCTGACCGCGGCGGCCCGGGTTCGAATCCAGCCTGTGGCCCTTTCCGCATCCACTCTCTCTCCCCCCTTTCAAGACTCTATCCACTGTCCTGTCATAAAAATGGAAAAATGCCCCCAAAAAAAAAAAAAAATACACGTATGTCTTTCAAACTGACTGCACCCAGTTTGTAAGGCAGGCCTCATGTTAGAATGATAAAATCATTTGGGTTATTTTGTCAGACTTAAAGCTCATCCAGAACCACAGTAAACATTACAAACTGCTCTCAAAGGCTGACTCTACTTGACTAGTAAACTGACCTTTGTGTGCAAAACTGAGGGAGTTTCCCTTTAGGCTTGTGCTGTTGATTGAGCTAATTTCTCTCAAGTCAGTCTCAGCATGTTCGGCATTGTGTCTGGGAGCACTACGACATGGATGGGCGAGGATTTCTCTTTCATTCCAGGTGTAACCTTGACTATCCGGGAAGCTTGGATTAACAGAATCGATGGTGAAAAACAGTCTTCGATAAGCGACTGTAGGTCACGTGTCCGAGTCATCCTATAAGAATAGATTTAGCTGCTGCTGGTCGGCAACATCTCCACCGCACATTCGCTTCCTCATGTGTGGATGAGGGGAGTGGAGGAAATGAAGGTGGGAAGAAGAGGAAAGAGGAGATAAGAGAAGGTGAGATGGACAGGAAAATAGATAAACAAAGACAAATAGAAGGGCACAGAGGGAGGAAAGTGTGGCAAAAGAGATGAAGACAGAGAGACGTAAAGACAGCGAGGAGGAGAGAGGGAGAGGAGGAAGGGGAGCGATAGAGAAATCAGCGGGGAGAGCGAGAGAGAAAGACGGAAAGAGAGAGAGTGGTAGAGAGAGTAAGTGCAACAGAGGGAAAGAAGAGCAGTCGGTGCGTGCTCCAATTCATTTGGAGTTTCATTAAAGGAAGCGAGACAGAAAGAGGGAGACGGGGAGCAGAACAAAAGCAATCAAGGGATTTTCAGGAGAAGAGATGTGTGGCCAAAATCAATAAGTACTCCTTCACTCCCTCACTCACTCTGCCCAGCACTCAGCACCCAGCAGACACACTATCGGTGCCCAGGCACAGCACACACACACACAGCACTCCGTCTTCTGCCATGTAAAAGCAACAAAATATGGACTGAGATTATTAATACACACACGATTAAAGGGAATAGGAGAGAAGGTGGGAAGCTGTAGGAAGGAGACAAACATGAACCGTGTGTGTGTTAAGCTGTGCACACGATGCACGATTTCAGAAAATGTTGTTGTGTAATGCTTACTCTTACTGTACGAGTAGATCGTTTTTGCAATGTAAAGCCAAAGCTCACGATTTATGTGCTCACACTGTACGATCGGATCATCAGTCACAACACTGTAGGTGTATAACATCGCTTGTCGGCCCCCGCGGGCTGTTCTGGCTGTTGATAGTTGTCAATAAAGATTTGAAAGCTCCGAGGCAGGTGAAGTTTGTTTACTAGCAGAGGTCTGTACGGGTCACAATGCTAACAAGGCAGAAACGTGCTACCTTGATCACCTGGTCTGCTGAAACGTCTAAGAAGCTAGGAAGACATGGACAGTATGGCTTGTCCATTTTGCAGAGAGAATTGGAGGTAAGCTAGCTATGTTTTACTATATCTATTGTACATTATTATCTTGATAGCTATGCTCTGATTACTGTAAAAAAGTAGAAAGAAAGGAACTGACGTTGGGGAATCGGCTCATGGCTCTGCTTCAACAGAGCCTGTGGACGGCCGACCAAAATTTCTGGCATGTCAGAAATTGTCTGAAGGTCTGTCGGGGGGAGATAATCGGTCCTCTGTCCCCCCGAACACTGCACAGCAAACAACACCCAACGAAGCTGAAATTCGGTCCGACTCTAAAATGAGTAGTGCGGCTCAAAATTCAGGCTAGAAACGGGCTCAAATCGTACAGTGTATGCCCAGCTTTAGAGAGGCATCTATGCGTGTGCGACATGACTAAAACATGTTTTGTGGGTACCTAATTCTTACATTGTGTGCATGTATACCCGGCGGCTCATAATGAGTTCAAAACTGGTAGTGCTCGTGGCGTTTCCCCTACAAAGCACTGCATTAGCATGAAAATCTATAACACTGCAAAACTGAATCAAATTGCAAAAGGAGTGTATTAATTATTGGCAAAACTGTCTTTTACTGCGAAGGAGACGTACTGTAGATGTGAGCCACGCACAAGCAAAAATAAAAACCAAAATGTGCATATTTTTGGGCACTTTTTTGACAGCACATCAGTTGAATCGTTAAAAGAAAGAAAATGAATGACAGCAACTCTTAAGTTATGCAGGAACTGCGTTAGAACCGGAATCAATCACTTATCTGCTGAGCTGCATCAGACAGATCCTCCTGACGCATCTCATCTCATTATAGACTTTAGTTTTCTCATCATTATTGTTATTATTTGGGCATTTTATGCCTTTATTGGACAAATAATAGTAGAGATTTGACAGGAAATGAGGGTATAACAACAATTGTCCCCAGCTGGACGCAAACTGAGGACATTGTGCGTCATAGTCAGGACTAAAGGTGGGCGATATGTTTCCAACTGGCCATCGTCAGCCCAACAACCAGCGATTGCCGATATATTCCTGATAATATAGTCTTTCTCTCTCTCTCTTCCTCAGAGGCAGATCATTTAATTTACAAACTAAAATGACAAACATCGCCCAAGAATAACTTACCAGCGATGTACGCAGCCAATCGCCGATAGTCAATATTTTCGTCTAATCGCCCAACCCTAGTCAGCACCTTAACCCCCCTAAATATGCGGCGTTTGCTATGTGATGAAGCACTTCTGCTCATTACACCTGAAGCTTAATAAGCCTGATATTAGATTATATAAAAGATAATAAGGTGTACATATTTTTTAGGCAATAAAGAGTGCCTCCACTATAAAACACTGTGGATAACCCAGTCACCTGTTCAATAGTCAGAGCAAGCCCAGAAAATAAACATGAGCCTCTGAATAACCATATATTAGAAGAGGAGGCACTCTTGCATGAAATAAGACAAATGCAGACATGATAGGATATTATTTTCACTTAAAAAAAATAATTATTGGAGCCTCCTTACTCCAATAATGTAATGTACCAGTTGCTGTGATGTCTGTGTGGGAGAAATTTGTTTTTTGGGCTAAAAAAAAAATGAGGAGGAACTGGAGAAAATTGAAATATTATTACTCCTGTCTGTTGCGTTTGTATAAAATCTACTGCATGTCTGTCCTTCTTTGCAGCTCTTTATGATATTTCCCCCTTTATTATCCTTGTAAAAAGGTGTTTTGTTGAGTTTTTCTTTATCTGAAACGCGGGTCTGCATCTGTATGCACATATCCATCAAGTATCCAGGTCATGTGGTGGTACATCAGCTGGCTGGCCCTTCCAACTGGCCCCTGGCTGAGCGTCCTTGAGTAGCAACTCAACTCCCCAACCTCAGTCCTTCTCCTCTCTTCCTCCTCGGAGCCAATCTCCTGGCAGTGCACCCACACCATACTCTCTACAAATTGCCTCTCCATCTCACCTGTCCCGGCCAATTATCAATTATTGATGAATGGGTCGCCTTACAGGGCTGAGAGACGGCGAGGGGAGGGGGGGGGGGGGGGGCTGGTAGAGGGGAGAGCAGGCCCGAGGGCGAGAAGAGGAGGTGAGGAGAGCACAGCAGAGCGTTATTACCTTAACAAACTGAATGCACCTCTATGATACAGTGTGTGTTAAAGTCTAGAGACAGAGGCAGACAGCGACATGCTTCAGCTCAAAAAATCATCTGTCGAAAGGAACATAACAGTTCCAACTAAAGCGGGGAGATCTATCAATATAAAATCAATACTGAGACATGAGAAGAGATCGTCTGGGAGTTTGGTTGTGGTTATATTGTGACATAAGTTCAATATTGTCTTAAAGGGTGCATTACAGTAAAGTGATACTATTTTCTGACCTTACATAACTGTCCTGTCCTTTTTTTCCTTCTCAGTGACTAAATTAGCAACCTATATAAAAAATACAATTTATGAAAATACCAATAGTCTAACCCACAACATCATCACATAATCAATACTGAGACAACGGTTTTGTCAATACAGCCCAGCTCTAACTCCTGAATGAAATGAGGTAATTCAGATGGTGTCCTCTGATCTGTAGGCTACGACATGTTGGCCCAGTCAAGGACATTAGTGTTTGTAAAAAGTATTCCCACCTCACACAAGCGCATTATGAACATTTTTTTTCCTCCATTCACAGCAGCACATTCCAAACAAGAGTAAGAACAAGAGCAGCACAGTCAGTAGAAAACTATACGGTACAACACGTGCTGATCATGTCTCGTGTCCGTCACATTGTGGTTACAACGGGACTTCACTTAATCCCTAGAGGTAAAGCTCTATAAGGAAACTACTACAACATGAGAGTGACGGTGATTTAAGTGGCTTTTATCGAGTGAACAGATCTGGTAATTTTCAGATCGAGTTTTCCTGCATTGTCACACTGGATGGGATTACGAGGACTACTATCTGAATTAGTGCATCATGTCTGAATGACCTCTCCTGAACATTAGACTCTGATTCGGATTATTAGACGTCAGCGCTATAGTCTGCGCATATTCTAGCATTTTTTGTGAGTATGCAAGTTAAAATTTCACATGGTCGCATTCGTGCGAGTGCATGAATTAGAGCTGCACCGATAAACCGGTTGTCAGCTGAACGGCCATGACCGGTGACCTCGATTGGTCTCATATATCCGATTTTTTTTGCCAGTCAAATTTACACAAATGTGCCGCATGATGGTTTTACGACGCACACACAGCTGCACAGACCGTAACGTCACAGCCACACACACAACATGCTTGGGCTTGCAGCCGGGCACTGCCGCAGAGACATCAGCCTCAAAACACCGCCGTTTGAGGTACATTTACACTTGCACACACAGAGAGAGGAGACGATGAGCGCAGACAGAGGGATGGCAGTGATCTCTCTGGTCTGACTGGAGGAGTGCTAAGAGTGTGCTGTAGGTTGAGGCCCTCAAACCCCCCACCCGGCTGAATCTTCAAATATTCGCTGTTACTACCGTACTAATTACTACCGTTGATTACTTTTGGAGAGGAGGAGGCTGGTGGGGAGGGAGAGACAACAAGAGGTTACGACTCGACGATGAAAGTGCAGGCAGGGAGACGCCGACTGAGCCAGTGAAGAAGAAAAAACAGTGTGCAACCAAATCATGTGCTGGTGCGACCAACTGAGAAAGTGGAAACGCTGGACTTACATATATCAATTGGTGTGTTTACATGCGCTCAAAAAGAGTACAGCATTTTTGAAAAATTGTCAAAATTGATGCAGCAGAGGGCGAGGTATCCTAACTTTTAGTTGGATCCTATACATCTCATGTTGTAACTGAAATATGTCTTTTCATTAGACTCTCCCTGGCTGCTAAATACCAACATCTTTCAAACTCCACATCTCCACTTTGTAACGCATGCTTTCCAAAATTCAAAATTTATGGTCTCCAAATCCCGAGCCCAGATAACTTTTTGTTGGCATCATAAGGGATAGTTTCCCCAGACACAACAACGCGTCCTCCAGAGAAACAGAAGACATTAAACAGCTGTTTTCACAGGCTGAATAGTTCTTCTCATGAACTGAATTTGATGTGTAAAAAAAAAAAAAATCACTGGGATTCCCTCTTTAAGGAACCGGAGTTAAATTTCTTAAATGTCATGTAAACAAGAAACTAAAAGTCTGTAATTGGGGTGAGGTGGTACACGGTGTACGTGTATGTATGTAAACAAAGTTTAACAGTAATCAGATCTTTGACAGCCCTAACTTAAACCTTTTTAAAAATATATGAAAGATAAACAAAAGTTTAGTTTAACGGCAGAAAGATAAACACATACCCAAGACTATATAGTTACACATAATGCAAACATTCTGTATGCAGGGTTAGCTTGATTGTTTGCCAGCTTTCCCCCCACTTTTTTCCCTGACAAAAAGAACAAGTAATTACATTTTTATAATACTGAAACACTAATATTGACTAATAAGCTGAAACAACAACATGAAATCTCTGTGTACACCATAACAAGGCACAACAACTGCGTCGACATGAGGCGAGGATGCTGCCTTCACTTTGTAATCATTACAGCTGATAAGGACGCAGTTCATAAAGCTCTGCAGCTGCAGATGCAAATGAGAAATTCATCCTCTCATTGTAGGACGTACTTCCATTATAACATCTCATCATCTCGTGTCAAATATAGAGAGGTTGTGGAGCTCAAGTGGAACAACTACTACTACGGGCAGGAGTAGAGCCATGGAGACTGCCATCCTGCAAATTAATCCACTTATAAAACGGTGATAAAAGCATCCAGAACTGTGACTTGTGACATAGGTCTATGACCCACTTTGGAGTCCAAGCAAAAATAAACTAGTGGTTTTAATATACTGCACTGGTTCTACTTTTGTGCATCAGTTCACTGGCAACGCTGTTGTCTATTGTTTATGGGAGCTAGGAGCCACATCTCAAAAATAGAAAAAGGTTTGAGTCATGGCAAATTCAAACGTCTGAAGGGAGGGGCCGGGGAGGTAAAATGCCAAGTCCGCCACAGGATCTGACCACTCAGGAGGCTGCTTTCGCTCACAGGGGAGGAGCTAATGCCGGAGTTGGAGGCCCCGTGTGCCCCAGTGCTCTGAATCTCTGCAAGCAAAATATTTGATCAATGACTCACAGCAGACACACATAAAGACACACACGCTCTCACACACACACACACACACACACAGTTGACTGCTGTTCTCCACTGATCCATAACCAAACTGAATTAAATGCACCCCTTCAGCGATTCCTGTGACAGGACCCAGAGCTAAAGACTCAAGTCCATCATGCATATAAGAAAGACAAGAACGCGCACACACACTCACACACACACACACACACACACACACACACACACGCACACATACAGTGAGGCAGCAGCTACAGAAACGCAGACAGGATACAGCCCACACCCATGCGGAGCACAGCCATTCCTGCCATGCATTTTTTACATATTGCAAATGTCTGGAAGCCCCTCACCGAACTGCAGCTGGCAGAGCTCAGCCAAAAACCGAGAGGTCTATATAGAAAACCGCCTATACAAGGGCGTTTCTGCAACTACGGGCATTTTTAAGTCCCAGCAATGAAATTTGGGATTTATGTTGAAATTTGCAGTGCAATGATTGATAAATACATACACAGTGTTATTATCCAGCTCTACATAAAAAAATATTACTAAATAATGTGGTTTAATACAATTTATTAAGCATTTTATGGGTCCAAACACCACTTTTCTTCATGTCCCATAACTGTGGTTTCCTTTTCAGGGTGTACAGAAAAATCATGAAATCCCTTATTTTAAAAAAAATATTTTTATATCAATATTTACAATGATGCACAAAGCTTGATGGAAATTAATTTGAATGTCTTAAAAATATTATAGAAATTAAATTAATTAAATTGTTTTAAGAACAAGTGATGAAAACCATAAAAAATGTTACAGATTCAAATCTTAACGACTATATGAAGCTGCTGAGCGGCTTGTCAATAAAATGAGAATAGCTGGTCTATCTTAAAAAGGACAGCACAGCTTAAGTGAGCCTGCGCTGAAGTTATTGCTAATTTTGGGGCAAACCCCCTTCACTTTAATCAGCAGGTGGCGAGCAAGACACTGGAAGTTAGCCTTGGGTCTTGAGGAGTTGTAGCATTTATTCATCAACAAATAATCTGTACACACACTGCTACATTCACAGCTATAACGTTACTGCTTCTCTCGCTCTCTCGATTGATCCAGATCGGTGAATCGTTGCATCCCCTAGTTGAAGGCATGGTACACGTGTGTGCACATGATCAGGACGGTACGTCCTCCGCCTCATTTTGAGCCAGGAAAAAACCCTGATTATAGACTTTCTTAAAGGGACACACACACACTGACAAAGTGATGCTGTGTGGTCCAACAGAACAAACAATCCCCCTCCTGCCATGGATACACCCTCCCAGGCCTCACACACACTCAAACGTAAGCTCATGCATTCACACAAACACATGTGCCCTCTTTCAAATAGGATACTTTAGTAGCTTTCTCTCTCTCGCCCACACACACACACACACACACAGGTTCACACCCCAAGAGCCAACAGTTAGCCTGCCACACCCAGTTAAAGTCTAGTGTTTGGTTTAGCTAGCCAGGGCTACAGGATGGCAGTGTTTCTACTGCTAGTATGACAGCAGCTCTACTGGCATGAATAGTGGAGGGAGTTAAATCAAACTGGGCTAAAAATGTATGTAAGTTTCTGGTAGGGATGTCACGGTACCAGAAATCTAGTAGTCGATATCAATACCAGTGAATTTACACGATTCTCGACACCAATTCAATACCACGGTAAAAAAAAACAAAAAAAAACAGAGCAGTGGCATGTAGCCTTCAAGTATCTAAAACAAACACTATTGTCTGGATTTCTGTCTTTGAGGTGCTTTGCTAAATTGGAAGTATTTCCTCCTTTGGAAAGAAAAGCACGACGGCACCGTTACTGCACCGCATACCGTTTTTTGCGAATCTATTATTACTCCTTGTAAATCCGCCTCGAACGCAAAGTACTTCCATACCCGACTCTTGCTATTTGTTTTCTCAACGAGTTGAGGCGGAGGTAGCGCTGCAGCAGCTGCCATCTTTCACGTCTCGTGTTGTTGTTCCTTCATTTCACGGCAGATGAGAACACTTGTAAGCGTATACTGCCCCCATTAGATCCAGAAGAATCGCATCTCCAGTACCTCCGCTCCGGTACCAAATGACCATTACAGGCATAGTTCGGTACCTTTGATACCGAAGAAAAAAAGTACTGTCACATTTTTAGAATTTTGGTACCGAGTTGGTTCTCGTGACATCCCTAGTTTCTAGGTATATTTAATGTAAACTTTAAGTCAGGGTGGGTTGATGTAAGCATTGTGCACAAGCAGGAGACCAGACTGGACACCGAGGGAGTGTCTTTCAAGCCGACATACTCTCTCTAACCACAACCTGTCATGTCAGTCCTCATGTGCTGCTCACTCTGTTCACAAATTAATGTGTTTTTAAAACTCACTGATGTAACGAAGTACAAAAGTCACAGAAATGAACGTTTGTATTGCATTGAGCAGCATACTCATAGTGGATCATATGGGCTATTAAAAGCTACCTATACGTGCACACATGAGAGTGGAAATCATTAAGCATCACAAAAGACCCCACTCAATAATTGTTATGTTTGCTCTCCTCTTTTTTTTTTTTAATTTCAAGATCATTTAATATTTATTTTTTCTAAATGTGGCTGTTAAGGATGACTATCTTTACAATTACAGTCCAAAATCTGCCAGGATGTGGGTGGGTGGTGGTGGTGGTATTTTCCCACTAAGATTATATTGAAGATGTATCGCCAGTTACTCAACAATCGGGTCTTCTTTCAAATGACAGTTGTATGTTTTATAAATCTAATTCAAATACAGTTATTTCACAATCTATATCCTCTCCTCTAAGGTAAGGTTTGCTTGTAGACAAACCACCATTCAAAGCACCGTAGCATGTTGCGTACAAATATTAGATGATAAGATTAGAGAAAATAGACAGTAAAAAAAAGAGATGAAGTTATGTCATGTTAAAAATATATATATCCTGAGGTAGGAATAAATCCTGCTGCAGCCCTCGCTGCTTCTTTACTCGTTGAATTCAGGCACTCTGCTCTGGAGCAGTGCCTTGAAGGCATCATTTCCACTGACCAATGGAGAGGCGACCTGGACATTCAAGAACGGCTCTGGCCTCTAAGAGACACACTTTTATTACCTACGACTACTACCATGCTCTCTTTTACCACTAACCATCTGATCATCTCACTCCTTCTGGGCTTCTGTATTCGACCCTGTCTCCTACAAAATTATGTTCCTGTAAAACCAAACTGCATTCTCAATTACGTTTATAGGGAGACGTATTTTGTCACGGATTGTGGTCGCAGTTTTGAACGGTTTTAAACACGAAATTTAAAGAAAACAAAAGAAAGAAATAAAACTACTACTACATTAGGTTTAGGCAACAAAACTACTTGGTCAGGTTTAGAAAAAACATCAGGGTTTGGCTTAAGATGACTATGTTTGTTATATTATTAGGTTACGTACGTAAATTAAAATAAGTGAACGTCAGCTTTTAGTTTCACGCGGGGACACAAACAGCGGCCTCCTGGGTGAAAGTCCTGTTTTTGTTTGACCCATCCATCAGCCCGACTTTCGCGGACTGGGCAATATGATCATGAATTTCATATCATATATATTTTTCTATATTTAGTTTCTATCGCGATATCGGCTAGACCTATATTGTATTTATTTTTTCACTATAATTTCACTCAAAACTGTTTTGCTCATTTTATGCTCTTAAGTTCTTAAAATGATAAAATACTAGTAGTCAAGTATTCAGACAGGAGTATATAAAAATAGGCTTTACCATGTGGTTATTTTATATAGACTATTTATTTATTGAATTACCAGAAAACATGCTATATCGTGATATATATCATTATCAAGATATGAAGTGACCTACAGTATATCGGCATAGAAGATTTTGGCCATATCGCCCAGGCCTACCATCATTACAAACGTATTTGTGATACGTCAAAAACAAACGTCCTCCAAAACAAAATATGTTCTAACTTAATTCACAAAGCAGTTTTGTTGTATGGGAACATCATTTTGAGGAGACGGTGCTGCTGTATTTCCCCCTTTCTTCCTTTCCCCATCATTCAATCGTTGTTTTAATGTCTCTCTCTCTCTCTCTCTCTGAAAAACATCCTGGTAGCCATAACATTAAAAGGCTGCTTGAGGTAGAGCCCGGTCCAAGTCTGCCAGCTGTTCCAGATACTGCAGTATATGCTCCAATCTCTGGAGAATAGCAACACATTCAAGCACACGCTACACACCCACGCTTAAGAGCATATGTACACACACACACGCATACATACACAAACACACACACGCACACACAGGTGTCTTCATATTGATACACCCAACAGATCGAACGCTGTCTGCAATCAGGCCCCTTCAGAGGAGGGGCTGCTGCAGTCTGGACTGTTTCTCTCAGCTCAGTAACAGTGCACAAAAACTCTATTCAATTTTGTATCACCCCTGGTGTGCAAACAAGCCTCACAGTCCAACCAAATAACAAAATCGTGTTCAATCTGACTGAAGGCACTAGAACTTTGCAGTGGAAAATAACTGAAGAGGGTTGCCCAAAAAGAGCGGTTTTAAATCCTGGTTGGCGTGTTTTTTTTATGTTTCTGCCGGCTGGGTTACACGGTCGGTCACTCACTTGCATGTTTGTCTGCCAGGGCGATGAGTGTGCTGGAGATGTCCCTGCGCCGGTAAAAACACACCACTTTGGCCTCCACGTTCCCATTGGCTGTCTGCAAACCAGAGACAATCGGCGTTACCACGGCAACAAGTGGTGCCGCACACAGAGCACCCACATACACACACACACAGATGAAAAAGCCCATAGATGAGGCGAGTTCTTAACTATGGCTGAAAACACAGTGTGAGACTACAGCGATTCTCCGAAAATCACAATAAGTGTTGCAGTTATCAGGACGGTGTGGCGTGTTGGGGGTCGTCTGTGCAGTACTGAGATTCCTCTCTTCCTAGTAATACTACATTGGTATGTCGATAGGACATTTGTTTATAATTAGGAGCTGCAGGATGATGTTTTATGAAACGTCAAAGCAATGAGGTTCACTTAGAAATTGATTTGTAGCTTCTTTTTTTTTTTTGCTCCATACACTTAAAATAAAATTGAATAATAGAGTAAAAATGTAATATTGATAAACTGTGATTTTTTAAAGTGTTATCTTATTATAGGCCGAGCATTATTGGATTAGGATCTCTCTCATGAATCCCACTAGTGAAGTGTAATGCGAGAGGAAGATAAATGGAGAGATGGAGAATAAGCAAAAACAGCCAACATGCAGTGGTGGAAGAAGTACTCAGATCCTTTACTTAAATAAAAATACAAATAGCATAGTCTAAAAAAAAATCCATTACAAGTAAAAGTCCTGCATTCAAACTGTTACCTAAGTAAAAGTACAGAAGTATTATCAGCTAAATGTACTTAAAGTATAAAAAGTAGAAAATACTCATTGGGCAGAATGGTTCCTTTCAAGGTGCTATACGACCACATAATATCAAATTATTCAGATTTTATCACCAACAAATTCATGTAAGAGTATTTTAATGTTATATGTCGTCAATGTGGAGCCAATTTTAGATACTCTGTATACTTCTGGGTAGATTAGTATGATGCTACTGCATTTATACACGTATAAATCAATCCGGGTCTATGTCCCATGCGCACTCGCATGTGGCTACGCTGTTCAGACTCAGACTCCAACACAAACTACACCGAAGCACCAAAAACGCAAAGTTATATCTGGTGAAGCCCGTCTTGCAAAACAGTGTTGGCCGCGGTCGGAGGACGCAGGGGAGACCGTAGCTCTGGTCTCCAGGGCCGGAGTCTCTGCTGTACTCTGCTCCTCTGCTCCTCTGCCTGCCTTCTTGCCTTCACTCACCGCGCTCGTTCTCGCTCTTTCGCTCCACTCTCACGTGAAAGCGCGCACACTACACACTGCAGAAGAGTTAGTTTAGTTCTGAGAATATCTAGTGAATGTACAGTGGACGTTTGTGCAGAAATAAATACAGCAGCTCCTCCAGACCAACAGAGGTTTTCTGTGTCTTGTGAAGTGACGGGGCTCCGCAGCGAGAAACATTATCGTCTCCGACCAAAACTCTGGTGTCTCCCCTGTTCCCTCCGCTCGCGGTCGGGAGGCTGAGGCAGGAAAGCCAACACTAGGATCAGCATTGATTCATGGAGAGACCTTCGTCTGGTCACCTAACATTACTGCCAAGCAGGTGAAATATAGAGTGATATTGTGGTTTTAGCTGACGTGTGTCACCTCACTGTTATGAACGATGCTCGTTCATCTATTTAGAGCGAGCACAAGCGCGAACGCGACCAACAGGACGCTGACTTTCGTTGCTGTTAACAAGCAATTTCTGATTCTTACAAACAGTCCCTTTAATCTGTTGATGTAAAATTAAATAATATTCTCTTTGTGCATGAGAGTTAAAACTGTAAACTGTACTTGTACTACAGGCAAAGTAAGGCAGAATATAACTGAGGATAAAAACAAAAGAACTGACTAAGGTGAACAGATTTATAATCAGCACTATGACATGGGTCCAAAATAAACTGAAATATTTACGGGTGACCATCTGTCAAGAAAGACCTAAATAAGATATATTAAAATAATTTTGGGGCTTTGGAGAGCCAAATTAAACAAGACTGATCCTATTAACAATAACATGGAGAATTGATTATCAAAACAAACTTTTAAAGTTTTTTTATTATTATTTCAAAACTTGCCAATTCATATACCAAAAAAACATTTTAATACATTTATTTGGGGAGAAAGAAAACAACGTATAAAATTAAAGCTGATTAAATTTACCAAACTACATGGGGGACTGGCTCTTCCAAATTTAATCAACTATTTCTATGCCGCTTTAATTAAACCAATCACTGTTTGGTTATGCAACTACTCTGCAGCAAAGTGGAAAGAAATGTGAATTCAACAAATGGGTAAATATTGGAGCATGTACATATCAGCAATATGATATGAGTATGAAAGAGAAGAAAAAGCACATCTATGATCATAAGGATGCATCAAGGTACAATTTAAACATCTGGCAGCCGAGCAGTAAAACGGAGAACTTTAGTGATTTAAAAAGATTTACATTTTTATAGTACCTACAATCAGAATCAGAAATACTTTATTGATCCTGGGGGGGTTCAAGTTGCTCTTATATAATCATAAATGTAATAAAATAGAAATAAAGAAGTAATTAACATGTAAATTCTGTATATAATACTAGAATATTGTACATAACGCTACAGTATAAACACAATATATGTAAAGAAACATAAGGAAGAAATAAAATAAAAAATGAGAATATAAGAAATATGAACTATGTAGAAATATTTGCATTAAAAGGCGTGCAATGTATAACATATAACCACAGTACAAATAAGTAAATACTATACAAAATGTTTATAAGTAAATACAAAATGCTGAGAAGTGGGTTCTATTAAGTGTGTTAAATATAAATGCCAGTATGGTATAAATAAGTGTTAAATAGGAATATTTCTTGAAAAGGCTGATTTGATTACATTTTAAATAAGTTAATGTCTTTTTGGTGATTCTTTGACAGTTCAGTAACATCACAAAGCAGTCTGACGAAGTAAAGCAGAATTAAGAGTATGATACCCTTTAGCATTTCATTTATAAATTCATAAATATCTATACGTGCATGCAAGTTAAAACTGTAAACCTGACCCAGTATAACAGCAGAAGATAGGAGAGATGCAGGCAGGCAGATGAAGTATGTGTGTAAGAAACGAAGAAAAGGGTAAAAGGTATATCTGGTGTGATCACAGGATGCATCAAGGTGTAGTTTAAGCGTGTGGCAGTCAATCAGCAAGGTTAATGAATTTTCTTCCAGTAATTCCCTGGCTGATTTTAACTAATTTGACGCTTTTTGCATGATTAAATGATTTGCCAGTTGGCAGAAGAATAATTTTGATAATCAATTAATCGTTTCGATCAGTTCTTTTAAACAAAAATGCCAAATATTCTCTGGTTCCACCTTCTCCACTGTGAGGATTTTCAGCTTTTCTTTGTCCTATATGGTAATAAAGTTGAAATCTTTAGTCTTGACAAAGACAAAACAAGTAATCTGACACCGTTATCTTGCACATTTTAGACTATTTTCTTCCACTTTATGGACCAAAAGAGTAATGAGGGAAATATTCTGCAGTGTAATCAACGACGAAAGAAGAGTTAGTTGTAACCCTGGCTTCTGTAACCTTTAAATAAAATCATTTGTGCATATTTGAATTTCTAAAAATTATAAATTTGTTGCATTAAGTAAAAGACATTGATCTGTACGTCGCTGATGTACATTTAAGAGACTGTTGGCATTATGTAAAAAAGGCTTTTAGGTTCAGTCAGTTCAGCCAAATTCTTAATTTTTGTTCCATAGTTTTGAGCAGCTGGCAGCTGTCAAGACTTTCCCTACACTGTTCTATACTTCCTAAACGTGCATCTCAAACCTTATGGAAGAGAAAGCCAGAGCTCCCTGAGGAGCAGAGACTGACAGTGACAGGCAGAATAGAGCGCTCACTCTGAGCTCTGTGTCAATCACTTTAAACAGCCTCCATATTATCCAGCGCAGGCCTGGGACAGGGGACAGACAGCGGGCACCTGTAACTAGTCCACAGAGACAGGCCTCTTTTCTGCTTCTTTGACTCAACAATGTACAAGATGGCAGGCTGGGATTTACCAGACAGCATCCAGAGCGACATTATCATCATACGTGTGACATTTCAATACTGCTTTTACTATCGCCAGTGCATGCCCACTCATTTTCTATATTTATAATGGTGTATTGCAATTATAACTATTATTCTCATTATGTTATTAGCATATCAACTGGATGGTTATAGATGATGATTATCTCACAAAATGTTGGTTTTAAGATACTAAGAAAGCAGCACAAAGAGCTAAATACGGGATTGGGAGCATTTCTATTGCTCCTCAACGGCTCTCAACATGGTGACGGCAAGTCATGAGCTAGCCAGTTGGGCACGCTCACATTCACTAAAAGCACGGGTGGCCAGACCGGATATGTCAACAAAGCGCAGAGAAGCTCTGATTACAACACACACAGAGGGAGAGAGACTTCATTCTCTGCTCAGGTGGACATTATTCCTCTATATCTTTACATAGCAAATAGTTGTTTGATGCCATATTAATGCTCAGGATATCGTATAGAGCCCCTTTAAATAACTGTTTCTTAAGTAAATAATGATCTTGATGTTGCGAGTAATCATGCCAGTGTCCAACAAAATATCCAATTTTCATACGAGAGCCAAATTTTCCATTTTCCTATAAGTTAAGAATCTGTAAAGCTGAGACTAACGATGATTTTCATTATCGATTAATGAGCTGATAATTTCTTCAATAATCAATTAATCAATCAAGTCGTTTCGGTCTTAGTCGACTAAGATTTCTTTAGTTTATTAGTCATTCTTTATGCTTTTTTCATGCTGAATGACTTATTTCCAAGAAACTTGTGAGCACATCTCTGGTGAACACAAGAGTTAAAGTGGTGCTTTTGTTGTGATTCTTTGTGGAGAAACTCAGTTTTACAGATATGTCGATTAAATCAACTAATCGATTAGTCTACTAAGAATTTCTTTGGTTGAGGACAGCCGTAGTCTATGAAAAGTCAGGAAAAATTACCCATACAATTTTGTAAAGACCACGGGGACATCCTCAAATTGTTCCTTTCCTCAGACAAACAGTCTAAAACCTGACCTGTCATATACAACAAAGAAAATCTGCAAATCCTCACATTTCTGAAGCTGAAAAAAAGGAATGTTTGGTATTTTTGCATGAAAAAAAATAGTTATTACGGAATAATCGCTTATCAAATTGATTAATGGGCTAATCCTTTCAGGTCTATACTGGACTCAATTTGTAATCTTTTGAACGGTCACAAACCAGAATTATTTTTAACAATAATGTTTCATTTAAATACCTTGTAAACTGACTAAATGTACTGATCCTGAGCAACATAACATGAATAAAACAAGTGGAAAAGACAAAGAGTATCAAACAGTATTGGTATTTTTTCCTACCCCCCAATAAAAAGAAACCTTTTTATTGAATAGTCCAGGTTGAATAGTATAAAGTAGCTTCTAATTATCACAAAAAGATCCAAAATTCAGCTTAACGAGAACCCAAAAGGGCATTCTACAGAAAAGTAAAGATTTGTTTTACACTACAAGACAAATTTAGACTATTTTATATTTAGGGATAAAGTCAAGAACATATGGTATCTAATAAAACTGATCTGATCTGTTCAATCTCTAACAAATCAGATGGAAGGATGGCTGTTGTAGGGTTAAGACAAAGGCATGAAATGTGATGTACAACTGTCAGTTTTGTGCTGCATTCAAGCGCACTCACCTTGTTCAACTCTTCTATCCTCCTGATCAGCAGTGGGTTACTGGACGAGTTCTCAAAATAAACATAATCTGCGGAGGAACAGCAAGAGAGGGAGAAGGAGGGAGTGGGGGAAAAAGAGCAAAGAGAAATGTCAGTCAGCATTTCGAGGTCATCCAAATGTTCAGGGTGATTTCCAGTTGGACCAAACTACGACAGCTTAATTAGTCAACAGGAAAGTGCGACACAGACGTCCACCAAAATGTTGGTTTAACTCGACATTAGGTTAATTTCATGCACAGGAGATCCAGTTGTAGTTGGGAGGTCTGACTGAATGAGATGTTGACGCACAAAAAACACATAATAAATCTGGCTCTCCTATGCTTTCCATTCAGACTGCAGCCTTGTATTTCCTCATGCTTTCTTTGTCTTATTACTGTGTGTTGTTGTGTTTGCATGCACGGTGTGTCTGCATTTGTGTGGGTGTGTATGAGAGACTGCACAAGCTTTACTACGCATGTGTGACTTTACTATGCATTCAAGTGTGCGTGTGTGTGTGTGTGTGTGTGTGTGTGTGTGTGTGTGTGGCTCCTGGCACTGCTCCAGGCCCATTGGAGGCTTAGCTCTCACCAGGATGTCCCCACAGGCCCCAGTCTTGGTAGGGTGCCTGGTCTTAGCCCTGCATGTGTCTTGGCTGAGTGCTGTCAGATTATACACCACACTTGGTTGGCTGCCTGGAGCTGGAGCTATCCTCCCTTCACCCTGAACCTCACCCGCCCATCCCCCCACGCTCCCCGCGGGCCTCCGTCTTCTTGACCGACTAGGCCAGAGATCGCCCGAAAATTCCACCAGCATAACCGCGATACACAGCGGACTCCTGCTCTTATTTCCTGCACCTCCTGCGTCCAACACTAACTGGTTTAGGCATGCACTCATCACGCTCACACACCCAGGATTTGCACTGACATCCGGATCTCTCTTGCTTTACCATGACATAGCCAGAGTTAAAGGAAAAATGCACCTACAAACATCTCAACATTGTTAAAACAACTAATGTATCTTGTATTGTGGACCATCTTTTGTCTTTCTGGCAGAATATAGTCATTGTAACATGGTGGAATAAGAATACAGAGAAGGACATATAATTAATAAACAATTATCTTGATAGTTGTGAAGTAAAAAAAAAACAAATATTTTCTGTTTCCAGCTTCTCAAATGTAAAAATGTGCTTGATTTTCTTAATTTGTATTATTGTAAAGTGAATATCTTTGGCTGTAGTACTGATATCTACTGGTATCATCTCGAGTAGGGTTTCTTGTTTAAAGCGGCTAATCGTTTTGTCAGAAAATAGTAAAACAAATATTAAAAAATGCCCATTATAATTTGCCAGAGCCAAAGGTGACATCTTTTTTTGTGTGCCCAACAGTCCAAAACCCAAACATATTCAGTTTACAATGATATAAAAAGAGAAAAACAACAAATCCTCACTTTGGAGAAACTAGACAGAGAGATTTGTGAGCATCAACTTTGAAAAAGATAGAAACAATGATTTGATTATTAATATTCTGTTGCTAGACTAACAGATTGATCGACTCGTTGTTTCAGCTCTAGTTATTACGTCACCGGTCTCCTCTATTATACAAAGTCAATCTTTTTGTTTCACACCTATTATGCACAAATGTAAGCTATATTTTTGGCTTGTGCCATTGTGCATTAAAGTCTTTTTTTCAGAGTTGTAATCACAATTTTAGCAAATAATGAAACATAAAAATCGAATTCATATTATTTCCTGCTCCTAACATATTTCCAAATTTTCAAAATTCCAGAGGAATGCCGTGATATTTTATATACAGTTGACTCTCAGTATGAACAACAGTAAGACAGCAGTATGAAGAATACCATACTTTGTTTTTTTTAGTCTCTGTCTCATCCCAGTTTGGACTTGGCAAAATTCAAGGTGGAAACTTTCCATGGGAATTTATGAGAATCAACGGGAAATAACCAGAATAACATGAAAATATAAGGGCTATTTGCTCGGGCTGTACTATTTATCACGTCATATGCAGATAGAAACAGAACTTTTACCATATCATAATAAGCAAGCATAATTAACCCTTCTGATAGAAATGAAAATATATCAGTATCAGTTAGTCAATCGATTAACCCTCTGAAGACTAAGCCCTTTGTTCATGAACAGAACATTCTTCGAACACAAAAAATCCATCAATTTGTCAAATCCATCTGTGATTAAATGTGCCATGTGGTCAGTTAGTCAGCTAGCAAGTTAATTAATGAGGAAAGGCCAACAATGTGGGCTGTGTGCAAACTCAAGAGTTGAACGTGAACAACTCATTTATAAAAGTAATGTTTTACAATAATGAATGAAGGGAAACAGATTAATTAAAACAACTCAATTAGCATGCTCAATCAAGCTCATCCCACATGGTAACAGCTAACTAGCAGCAGAAGGTGTTTGTTATAAATTGTGTACTTTGCTGTGATGGACGAGTGCTGCTGAATGCAGTGCATGGATACAATTCAATTAAATGGGCATACATTCAACCAAAACATGCCATAAAACCTAGTATTGCTGTTTAATGTCCATTTCCCCTCCAAATAAGTTCACTTTTTAAAAAAAAAAATGGTCCGATTTTTATGTTGAAATCGTGCAACATTTCCAGAATTCCTGAGCTTAACTTCCCTTGGAAAATTTTCCAGAATTATTTAGTAAAATTACTGACCCTTTGCATCCCTACTTGGTCTTGACTCGATTGCAAAATTGTCTGTCAGTCAGACAAAACAAGCAATTTGAAGACATCCCCCCTTGGCTCTGGGAAACTGTGATGGGCATTTTTCTTGTTATTTCCTGACAATTTATAGACTCAAGAAATATGTTCACATCTGAACTATAAATACTAAACATCATGTCTGCTGATCTCTGTCAAAAAATGAGAAATCTAATATCTCAGAGGCAGAAGAGGCAGATTTACACCCACATTTATCTGAAACAGACTACAATGCAAAGCAGCCACTGATTCTGAGTAAGGGGAACACCTTTGACTGGGAAACCTTTTGCTCCACTCTCCCTATTGGTATTCCTCTCTCCACCCACACTTACACAACTGAACAGAGCCGATTCACACCCCGTCTTTGGAAGGAATCAGAAATGTAATTTATCTCTAATTAAGGTAGCTTAAAGCTACTAGTAGGTAGGGTACAGACAATATAAAGTAAATTCAATTAAATAATTCCTAATATGATCATTTGTGTAAAGCTGTAAGAACATAACACTTCCTCTCGTGGGTTAACCAAAGCAGCAGCAGCAGCAGTAGTTCAGAAAGCACATAGAGTGTAATTTCAATAACAGCTTCTACTGGCAACCACATACTCAGTACTCAACATCGCTACGAGACGAGGAGAGATCGTCACATCACGCTTGTCTACTCTTCACCCTGAAACAGCTTGTTACTAGACTCCACTGCCACTGTGACATCTTCGTCCTGCTGCTGAATATCAAACAGGCCAACTTGAAATTGAGCGGCGCCGAGACAGAAAATGAAGACAAGATATCGGGCTTGCTCGTTTTCTAAACACACATGGGAGAGGCAGCGGGCCTGAAGGTCGGAGGTCGGAGAAACTGGCTTGTGATCATCAGACTGGCTGTGAAACGGTGGATTGGGAAAAAATGAGCGAGACTCCCATTAGTGAGGAAGCACAGCCGAGGTGCATTGGAGCAACCGAAAAATGCCAAGCACAGGATGCTTCTAGCTTCTCAAATGTGAGGATTTGCTGCTTTTCCTCATCTTTAATCCACGGAAACTTGAGTATCTTTGGGTTTTAGACTGTGTTTGTGTTGCAAAAAATTGCAATTAGTAGACGTCACCTTGGGCTCGAGTACATCACCTTTGAAAATTACGATTTTCAAGGTGCATTTTACACCATGTTCAAGAAAAAACATGGTAGATAAAAATCAATAAGCCTTGAACTTAAATCCCACTGGGTAACACACTGAACGGGATACTGTAATTCTCACGTGTATGTTAATTAGGGGTCCAGCGAACGATCACTTCCATTATCAACTAATCTGTGAAATCAGAGTTTGAGGTGATTTCTTCAATTTTGAGTCATAGACGCTAATATTTTTAAGCACTGACCCCCCCTGGCCACCAAGCCCACCGGTGGCTAACACCTAACGGCGAGTAGAAAGCATTAATGCCGATCTTCTGATCGCAACGCTAAAGATACCGATGTCTGACAAAAGGTCAGTCGCGCTGGGCAGCGCTGCATCACTCGTGGCCAGTTAGGACCCACCAAGAGAGAACGATGCAATCAAAATGATTTTGTCCCAGACGCTTACTTCACATTCAGTATACAGTCTATGGTTAGGACAAGGACACCTCGAACTCACTGAGACACACTGTCTCATTCTCAAGAGAGACCTGATAAAACTTGATGGCCACAGGGGCCCACCTACAGGGGATATGTGGTGGCAACAGAATAACTTTTTGTTGGGCCATGGCAAATGTCGAACCCTGATTGTTTACTATTTTTAATAACATTTACATAGATATGAAACAGAATAAAGCAACAAATCATCACATTTTAGAAGCTGTAAGTTTAGCATTTTTGCTTGATAAATTACTAAATGATCAATTACATATCAAATTTGTTAATTCTCTATCAGGGCTGTCCGAATGGCTTTTTTTTTTGGGCTTCAAAGCTTCGGTGAGAAATATTCGAAGGTATTTGAAGCTTCGCGGCGTGGTGCGGCGCCCGGGACAGCGCCGCTGCCACACTACTGTACACACACGCACCGCCACACACAAGAAACTGTGATATCCATCTGAGAATAACTAATAACAATTCATGTTGAATATGAAGAATGAATAATGATGTGGGATTATTCCTTATTTCATGGGCTATTTGGGGATTTATACTTTATCATTACATTCTTATATAAAAACAAAACAAAAAAAACAAAGCATTTAAATAGTGATTTGGAGGTCGATTACCATGGCAATGGTCGAAGCTTCGAAGCATTCGGGTCTGGCCTATTTTCTATCCTTACACTAGTTGACTGAATGACTAATCGCCTAATGGTTAAGGCTCTTATGTGAATATACAAAAACATTTCCTGGTCACATAAAAGGTAAATTAAAACTGTCACTGTTCAAAAGAATCCTGATCAAAAAGTAGTTTCACGTTTGAAAAACAGGGATGGGTCTCATGACAAACCTCAGAGAGAAAATGTTGACGTTTTTTTTTTGTGTGGTCTTAAACGTTGGCCAGCTCCGAGGGACCAATTAATCGAGAGCCAAAATGCGTCATGACCATTTCAAACTGAAGCAGAACCACATGTCAGGTTTGGTGTGGCGTTGGGTGTGATTCGCCACCACACAGTAAGTTGTTTTTCGTGATGGGAGCAATGTCTCCCAGTGCATTTAGCGTCACTGTGAAGGTGGGATAGCTCGCCGTCTTCCTTTTTCCTGGCACAGGAACTTCAGTTACCAAAAATGGAATCACTTTTAAGTTCAACCCGTGTCCCCTCCTCGCCGCCTACGGCAAGAAAAAACGAATATGGGGAGAAAACGGTTAAGTGACAGTCAAGAGTGGGCTGTTTGAGTGTTGGAGTTTCCACCATGTGAGGAGCTGAAGCCTGGTGGAGAGCGAGCTGGAGAGGAACTCAAAATGAGAGCAACAGAGAGGGAGAGAGAAAGAGAGAGAGAGAGGCCTGTAGGCACTGAGCAGCGTCACTCAGTCTCTCCATTTTCCCATCAGCCCTCCTGCCGCCTCAATCCGCGTATAACCCCCCACCCACCCCCACCCCCCCTCTCCCCACTCTCCATCCCCCGCTCCCAGCGTCAGCCAATCCGCAAGCTCCGGCGCCTGTGATGTCACAGTGCAGTCGAATTTTGTGCGAGCCAATCAAGGCATGTTACTGAGCCCCAAAAGAGAGAGTCTGCTGGGCTGATTCAAACCAGGCCAGAGAGAGACAGACAGTCCGATAAAACGCAATGATGAGAGAACATGAGATAACTGATGGAGTCAGAGAGCAGAGAGAAGTACGGCGCCTAGCAGACATGTTAAGTGAGTGAATGAGTTACTAACACAGGTAAATTAGGAGCAAACATCTGAAATGAGAGAATTAAAAAAGGTATATTAATTGACATTGAGGTGGGGGACTAACTGTAAAAATATACGACCATAAAAAGACTTTGGCATGGTGCACACCTGCACACTACTTATGGATTACTATTTAAACTACTCACTTACAGCTTGTTGGTAAAACTGATCCCGTTTCTATAGCAGTCAGTTTGTCATGACTTGTTAATTTGGGACAATCTGACTCATATCTGAGAATTATTAACATTATAGAGGGTGCTTTCCAAAACCGGACCGGCATAATTCAAGTATGCCACCTGTGCATGCCATGACAGACAGTGAAGGCTGTAAAAACATCTCCGTGTGCAAGAAGTATCACGCTGTCCCATCTAGGCCAACACTTGCAAGTTGTCTAATCATAAATTTAAAGTTTGTAAAGACTGTTAGATGGTTGTTTAATAAGTTAGAGAGGTTTTCATATCTGATATTTTCATGTATCAAAAACCACACCTTAGTGCAATGGTCAGGAACCCCCTAAGGGTCGCAAAAAAAAAAACTGGGGGTTCGCAAAATAATTAATGAAACATTTCTGCAACACAAATTAATTTTATCAGCTTGATGGAGAAATACTGCAGAGTTTTATCTCTTCAGGACTTCAGGGAAACGGTTAAATTAAAACTATTTGAGAAGGGAACATCACTCTTTGTTTTAACTGTAGAGATATGTAATCTGTGACGACGGGTTGCGAGTAATTTAGGCATTGCTTGGTTTTAAAGGAGTACGAGCCAAAAAGTTTGCGTTATGGTGCTATATCGTATATATCCTACGGAAGAAGCTCTGTTGCAGCATCAATCACACTATCTGCCAACATTTGGTGATCACCTGATAGAGAATCAAGACAGTTCCTGCCTCGGCACTCCATTTAGGCAATATTTCCTGCCCTTGCATGCCAACAGCAAAGCCTTATGGGCACACCAGTCCCAGCAGGCATAAACACAAACTGGAGGAATCGTAGCAGTGTCGGACCAACTCTGTAAGAGTACTAGAAACGTGTGTGTGGTCTGACATTTTTCCATACAAGTGCAAATATAATAGCGGAGTTTTATTACTAATACAAAACCTTTTTGGGATACCTTATTTTGGTTACACTTACACCAAAAAACTCAACAAATGAAGCCAAATTTCTCAGATGCATCACAGTTTAAAGTTGTCTTGACACAATAAGCTGTATGGGAAGTTTGCCTAAAAAATATTGTATTAAACTACACAATTCAAATTAGCCAAATTAGAGCTGCCACGATTAATTGATTAGTTGTCAACCATTAAATCAATCGCCAACTATTTTGATAATTAATTAATCTGTCTAGTATTTTAAGAAAAAAAGTCAAAATTCTCTGATTCCAGCTTCTCAAATGTGAATATTTTCTGGTTTCTTTCCTCCTCTATGACAGTAAACTGAAAATCTTTTGAGTTGTGGACAAAACAAGACATTTGAGGACGTCATCTTGGGCTTTGGGAAACACTGATTGATACATTCTTACATTTTATAGACCAAACAACTAATCGATTAATTGAAAAAATAATCAACAGATTTAGTAACAATCAACAAATAATTGTTAGTTGTGGCCCTAAACCAAATGTGATAAAAAAAAAAAAGCACAACATCAAGCATCTAAGTGAACAACTTTATGTGCTTGATAGTTTTTAATACTTGATGCACAGACACAATGCATTTGGGATTAAAAAAAGTATTGAACCTTCAGTGAAAATACAGTAGTGATGTCTATATACAGTACAGCATACTACAGTAGTGAAATGGGAAGAGAAGATGGAGAAGCAGGAAGCGGAGAACGTGAACATCCGCCCACTCTTGTCCATGCGCACATACCCCCACGCCCCACCCAATGCTTACTCACACACACTCCCACTGAGAGGTGTGTCTGCCGTCGTGAGCAGCAACCGTGGAAGAGATTATGGCTCAGACTGTCATAGTATGGAGGGAGGTTTCTGGTAGCAGCGAGTAGTTTTTCAATCGATCTCACACCTTGTTTTCACACTTTGATATCACTATAACTAACACATCTATCTAACCTAGTCCCACTGGTCACTCCTGGCTGAAGAAAGTGAACATCTACATTCAGATAATAGATAAATGTCTTTTACTTAATGCTCTACCACTTTCTACTGACCTTGGGGATATTTAGGGTTGCAAGTTAACTAACGATTATTTTCTCGATTAGTTGTTTGGTCTATAAAATGTCAGAAAATGATAAAAGATGTCAATCAGTGTTTACCAAAGCCCAAAATGACGTCCTCACATGTCTTGTTTTGTCCACAACTCAAAAACATTCAGTTTACTGTCAAAGAGGAGTAAAGAAACCAGAAAATATTCACATTTAAGACGAGAATTTTGACTTTTCTCCCTTAAAAAATGACTCAAACAGATTAATCAATTATGAAAATAGTTGGCGATTAATAGTTGACAACTAATCGATTAATTGTTGCAGCTCTAGAGATAATCCACACTGAACACCATTTCATGTAAAACATAAAACATGCCTTTTTCATAAATGTCAGAGTTAATCTGTTCAGTAATGTTTAAGCACAGAGGGATCTTTGGATATATAAACAGTGGCGGCAACTTCACTCCCATCATGCATCTGTCTTGCACCGCAACCACCAGCGCAGCTTGTTCTGATTCACATGTGATTAATCAGCAAATGTGTCGGTTTTACACAAAAACTTCTTTCTCAAACAACTATTTTGGGGCAGCTTTGACGACCAGATCTTGAAATCCAAATAGCTGAGGTGCCGCAAAGCCGCCAGATAGCTTGCAGCAAGTACTGTTTATTGTGATGGATGTATGTGCAGTTTGGCCTCTAAAGAAATGCCATGATGGGGACACTTGCATCTGTCTAACTGATGATCCTGAATTTAGCAGGATGGCGGCGAGCGAGTCTCTAAACTTTCTGCGAGTACACCCACCAGACCTGCGAGAGAGGCAACTGCCAGCGTGGGAAATTAACACCAGCCACCAGCCAAACAAAGTGTGGGCACTGTCAAAGTTTGTAAGTTAGTCAGTTTGTATATTAGTAAACATTACGACACCTTTAAAGCGAGGTCTGAATCATATCTGGCAGCATGGAGAAAATCCTCACCAGCCAACTGCCAAAAGAAATGTGGGCACTGACAACAAAGTTTGTCACTTTTTAAAGTTAGTAAACACTACAACACATTTAGCACATTCTGTACAAGAGTTGTCACACTCCAACAGCCTCGGTACAAGTATTTATTTAAAGGAGAGCTTCACAAATTTTCAAGTCTGTCTTAAAACAATAGTCAGGTGCCCATATGAAGATTGAAACAGGTTTTGCTTGCTGTAAACATTTCTTCTGTTCATACTTGCCATCAAGAGATCCCCTCTTAATCTACAGTCCTCATCCTATGCAAAAACACATGAGATCTGAAGCTAATATCAGGCTTTAGCAGTATTAGTACACAAATCAAGTGTGCACCTTCTAAAGTTAGGCTGCGTTCCAAATCACATTATCATATTTTTACTTTTTGCACATACTGCAGCTGACAAAGTATGTACTGTTGCATGCAGTATGCATACAATTGTGACATACTACTTCGTCATAACATTGCACCTTGACCCTCTTGCTCATATATCCGCTGTGCAGAGGATTGTGGGTCAGAATAGCCAGAAAAGCATGCTGGCTTGCATACTGCAAACTGCGACCGAATGTAGTAATATATCCTGGTATTTTTGGCATACTGCATTTGATGGTGCCTTCAAATGGGGTCATGTTTACAGTGTTCACGAGAAGAGTCCATATGAACGTCCCCCTAATGTGGTATTCACAACCTCATAAGTGGAAAGTTTCTAAAAGCTCTGAGTTCACGTGTTGTGATGGGTTTGTTGACGTTGTCAGAAATGGCGGCGTCCATGGAAGTTCATTTTTTGGTGCATTACAAGTGAATATATTGTAATTTTAGTCATTTGTTTTTCTTCGTAATTTTATAATATCTCTGAGGAAAATGTTGATTTTCCCAACGGCCTCATCTTTTTCATTATTCCTTTGCATTTACTACATTATGTTACCCACTTGCTAGCTTGCTAAATTGTTAGCCTATGTGGCTTCTAGACATCGACAGTAATGTTAATATTGCCGTTGCTTAGCAGCGGTGTTCTTCAAGAGTTAACCACTTGAACGCCAAGCATATTGTGTACACAACTTCCCATGTTGTAAACACAAGCTCACAAGTTTCATTGGAAGGCACCATGACATACTATGTATTGGGCCATACTAAATCTTTTTCTGGCATACTAAATAGTATGGTAGTATGGGTACTGGAATGCACAGCAAGTCCTTCTAGTACAAAACTCCCTCTTTGTGTTATCATCCCTCCACTGCAGCTCAGCACAGAAACACTGTTTGAGGAAACACTGAGGTGGGTTTGTACTAAAATGTCTGTAACTGTGGAAGATACCCATTTGATTTGTCCAACTAAGGCCACATTCAGACCTACATTAGCTCTGCGTGAAAAGCACATCTCTGGTAAACACAAGATTTAAAGTGGTGCTTTTGTCTTTGTGGAGAAACTCAGTTTTACAGATCTATCGATTAAATCAACTAATCGATTAGTCGACAAAATCGAGTGTTAGTAGAGAATTTCTGTGGTCGAGGACGGCCCTAGTCATCTGGCAAAAGAAGTTGAACCTGGTTCAAATTTTGCCACAATGCAGCGTTTTGTCATCCAGCGAGGCGCCGCGTTGGCCAGTCAAATATTTCCACTGTTTACCTTTTGATCATCATGACGAAAGATGGACTGCTAAACCCTTATATTAGCTTCAGATAATCTTAGGAATACATTTTTGCACAGAAAGAGGACTGTGGGTTTTGTCCTCCATCACTTACATTGGAAGTGCATTAGAAAAGGATCTTTTAATGGCCAGTATGAACAGAAGGAATGATTACAGCAAGCAAAACCTGTTACCTTACTACTGTTTTAACACAGACTTGAACAATCTTTTCTCGTTGTCTCATGAGAGTCATTTTTGTGTGAACAACAAGTTTGCAGCCAGTCTTGGTGACTCTTTTTTGGAGGTTCAGACTTTTAAAACTCCTGTGGCCAGTGCACAATAGCTCTGGGCTAGCCTCTCTTCCCTTCCCAACATTAAGTTGATAAGACTTATGATATAACCTATACTTAGTCACCAACACTTTCCTGTGTATGGGGAGGGGAAGCACTAGGAAGGAGCTCTGCAGGCACAGGAAGAGCGGCGTGTGGCCTGCACGATAAAAACAAAGACATCAGGGCCTACGGAGCCAGCTTTTGTTTGCGGTTCAATCACAAGGGAAGTCATTGCTTTTCCAAGATGATCCTGCATTGTCTTACAAAGTGGCGGCCATCTTTCCAAGGGTTCTGCATTGTTCTGACGTTGGGTTGAATTACACTCAGGAGAAACTTCAGTCAAATATTAAGCCTTTTTTTGGCCTAAATTGTGCTTGTTTTTTATCTATATTATGATTGTGACTGTAGAAAAACAATTTAATAGTATGTTTTATTCAGTAATATGATTCTTATGCTTTGTGGTTTAAGATCAGTTTGGGTTATCACACAATTAGGCCTATTTGTAATATTTTGATAATGACTACCAAGGGCGAACAATCACTCGTAGGTTATGATTGAAAAGAAGAACTTTATGGTATCAGCTAGTTAAGCTCAGGAAATCTAATTGAGAACAACATCTCTTTTGCCAGAGAAACCTAAAAACAAATTACATATACACAGAAAATACATTCACTCAAAACAACCACCACACACACACATACACCCACACTAATTAAAACCCCAATGTTATTAGAAATATAAGCAGCTAGTAAAGCTTTAAAGTATCTCAGAGGAATGAGTGTCTCTAACTTCAAGCTGTGTTGCAGCTCATTCCAGCAGCAAGGTGCCCATAAAAATGTGCATTACAGTGCTGAGTTAGAAAATGAATATTATGTGTGTACTAGGGCTGTCCTGCACCAAAAAAAATCCTTTTTCGACTAAAGCCTCGGTTATGCTTTCCACACGGTCACACTGACATGAACGGATGTGGAATCGTGACGAGGAAACGTTTGGATCTTTTATACTCCATGCTCCTCAAAGTTCTCTATTTTCGCCGACCATCGACGTCCGCATAGTTAGGAGAATTTGGATGTGCGCAGACAGACAAAAACATGACGCAAGGAACCCCCACGAAGGGCTGCGTCTGATGGTGTCACGTCACTTTGGTCGTGCAGACACTCGTGACTTGTGACTCTCAAGGATCACGCTTTACAATCATATGCTTTTTATAAAAAATAATCGATTAGATGATTTAATCGACAGATCTGAAGGTTTCTGCACAAAGAATCACACAAAAGCACCACTTTAAATCTTGTGTTTACCAGAGATGTGCTCATAAGTTTCTTGGAAATAAGTCATTCAGCATGAAAAAATCATTAAAAACGACTAATCAACTAAAGAAATCTTGGTCGAATAAGATCAGAACGTCTGATTAGTCAACTAATCAACTAAGAGGAGGCTGCCTTAGTGCGTAAACTAAACAGATGCAGGAGCTATTGTGCTGTGACCAGGTCTAAAACCTGGCTGCTGTGCCTGAGGGACATTATGATCCTCTAGGAGGCCACAAAGTTGTGAGTTTACAGTTGTGGATTTTGGACAGACTGGGGACAACTTGGATATAGGTCAACAGTTGTTAAGGTATTAATGTGAATAGTTTACTGCAGTACGGGGCCAAAATACACCACCTTACAGCTACAAACTAGACAGACAGACAGGGAAATAGTGTAAATCACAATTTTTTACTGCTTTGCAAGCAAATGAGTTTTCTACAGATAAGACATACGAGTCCAGCATCTCAGCGTGAAGAGACGTATTAAACTCAGCAACATTTGGCTGATGAAGTGTTAACTTTCTGCCTTGCTCTCTGTGGACATAATCCTGTTCTCACTCAGGTAGGCCTTGTTTCATTTGGCTAAATACGACGAGGGCTGTGTGACGTTCACTACAGGCTATTTTTGATGTGGGTACCGTGCCAAGGAGAGTCACAGCATTCCTGTTTCGCTAGACAATTGTCAGCGATCGCATGTAAATATACCATCTCCTTTTGACATACACCTGTTTGCATACAGTTAAAAAAAGAAGTATACAATTTGGCTACAGAACTACTATAACAAGGATGACATCGGATTGCAATCAAAAACATGAATGAAAATATCTGCTAGATGGATGTACAGACTGATCAAATCTCAACGGGGGTGTGAACTATCCTCTGAATAGTTACACGTGCCATCTACTACAGTATATATACTGTATGCCTGTCATGGCCCACTTTTATGTGGTTGTTCTGACACCTTATGACAGAACATTTTAGCATCAGCCTAATAAAATGTTATGTTGAGTCAAAATTCTGCTACACTTAATATTTTCAATGTGTAAAGCATCTGATTGTCGTCTTATGTTTTCTTTTATGCCGTTCCATCCTTTCTTATATCCAGTAGGGGTGTAAGAAAATATTTTAAAAAATCAAATATTAAGTTTTGTGATACTGTATGGATTCTCAAAAACACTATTGATTTTTAATTAATAGATTACATGCAAAGATGAACTCAGTAAATACTTTATTTCATTTGCAAAGAGATGTGCCCTCTCAAAGTAGTGCTATGATGTTGGATTTTATAGGGATTGTGATAAATGCAAATGCAGATCCCACTGTTATGATGGCACAAAAAAATAAACTTTCTTTTACTCAGATTTTATACCCTAATGGTGGTGTGTTCTTTATACTACGACAGTTTCCCTAAAATTGCAATATATCGCCTTATTTATAGTATATCGTAATATACTGACGTAAACCCCGGCATCATGATACGGTATCATATCGCCAGATTCTTGCCAATACACAGCACCTACTATCCAGCCTCCCCACAATAACAATCACTGCCTTATTTATTAAACTATGGTATAGCTGCAGTAACTTACATGTGCCTATTTTTACACAGTACCTACAGGATATGAATCAGAGCAGCATATAAGCAGAAAATGAGTGGGTGGGAAAACAGAAATCTTGATTAGGTATTAACTGGAGATGCCTGTACAAAAATAAGAAGAAATAACCCTTGGTTAAAGATGTGAAAATGCATCTTTAAAGCATGCATTGAGATTATTATTCCTATCTCAGTAGTGTAGGGTATCTAGCCTAATTGTTAGGGTGGCACGCTTTTGTTTACATGTTGAAAGTTGGTACTAATTTCATGTAAGCTGTCTTTATGTCATGGTATTTTGTGTTTCATAGTAGGCCTATTTGCTTTTAGGCTGTCTAATGTGGGACATTCATGTGACACTGGTACACTTACTCTTTAATTTAGTAGCGTCTTTAAATTTGCTCCGTGATAAGGTCAAACAAATTCTGTTGTTAATTTTGTGCATTTTCCTGTCTAATCATTTATTTTTGTTGACATGCAACGGTGTGGTATGATGAGATTCAAGCTGGGAAATTATTTTTGCATACTACAATGCAGATTTATACATTAAAAACAGTGTTCTAGAGCTCATATCCACACATATTTTACAACTGTAAAGCGAATAGTTGCACAACATTATGTACTCAGTATGCAACGAGGGCAGCACAGTGACTGATGATGTGATATTATGGGATACACAGGATTTTGGCAGCATCACAGGTAAAGTGTGGGACTATGAAACTGAATACAACCACCTACTTAGTTAAATGTATGTACGTGCATGCTTTCAGCTTTAACTTTGTTTTTATCCTTTCTTTGCACTTTCTCTATAAAAGCATCTAATTTGTTGTTTCCCCTGCAAATCCTCTCTCTTTGTTTCTGCAGGTTAGTGGATTACTAGTTAATTTTAGTTATTATTGTGAAAGAGTAGCCAGGCATTAGTTGAATGGCACGCAAACACTTTTGTTCGCCATGTTACCTTAAATATATAGAAAACACAATGACTCTAGGTGCATCAGCATTATGCAAAGTTGGGGATCATCATCAAGTTACAACACAAAAGGAAACAAGCAAAAGGAGAATCCAGCAGTGAAGCGAACCACTACTCTTCATCACCATCCTCCTCTTCAAAAAAAAAAAAAAAAGAAATCGCAATATATCGCCTTACTTGTAGTGTATCGTAATATACTGACGTAAACCCCGGTATCATCATACGGTATCATATCGCCAGATTCTTGCCAATACACAGCCCTACTATCCAGCTTCCCCACAAAAACAATCACTGCCTTATTTATTAAACTATGGTATAGCTGCAGTAACTTTGATGTGCCTATTTTTACACAGCACCTACAGAAAAGCAGAAAACGAGTGGGAGGAAAAAACAGGAACCTTGATTAGGTATTAACTGGAGATGCCTGTACAAAAATCAGAAGAAATGACCCTTAGTTAAAGATGTGAAAATGTATCTTTAAGTATGCAATGAGATTATTATTCCTATCTCAGCTTTAACTTTATCCTTTCTTTTGCACTTTCTCTATAAAAGCATCTAACTTGCTGCTTCCCTGCAAAATCTTACTTGCAGGTTTAGTGGATTATTAGTAGCAATGTTAGTTATTATTGTGAAAGAGTAGTAGTTGAATGGCACGCAAAAACTTTTGTTCGCCATGTTACCTTAAATATATAGAAAACACAATGACTTTAGGTGCATCAGCATTATGCAAAGTTGGGGATCATAGTTAAGTTACAACACAAAAGAAAACAAGCAAAGGAGATTCCAGCAGTGAAGCGAACCACTACTCTTCATCACCATCCTCCTCTTCAAAAAAAAAAAAATCACAATATATCGCCTTACTTATAGTGTATCGTAATATACTGACGTAACCCCGGTATCATATCGCCAGATTCTTGCCAATATACCAGCCTCCCCTAATCACAATCACATCCTTATTTATTAAACTATGGTATAGCTGCAGTAACTTTCATGTGCCTATGTTTACACAGTACCTACAGGATATGAATCAGAGCATCATAAGCAGAAAATGAATGGGAGGGAAAACAGGAATCTTGATTAGGTATGAACTGGAGATGCCTGTACAAAAATCAGAAGAAATAACACTAAATTAAAGATGTGAAAATGCATCTTTAAAGCATGCAATGAGATTCCTATCTAAGCTTTAACTTTATCCTTTCTTTGCACTTTCTCTATAAAAGCATCTAACTTTCTGCTTCCCCTGCAAATCTTACTTGCAGGTTTAGTGGATTACTAGTTAATGTTAATGTGAGTTATTATTGTGAAAGAGTAATATTAGGTATTAACTGGAGATGCCTGGACAAAAATCAGAAGAAATGACCCTTAGTTAAAAGATGTGAAAATGCATCTTTAAAGCATGCAATGAGATTATTATTCCTATCTCAGCTTTAACTTTATCCTTTCTTTGCACTTTCTCTATCAAAGCATCTAACTTGCTATTTCCCTGCAAATCTCACTTGCAGGTTTAGTGGATTACTAGGTAATGTTAGGTATTAACTGGAGATGCCTGTACAAAAATCAGAAGAAATAACCTTTAGTTAAACATGTGAAAATGCATCTTTTAGCATGCAATGAGATTCCTATCTCAGCTTTAACTTTATCCTTTCTTTTGCACTTTCTCTATAAAAGCATCTAACTTGCTGCTTCCCCTGCAAAATCTTACTTGCAGGTTAGTGGATTACTAGTTAGTGGTTTCTGCAGGTTTAGTGGATTACTAGTAGTAATGTTAGTTATTATTGTGAAAGAGTAGTATTAGGTATTAACTGGAGATGCCTGTACAAAAATCAGAAGAAATTACCCTTGGTTAAAGATGTGAAAATGCATCTTTAAAGCATGCAATGAGATTATTATTCCTATCTAAGCTTTAACTGTGTTTTTTATCCTTTCTTTGCACTTACTCTATAAAAGCATCTAACTTGCTATTTCCCCTGCAAATCTTACTTGCAGGTTTAGTGGATTACTAGTTAATGTTAGTTATTATTGTGAAAGAGTAGTATTAGGTATTAACTGGAGATGCCTGTACAAAAATCTGAAGAAATAACCCTTGGTTAAAAGATGTGAAAATGCATCTTTAAGCATGCAATGAGATTATTATTCCTATCTCAGCTTTAACTTTATCCTTTCTCTATAAAAGCATCTAACTTACTGCTTCCCTGCAAAAATCTTACTTGCAGGTTTATTGGATTACTAGTTAATTTTAGGTATATTAGGTATTAACTGGAGATGCCTGTACAGAAATCAGAAGAAATGACCCTTAGTTAAAGATGTGAAAATGCATCTTTAAGCATGCAATGAGATTCCTATCTAAGCTTTAACTTTATCCTTTCATTTGCACTTTCTCTATAAAAGCATCTAACTTGCTGCTTCCCCTGCAAAATCTTACTTGCAGGTTAGTGGATTACTAGTTAGTGGTTTCTGCAGGTTTAGTGGATTACTAGTAGTAATGTTAGTTATTATTGTGAAAGAGTAGTATTAGGTATTAACTGGAGATGCCTGTACAAAAATCAGAAGAAATTACCCTTGGTTAAAGATGTGAAAATGCATCTTTAAAGCATGCAATGAGATTATTATTCCTATCTAAGCTTTAACTGTGTTTTTTATCCTTTCTTTGCACTTACTCTATAAAAGCATCTAACTTGCTATTTCCCCTGCAAATCTTACTTGCAGGTTTAGTGGATTACTAGTTAATGTTAGTTATTATTGTGAAAGAGTAGTATTAGGTATTAACTGGAGATGCCTGTACAAAAATCTGAAGAAATAACCCTTGGTTAAAAGATGTGAAAATGCATCTTTAAGCATGCAATGAGATTATTATTCCTATCTCAGCTTTAACTTTATCCTTTCTCTATAAAAGCATCTAACTTGCTGCTTCCCTGCAAAAATCTTACTTGCAGGTTTATTGGATTACTAGTTAATTTTAGGTATATTAGGTATTAACTGGAGATGCCTGTACAGAAATCAGAAGAAATGACCCTTAGTTAAAGATGTGAAAATGCATCTTTAAGCATGCAATGAGATTCCTATCTAAGCTTTAACTTTATCCTTTCTTTTGCACTTTCTCTTTAAAAGCATCTAACTTGCTGCATCCCTGCAAATCTTACTTGCAGGTTTGGTGGATTACTAGTTAATGTTAGTTATTATTGTGAAAGAGTAGTAGTTGAATGGCACGCACAAAAACTTTTGTTCGCCATGTTATACCTTAAATATATAGAAAACACAATGCATTACTTTAGGTGCATCAGCATTATGCGAGAAGTTGAGGATCATCGTCAAGTTACAACACAAAAGAAAACAAGCAAGAAGGAGAATCCAGCACTCTACTCTTCATCACCATCACCATCCTCCTCTTCTTCACCACCACCATCATCATCATCATGTGAAGCACACAAGGCTCTCTTTGGCTTTAGAGGGAAATAAAAAGAAGGGAAGGAAAAAAGAGACGGACCACCATAAGAGAACCGCGGCGGTTCGTGGCGAGTCCGCCATATAAAAGCATTATTACAGGAAGGTTTCTGAGAGGTTTCCTCTCCTTTAGCTTACCTCCAACCCGGTACATGTTGGCTGCCATGACCGGTCCCCTGGCTTCCTCTCCAGGTAGAAGAGGGGTGGCTCTCTCTTCTCTCTGCCGCTGCTGCTGCTGCTGCCGGAGCTTTCTGTCTCTCTCTCCGTGTGTGTGTGTGTGTGTGTGTGTGTTAGCAGCACTGCCGCCGCTCTGTGTTGGAAAATGGTGGATTGATCAATACGAAACAGACTGAGCTGAGAGACCTTAAAGAGACAGCGCACTATTTTTCTAAACCCCGAAGTATCTGAGGACAAGAAGTGTAACTAATTACTAATTTATTTACTGGTTTAATGATGTAACTGACCGTTATCTGCTAGCATTTTCAAAATATAGCTTAGTTAGCTCCGCCACAGAGCTTTGTCTGTTGTAGTCCCACACGTGACGTCACTGATTTATTCAACCGTTAGTTCCCATCATTCACTTAACATTAGTTAGTTACTTTAGTTCACGTTACCTGGGTTAGTTAATTAGTTTGCTACTCGTGTAATTGTAACTGAAGGACCTTAAAGAGACATTTCACTAATTTTCTAAACCCTAAAGTTCAGCAGCAGTATTTTGAGGACAAAAAGTGTAACTAATTACTAATTTATTTACTGCTGTAACTGACCGTTAGCTTTGTTATAGTCCCACACGTGACGTCACTGATTTATTCAACCGTTATTTCCCATGATTCACTTAACATTAGTTAACTACGCTAGTTCACGTTACCTGGGTTAGTTAATTAGTTTGCTACCCATGTAATTGCTAGTTTATTAGCTGAGGGACCTTAAAGAGACAGTGCACTAAACCCCGAAAGTTCAGCAGCAGTATTTTGAAGACAATAAGTGTAACTAATTACTGATTTATTTACTGGTTTAATGCTGTAACCGTTATCTGATGACATTTTCAAAATATAGCGTAGTTAGCTCCGCCACAGAGCTTTGTCTGTTGTAGTCTCACATGTGACGTCACTGATTTATTCATCCGTTATTTCCCATCATTCACTTAACATTAGTTAGCTACTTTAGTTCACGTTACCTGCGTTGTTAATTAGTTAATTAATTAGTTACTCGTGTAAGTGCTAGTTTAGATGATAAATGGAGGGGAAAATGTCTTATTTTTTACAAATCTGACGTTATGTAGCACAAAAACTGGCTTAAAAACTAGTACTGGTTCGAACATTCAAATCTCGCGATATTTGAATGCGAAATCCCGTTTGTACACCTGAAGATTTTGCTATTAAAACACTTAGTAGGTATATATATAAAACATACCTGGAACTTAGTGTAATGTTAGATAGATAGATAGATAGATAGATAGATAGTAAATATACATATCAACACTAGAGATAATATCTATAGTATACACAATATAAATAATATACACTATAAATATACCAGACTACTACAACTAGGCCATAGAGATCCACTCTAGATCTACAGTCCTTATCCTGTGCAAAATACATGAGATCTGAAGCTAATATCAGGCTTTAGCAGTATTAGTACACGAATGAAGTGTGCACCTTCTAAACCTAGGCTGCGTTCCAAATCGCATACTTTTTCTTTTCCTGGGTTAGTTAATTAGTTTGCTACTCGTGTAATTGCTAGTTTACTAGCTGAGGGACCTTAAAGAGACAGTGCACTATTTTTCTAAAGCTCCCGAAGTTCAGCAGCGGCAGAATTTTGAAGACAAATTACTATTTAGTTAATTAGTTTGTGTAATTGCTTGTTTAGATGATAAATGGAGGGGAAAAAATGTCTTGTTTTCATGTTGAAATGTAAACAGTTTTACAAATCTGACATTATGTAGCATAAAAAGTGGCTTAAAAACTACAGTAGAGCAAAATTTTGTGAGACTACCCTGGTGAAGCTAATATCAGGCTTTAGCAGTCTTAGTACACAAATCAAGTGTGCACCTTATAAACCTAGGCTGCGTTACAAATTGCATACTTTTTTTTACTTTTAGTACATACTGCAGCTGCCTTTACAAAGTATGTACTGTTGCATGAAGTATACATACAATGGGGACATCCTACTAGTCATAACATTGTGCCTTGAACTTTGACCCTCTTGCTCATATATCCGCTGTGCAGAGGATTGTGGGTCAGAATAGACAGAAAAACATGCTGGCTTGCATACTGCAAAATGCGAGTGGATGCAGTACAATATAATACTACATGCATTAGCAAAGTGTGCAAGTTGCAATTTTTGTTATAAAATAAAATAAAATAAAATTAGGTTGTAATGTTACCTAAAAAGTTAAGCATCCCCGTCCCATGCCTAAAACCAAATGATCCCAAATCCCCTAGCTCAGTGGACTCAAGTTGTCCATGAACCACCAGGGGAGGGCCCCATGGGGTCAAGAGGTTTAGCTACATTTAATTAATGTTGACTAAACTCACCGGTTTATCCCTAACCACTGGGACAGTAACTATATAAATAAATGCTAAAGATTACTTTACAGATAATGTAGGATATCTGTCCTTATTATTAATTGTTTACATGTTTATAGTTGGTACTAAATTCATGTAAGCTGTCTTATGTCATGGTATTTTGTGTTTCATAGTAGGCCTATTTGCTTTTAGGCTGTCTAACGGGGACATTCACGTGACACTGGTACGCTTACTCTTAAATTAAGTATTTTTTCTCATGAAGAGAGTCTTTAAATTTGCTCCGTGATAAGGTTCTTTTGTTAATTTTGTGCATTTTCCTGTCTAATCATTTACTTTTGTTGACATGCAATGGTGTGGTATACTGAATCAAGCTGGGAAATTATTTTTGCATACTACAATGCAGATTTATACATTAAAACAGTGTTCTATAGCTCATATTCACATATATTTTAGCTCATATTTTATAACTGTAAAGCGAATAGTTGCACAACATTATGTACTCAGTGTGCAACGAGGGCAGCACAGTGACTGATGATGTGATATTATGGGATACACAGGATTTTGGCAGCATCACAGGGAAGTGTGGGACTATGAAACTGAATACAACCACCTACTTAGTTAAATGTATGTACGTGCATGCATGTGGGCAAATAGAAAGTAGGCAGGATTTTGTAGTTTGGCATAATCTGCCGTAGAAAAAAATTGTATGTTTTGTACTGCGAAGACTGTTTGTTTTCCTGTTTACACCCACCACAACACACTGATATTCTCCTTGGATATCATAAGATTATATTGCAGTTTATCAGAATCAAAAACAAATATTTGCTTCTAAAAAAAACCCCACAAGAGTACAGCTTTTGTTTTCAGTAAAACAGAGTGTTTAGCAGTGAGATACAGTGAGACACAAGAGAGAGAATATATATAGTATAATCTTGTGGAGATAGTTGTTTGATTAGCTCCGTTTTCATTGTGGATACAAGCGTGGAGCCTGTGTGCTGGAGGAATGCTGTGGTGAAGGCTACATCTGATCTATACCATATGGAGGCCTCAATTACTGTTTCCTAACACAGGGGACTACAGTCCGCAGTCACATGACCGCCGTGAGCCAATCGCGTGTACTTACAGTATGCACTCCTGCTCAAGTGTGCAGTCTCAATGTTGGAACTGTGCTGCATAGGAGGGATCCTGCATTGTGTCTCGGGGCTCTTCTATGAAGAAGAAGGAGAGGAAATATAGTGAATTTGAGGATGTTTTTCAACGCCGATGTGCAAAGTGGGAACAAAACTAACTATGTTGTGTTAAAGAAATGAAAAAGCATTATTACCCAATGGGTATTTTTGCATATTATATATATTTATTGCCCAGCTTACAGTATGCTGCTTGCTTCTATGGTGCATTTCTGCATAAAACACACATCCATTATCTGCCTGAATATTAATGCATGCTGTTTAGAACATTGCTCCCCGTATTGCACTTTATTTCATATGCTTACCTTGCTAATTGACTTTCCTTTGGAGCAATAAAAAAGTATTGCAGTATATCACAGCATCTCCCTGCACAGTGTGTGTGTTTGTGTGTTATACATCATACAGCGACTGACACAAGTGAGCTGTCTTCTGCTGTTGTTGTGATGTTTGGGAAGAAAGCAGTGCCAACACTTAATATGGTCTTAATGAAAAGAAAATAGGTGGTCAACAATGTAGCCTTGTGTTTGGGAACTGTGTTCATTAGGAGTGTTTGTTTACTTGGCTGCTTGCTGCTTGTGCAGATGTTCTTTTTCAATCCACTTGCTCCTCTGCCAGATGTTGCTGCAGTCATGAAGACAGGCGTGCGAGCGTGCAGGCAGAGCAGTATGTGTTGCAGAGCGGTGCAGGTGTTCTCCCCGATGAATCTCGAGTCTGTGGAGATGGATTGGATCGAGACACAGCAGAGCGTCTGCAGAAACTCCTCTCGGTTTGGTTGCAGTCCCAGAGGATGACCTCGGATGGCCTCTCTTTCTTTCTTTCTTTCTTTCCTACTTTCTCTTTCTGTTGCAGATACATGTACAGGAGAGACAAAGACACAGAGGAAATCAATTAGGCCTGTTTCCTGGTAGAAACCGCTCCATATCTTTGATTGTGCTTCTTCGTTTGTTCTCTCACTGGGGGTTGTGCTTGGATCCAGAGACACTATGGGAGGTACCGCAGTAAAGGGACTATTGTTAGAGTGCTCTCTCCTCTCTGCACCTAACTATACATAGGTGTATTTTCTGCATTAACAGTGGAAAAACCAGTAGGGTTGCTCAATCATTTTTATGAAGGGACAATATAGGGCTGTCGCAATAACCGCAATATTGCAATACCGCGATATTGACAAGCCAACCGCAGGGGTTTGCAAGAAACCGTCACTTTTTTTTCTTTTTTTGAATTCTTTGCCGCATTTTTACACTTTCCTACAAATGCTAGCAGCGTGATGAGGTGCTGAGTGTCTATTCTGCTCTGTTTGGTGTTCTTTTTCTGGTCGCCAAGAGTTGAAAAATGTTCAACTTTGGGTAAAACTACAAGCGCTGGACAACAACAACAACAACAATGGAGTAGAAATGAATACACATAAACCATCAGGTCCGTCCTCTCTCCCTATACGTGCTTCAGCCTTCCCTTCATCCAGAGCAAGATCTCTACCTTGTGCAGACATTTTGATATTCTGTATCATAGCAACCAGAAACAACCAAATCTGAAAAAAAACACTGCGCTTCATTGTCCTCTTTGCTCTGCCTTGAACAATAAACAAGTATTTAAATAGTTTTAAAATTCTCATCTTTGTCATTTATAAAGCAATAATATACCCAATAATAGCCTATCAACTAACCTTATTTATACAGGATAAATAAACTAATTAGCAAAAAAAAATGTTGCAATAATACCGCGCTGTTGAGTCGGTCATTATCACCGCAGAGGAAATTACTTCACCACAACAGCCCTAAACAATACCCGTGACACTGTTCCCTTACAGAGTCACTGTCAGTGACTAGTGACAGTTATCTGTCTAGACACATCACAGTCTTTGTTTGACGAGCTCTGACTCATGCTGTAGGTAGAAGGTATAGTGACTGTGAAATCAACATTACTCATGCTCTCAGTAACAGTAACAGCAATTCAAGCTGAATCTATACACAAGACTGCTCATCTGCACCTCCAACTGCAGAGGCACCACCGCCACATTGCAGTTTAAAAGAAAACACTCGTAAAAGGTGAAGTCTATGAAAAGATAAGATTTGCTCCACGAGGACCTAAGGATAATTTTAGCAGCGTATGGCAACCTTTCATTACGTGGGGCGGCTTGTGGCTCAGAGGGTAGAGCGGGTCGTCCACCAATCGGAAGGTTGGTGGTTCGGTCACATGTCGATGTGTCCTTGAGCAAGACACTTAACCCCAAATTGCTCCCGAAAGCATAGCCATCGGTGTGTGAATGAGTATTTAGATTAAGATAAGATATAAGATATTCCTTTATTCGTCCCACAGTGGGCAAATTTGCAGAAGTTGGGCTCTGATGGGCAAAGTTGGCTCACTGCATGGTGGCTCCGCCATCAGTGTATGAATGTGTGTTTGAATGGGTGAATGCTGACATGTAGTGTAAAGTGCTTTGAGTTGTCGGAAGACTAGAAAAGCCTTATATAAGTGCAAGTCCATTTACCATATCTGCTTGAGCAGCTGTGAGATTGTAGTATGGTTTGTTTCAATAATTTGCTACAGAATTTGTTTACTCTAAAACTCCACATACACATACAAACATACACCTTGTCTATTGGGGTTTTTTATGTCTGTTTTTACATTTGTATTTTGTATTATTATTATTATTACTATTATTATTTTGATATGGGGATTATTTTTTTTGTCCGTTTGTTTCCTTAGCAAAAAAAGATGAAAAAAGTTTTGCTGTACGGTTGTACACAAAATGTTTGTTTGTATGTGAAAACTAATAAAGTGGGGGGAAAAAAAAGATGAAGTCTATCAAGTCACACAAGTCTAATCTTTGATTGTCTGTCTTGGTTCTATACAAGTCTTTAACGTGACAGGTCTCTGTTGCAGACTTCATTATAGTGACTAGCTGTGTTTTCACTGCTCTGAAAGCTTTGACGCGACTCTTTTAATTGGGAATCTCTGCTCCAGGGGATCTGTCAGACAGATTTCACAGCTAAAAATATCAGTAAACTGAACAAAATCTGGAATCTTACAGCTCGCATTTATCAATATCAGACTACAGGGGGAGCTATTGTCTTGCTTTTGACAAAGTAGGGCAGTTGAGACAAAGGGGCAGCTGCTTTAAGGCCATGCATAGTTGGATACAGTGTTATCTATGATCTGTAGTTCATGTAAAACATACATTTAAGGTCCAAGACCAGTAGGAAAACATCAACATTTCTAAGCAAAGATGCCTAACTGGGAAAAACAAAAGTTGCACTTACCTCATCCCAACAGCAGGGGGCATCACTCACACAGCCTTTTCTGTTGTCCTGAGTTGCCCTCTAACAAAGCAGTGATGTGAAGGGAGGGGGTAAATCCATCCCTACAACAGAGCAAATGACACTTCAGTGAGTTGTCATGGATTCTGGGACAATGCCAGTGAGTCGCATCAGGGCCGGCACACACAAATGTTGACTGTAGACCTCAAGGATAGAATAAATCAAACTCCGTCATCATGTCCTCATTATTATGTCTCTGCCAGAGTGATAGAAAGAAAGCTGGTTTGCAGTGTGTGTGTTGCTTTTGGAGGTCATCTCTCAGTCTGTCGTCTGTTATTGCAGATACGACTTGGCTGGAAACACTTCGAAGGCCTCACACAAGAAACCTTGGCCTTAATCCAAAGGGATTAACCATATTGCATTTGTGGGTTATTGATACTGTGACCTTCACAGAATGGAAGCGGAATAACTATCACACTGAGAAGAAATGAATGTGTCAGATGTGGATGCAGACAGTTGAATATGTGGCACCCGAAAAGACGCCCTTTCCCTCGCCTTCGCCTTGGCCCCACCTTGCAAGGGAATCCCGCCGCCAAGTGTCCACCCTCCACCACCACAGGATCATATGCCAAAATGCCGAGGAGCCGCCAGACGGGAGCAACACATTTTTTTGAGAAACAGCTGGTGAACCGCCAAATGTGTCTCCATCTTCAGAGAGAGAGAGAGAGGAGAGGCACTGGCAGTTGGTGCGAGGAGGACTGTGCCATGTGGGGGGGAAACCCGCACAACACTCAGAGATGAAGAAGGAATCACTGGAATGACAAATGGCATCAGAAAGTCATGTCTTGAATTTCTTTCCAGCAGGAATGTTTGACATTTTATTGGTAGAGACCACCGAAGCTGCACCAGCTGATGTCAAGACGTCTGAAGAACAGAGATTCAGCAACTTGTGATGCAGATCTTGTATATCTCATTTGCACATACACATTTATACATCTAGTTAAACACAACCTGTTAGATCACTGAATGATGCTACTTTATAGAACTAATATTTCAAGATGCAACTAGATGCTACAATATCTCAATTGAAAAATGTTTTATCGTTGAAATAACTCATACATTTAACGCTTTATTGTATTCATCTGACATACAGGAAAAGCCAGGTATATAGCATTAAAGTCAAAGACTAAACAGAGAGACTAAATAGGGCTCTCAAGTGATGTATCACTGTTTTGTTTTTTTTAAAACCTTGTGTGAGTGTGAGTGCTGCCAACCAAACACGAAAAGCTGCTGATTTCCTTTCAGGAGTGCTAATTAGATATCTCATCTTGTTAGGCTCCTGCTTTGGATGGAAACCTGATCTCTCCGTACTTGATTAGAGCCTATAATGTGACACACCTTCAGGCAGTTATATTGGATTAACTGAGAACACACTTCTTGTTTTCAATTCTAGTTGTCATGTCAGTTTGAACAATGATGGATGGACGTGTATAGATAAGAAGTAAAATAAGTAGATTATTGGTATCTAATTAGTACTAATGTTTTTGCTAAATTACATTTATGGTTAGTCCAGCTGATTAGACTGTTATCAGGCCATTAAATAGGTGTTATTGGTCAATATAAGCACCATATACTGTATGTGGGTCAATAGGGCCTACTACACCCAATATTAGGTTTTATCATCTATTCACATGGTAGATCACCGAAAGAAGGTATAAAAGAACAAGACAGCAACCTCTAGTGACCGTAGTAATTATGACAGTAGCAGAAAAGGAAGTCAGGCGCTGTAGTATAGAGAGCGTGAAGGACACGTGGAGGTCGGGGGTGATGGATAGGTCACAAAACACTGAGGGTTTTCAACAAGGAGACCGGGGTTAGCATCCTGTGTTAAACCAACATGTAGCTGTGTTTGTGTTCACAAAAGGTTTTGCTTTCACTTTTGAAACATAGTTGAAACAAAGTCTGTAAAAACATATATATGACAAAGGTAATCAGGCATAATGATGGGATAATGGCATCTTAAACACTAAGACCTACATGGAAATATACCTCGAGATCTCAGTCCATACTGGTCCGTAGAGACCACTCCTAAGGGCCTGGGCCCCGTTATCTCCAATATAGACCAGAAAGGGGTCCCAGATGTGAAAAAAACTTAAAAGGTTTGCCCTTGAGCCAGAAGCTTATAGCTTCTAAAGGAATAAGTTCCATTAACACTCCGTATCCAATGTGAGACTGTAGGGAAAGAGTCTGAAATCCACTGAGGAGGAACACATAGAACGTGTTGCTTTTAAGTTTCGTTTCATTTTTACAACGTAGTAGGCTCCTAATGACCCACATTTATGGTGCTTATAGCGACTGATAACGCTAATTTAATGGCCTGATAACAGTCAAATCGAGTGTCAGCTCAATAAAAGTCTAAGAGCAACTCTGTAACAGCAAGATACATCTTTCTTTTTACTGTCAGGTTGTTAAATATTACATATTTCTACACACAAGCTTTTATACAGTGGACCCCATGATGGCCCAGAGGTCATTATCATATGTAGTACGATTGATGTGAAACAGAGGTGTACCTTGTTTCGCATGGTGTGCTTGGTGTACCTTTCATGCTCCACACTATGATGCCAATAGGGAGAGAGAGAGAGAGAGAGATGTTTCCAACCTTTTTAATCCTGCAGAGAATAGCGGGAGGTAAAAATCAAGGTGTGTCTGTTCTTAAAGGCCCCTACAAGCACCTAAAACAGGACGGGATCTGGCGGAGTGTGTTTTGTTTTCCATTGCGACACCACCCATGTTCAGAGGGTCTAATTAAGAGCTCAACTCAGCACCTTTCTTTACTGGAACAAAACTTTTATGTACTGAATGTGACCAGTTAGTTTTACTGCATAGGGCAGCTACATGGAAGGAAACGTGTGTGGAAGAAACAGGATTTGTTTAATGCTGAGGTAAAGAAAAAGTTTCCAGTGCTGAATTTTTTATTATGAAAATTGAGAGAGAGAGAGAGAGAGAGAGAGAGAGAGAGAGACAAGCAGGCAAGACTTGGACACAGTGAGTGATATTGTTTATGGACAGACTTAGCAAGGGAGCAACTGTCAGTTTGGGTACATGTGAAAGAGTAGGCATTTGCTCTCGGGGATTTCCAGAATAATTTTAAATACTTTTGATTTATAACATTGAATGTTGGAAAACAACATTATCCCCAAATTGTTATCATAACAAAGAATCATAATGTTATTCTTTAAAACTACCAGAATATGTTCGAAGTTGGTGCCAAAACAATTATTTTGTAGGAGTTGCTGCCTTTGTTCTTCTTCTTTTTTTTTGCTAAATTGAAACTAAACGCTTCAAAACAATGATACCAGAGTGGTATCTTCTCATCTAACTTTCTGCAAGCAAGCAGTTTAAGGAACAGTGTGTAGCATTTAAGGGGATCTATTGGCAGAAATGGCATATCATATTAATAAGTATGTTTTCTTTGGTGTATAATCACCTGAATATAAGAATCGTTGTGTTTTCGTTACCTTCAAATGAGCCGTTTATATCTACATACGGAGCAGGTCCTCTTCACGGAGCTAAACTAACTTCTGCTCCGCTAGCTCACTTTTTCGCACAGACACATTCGCCGCCGCTCTCTCTCTCTCTTGCTTCATCACTCACTTCCTTCGTACACACACACACTCTACGCACTGGCTGTGCTATTCTCCAAATGACTTACGCTACTCTTAAAACAACTGGCTTTAGAGAGGGCCATTCGCGTTTTTGTCGGCCACCGTAGTTCTCCTACACACTTGGCACACGGGAGAAGTTTAAATTGGTTGCATCCTGCAACCACACCACTAGATGTCACTAAATCCTACACACTGCTCCTTGAAGTGTTTTTCCCAAAATGTCAAACTATTCCTGTAATGTTTATATCAAACTCTCTCACTTTATTCATCCAAACGGCACGACTGATACAGCTGACCAGCTGTCAGTACTGCTGATTGATGCTTGATGAGTGAAGCTCACGCAGCACATTCACCACTGATACAGCCGCTGAGTAAGATGGAGTCTTCAGGACGTATTGATCGATAATCAGTTTCCCTTCAACAACATGCTGCCGCACAAGAAAAGCCTTGATTAGTCAGACATTCAGGGTCTTTAGTGGGATTACACAAAGGGCAGAGATGTAGAAAATTAAATGTACGAGTATCTTAGGTTTAAATAGCTTAATAATAGTGGTTCAGTCACCTTCAAATCACCTTCAAGTATGTATTTGATGTGTTAATTATCCTCCTAATAATATTTTAATTAAAAACTCATGAAGACACGCAGGTTGTCTGTGTTTAAAGTCTAACTCCCATGTGCGTTACTTGAGAGATTCCCTAGGAAACGATAGGGAGCTCTGAGAGAGGGAGGATCAGAAGACGGCATGTAGATAGAGACATCAAAACCTCCAAAAACTTCTGCCAGCTGCTGCTACCACCACGCCCTCCCTCAACACGCCTCAGCGCCACAGCACAGCACAGCACATGTGCCCTAAAAAACCCATCTCTTCCCGTTGTAAACAAACACAGAGCAGAAAATTAAAATGACAGATTTATTGAATAGGCTAAAAATAGGCTTTTAAATTAGACAAGGGAGCGGTGAAAGAGTTCATGTATAGTGGGATCTCGACCAGCAGTGACCAGTGAAGACGTCTGCCAAGGAAAACAATACACCCACATCGCTAAAAATGGCATTCAGTGGAATCTAAACCCCTCTCAGTCCAAGTGGGAGTCAAAAACTTCAAAATTTACTGTGAAAACACAGGAGCACTCTCCCATCTGCACTTAGAAATACTATAACGGAGCCACAAACAGATGGTTGGTAATGTTTTGTCTGGAAAAAGCCTCCCCAGGGACGGATTAAAAGTCCAAGTGAGTATGTAGACCTGAGGGCGGACTTTTACAAACAGGAGCACCCATTTAGTCAGACAGCTGATGAATATCAGGGTAAATCAATTCAAAATGTTCATAATGAATAGTCTCCAACTGGTGCGGCTGCAAGGCAACCATGGACATTTTATTCAAATTATTCTGAGAAGTTTTGGCCCACCATAAACTGGTAAAATGGGCCAGTCCGTTCTCATTCCCAGGGCGTCAAATACCAATGCGTGTCATGCATGACGGCATGACAGCATGACAGCGTTTGATGCGGACGCACAAGGCACCCTTTTGAGTCTGGGCTTTCAAGTAACTACCATGAAAACCCATCTACGTCAATACTAAACGCTCAGAGAAAGTGGTCGGGGAGTGTTGTGACGTAGTTTAAAGAGCAAAATAAAAACACATATTGTGGATGGACGGAGCCATCTAACAGGGCTTTCATTCAGGAGACTGCTGTTTGTGTCCCGTGTGAAACCAACAACGTGTTTGTCTTTGTGTTCACAACATTAAGTTTCACTTTCGCTTTACAAACCCAGTCATTTTTAGCCAAAGCATGATGTTTTTTCCTAAACCTAACAAAGAGGTTTTGTTGCCTAAATCCTAAGCAAGTGTGTTTGTTTGAATTCACAACGTTAACCATGTGTTTACTGCGACCGTAGTAGAGCGTCATAGTTTGACTCACTGGGCTACACAGTGCGTTACAAAGGCCCTGTTCAGACCTGCTATTAACATGTGTCCTCAGTGATCGGATCACAAGTGGACAGCTTTAAGTACGTCTGTTCACACCTGACATTAGAATGTGTCTCCATATGTGTCTTCAGTGGTCACTTGTGATCCGATCTTACTTCCCCGCTCCATATGCAAATAAGGGCGGGCGGGTGTCAGCTCCGCACAAAGCAGCGGAACAAAAACACTGACACATCTCCGACAGTATGATAATAATACACTTCGCATGCCTAGTCTGATAGTCTGTAGATATGTAGCCTATAAACAAGATATATTTTAATAAAATACAGAGCACAGAGGCCGTTTCCATGGTGACAAGCGCCCGTGTCTGCCTGTTTATTCACCTGAGGGGCGCGGTGATCCCGCAGATCCCAGCTGGACATCAGATGAGTAAGCGGTCCTTAATGTGGCCCAGGACGCATTCGCGTACACACCGCTAAAAGAATGTGGTCATATGTATCCCAGACTACCTCCAATCTGAAAGGTCCGATCTCAATGCGTCCTCAATGCATCTTGAGTGTGTTCACACTTCTACTTAAATCTTTTAGGTGACTAAAATACGTTTTGTCCCCGTCCACAGCAGTACATTTCTTTGCTCCAGTGTCGGTACTCCTGTCTGTTTCTCCAAACTGGGGGCGTGCCGACCGTCATCTACTTTAAGTAATACACCTACTATGGATAAGTACCTCATACAACCCCACTTCAAAACACCCAAACTATCCCTTTAATACCCATTTACCTCGGACTACTAAAGCTTCATATTAGTTTCGGCTAAACTTAAAGTGCATGTTTTCATAACCATTTCAATAAACTTATCAGCACCCTTTTTCCTAATGCTACTAATTTTGTCAATATGTGCCTGATTTGTATTGTTTTTAGCAACATAACATATTTGAAATTTGGCTTAAATGTGGCTTCCTCCTAATCAAAAGCACTTTGTTTACAACCAGACAAGCTTATTAGGTGCAGAACAAGTGATCAGCAGTGGGCAGGATGGCTGGTTTACATTTGATTAATCATTACATTTTGAGAGAAATACAAGTTTATTTTCATAGTTGTGTGTCTTACACTGATTATATAGTATATTATGTGTCTATTAACTTGTTTGTATCGTGGCTCAACAAGAGGACGGCATCCTTTTGAGGCCCGGAGGAAGAGGGCAGATAAACTGTCCCTGTTGTCCTCTCAGTCTTATCCATAAAGATAGAGTATCTGCTGTCTATTAAAATTTCTGAACACACAACGTATAGCTTATCATCCGCCGAGACTGTTTAATCTTACCCTGTCTCCTCCTAGCAGAGCTAAACATAGGCTACTGTTTCTAAAATAATCGCCACTCAGGAGCGTGTGCTATGGGAACGTTTCAATAATTAATTCAGGCTCTTTTTTCTCTCTCTCTTACTCAGAGACACGCACATGCTGCTCACCCAGCAGATCACGTGTCGTCCTTACAAACACTGTGTTCCTTACATTTTCTGAAAATACCACAGCTGTCTGAGGTCTTTTAAATGATGTGCTTGTCCACGTTAAATAGAGGCCTCAGAACCCCTCAATCGGCCCTAAATCATCTGGTGCCCGCTGGCTGAAAGGAGCAGCCCGCTGTGGTGTTGGGCTGGGCTCAGGCTGGCCGTTCTGTGGGCTCCTTCAGAGAAAACATGTCACGTGCGTGTGGATTATGCCTGCTTTGCATCTGTAGAGCATGAATGTGTGAGTTTGTGTGTTATGGGAGGGGGTTGGGATGAACAGGAAGGAAAAAGGAAAGAACTGATTGTCACTGTCTGGGGTTAAAGGCAGCTTTGGCACCTGTTTGGCCTTGGGGTGCAAGGCTTATATAAAGTGTGTTGGCGTGAGTGGTGTTTAGAGCAGGTGTGCAGCTGGGATTCATAAGCCAAAGGGTCGAGCATTAACACTGCAAGGGCTCATGGTACGTGTCCATATGGGCGTTTTTGAATGAGTGGGATCGCCTCGCTTCCAAGCATTGGACGCTTGATGGGCTACCACTAGGCACCTGATTGGACGAACGCTTTCCCTCGTAGGTTACTGTTCCCAGCTCTCAAACCGGAACCAACATGGCAGCTCGTTTGGAAACCTTTTTCTCGTATACATCAGACCGGCAATACGTCATCCAGAGTAGGCTCGCATGACCACGCCCCCTTTTGGGGGAAACAATCCTCAGTAGATGGTATCAGAGTAAACAGAAGAAGTTGAAACTTGTCTCTAAACTTCTACTTTAAACAAACCGGTAATGGTAATAACGCTATGCCGAAGAGCTGCTGTGTAGCTGGTTGCACCAACAATAAATCCAAAAACGCTGATCTCCGGTGTGCTCCCCTGCCTTGTCCTAACAAAGATATAATAGAGGGGCTTTATGGCTCCAAGTTATAGACCAGACCAGCATCACGTCATCTCCAAGGCTGCGCTTACCTTTTGGAGGAAAGAAACTCGCTGTCACAGGAGAGAAAATGATGAAAAGCTGTTGTGTAGCGGGTTAACCGAGGCTTTCACATTCAAATTTGAGTCACATACGATGCGTGAATATTCACAGTCAGTGTGCTAAATGGCTAAATGATGCTGGTGACAGTGACTAGCATGGCTAGCAAACATTAGCTTGAGTGTGAGGCTGCTGCAGTAACACACTCATACATTAACATTATAGCAGCATCAGACTGTCGTCTCCAACTAAATGTCAGCCTATAGATCAAACAGTTGGCTATTAACAGGCTGGTTATTTACAGACAACACTTAGCCTAACGGGATTCAATCAAATATGTATAGAAGTCTGGATAAGCAATATCCGGCCACTGTGTTGGACGAGGGAAGACTGAAGGGACATGACGGTGATCAACCTTAATTTACTAAGGTATCGTGAATGCTCAGGTTCAGGCAAGGTCGCAAATAATTATTAGACATGTGTATAAAATAATCGTTTCTATAACAAAAGATGAATGCATACAAATTTGTCAAAATTAGAATCCAAACAAACGTCAAATTGCATTGAAGTCTATGGGGTCTTTGGTTTGCTTTCCCCTAAAAGGGGGCGTGGCATTGCCTTTTTACAAAGTACCCGTATGTGACGGTCTGATGTAGGCTATACGCCTCCTGGACAAAGAAAATGTAATTATTGCAGCGAGCCGCACTTCGCCGCTGCCTGGTGTGACATCAGTGTTAGTCCCTAGTATAGGTCAAGCTCCAACAACTTTAAATCCTATAAAATCCCATTATGCATCTTAATAGCATCTTTGGTTAGACTCTCCCTGCCTTGTAAATGCCCACAACATTCAGGCTGCACACCACCAGTTCTTAATGCAAGCTTTCTACTAGAAATGCAAAGTCAATTCAAGATGAATTGAAATACACCGATGGCATCATCAGGATTGTTTTCTCAGACTTTAGTAGCTGATCTTCATGAGTAAAATTGGGTAAAATCCAAGAACACTTTTTCATAAAGAAAAGATCAGGATTTGCCACTTCTTCCACCCTTGTTTGCCTCATTGTAAGTCTACAAAAGCAAAGTACTAACATGCTTTTAATCCCTTAGGACCACTTTCCCCTTCTCTCTCTCCGTCTATTCCTGTCTTTGCCCCGAGGGGCTGGATGCTTGATCTGCGCTGGAGAAACAGTGAGGGTCTGAACCAAACACCAGATCAGAAACCAGTTAAAAGTAAAAGTAGTGGCCTGGATACGTCCACTTCAGCCTCACCGGGATTACCCACGCTACTCAGAAGTCACACTGCCTCAGAGTACAAGCCTGTCAGGGGCATCTGTTCCCTCACCTGTCATTCATTTTTGCTCCCTATATCCCCAACCTTGATTGAAATTAAACTTTATTTTTCAAGAGAAGGTTTGCTGATTGTACATTCTCCTTTTCCTCCTCACATAAATGTTTTATATTACAGATAGTGGGAATAATATACCCTTCCTTTCGTCTTTATCGCGTGTGTTCAGTGAGCCGAGGATTTCAGAGAACATTGTCCTTTCACTTCCAATCTCCTACCTCCTGTTTGTCTCTGTCTGTCTCGCTCTGTGGTGCATTTGACCTCCTCCTCTCCTCTCAGCAGGTTTGAGTCTGATTGTGCGCCGCAGCTGAACTGGCAACAAACCTGCAACCACAGCAAACAACTGGAGGTGAACGGTAATGAACTCATGTCCTCTGTGAAACACACACCGAGAGCGCTGCGGCAGGAAGACTCTGCGCCAACTGGAAACTAGGACTGGGACAAAACACCTATCTCTTGATTCAATACTATCACGATACTTGGGTGCCGATTCAATATGTATTGATGATTTTTAAGTATTGCGATTCGATATTACGATTTATATTATTTATTTTTCTTAACCTTCTTAACACAAGACAATGGGGAAAAGTTGAAACATACACTTCTAGGGACTTGTACTTTGGAAAATATCTAAATTAATGCATTAAAAGGTTTGATTTTCAGCATGTATGTAGTCAGAGATGTCCTGGAGTCAAATATATCAGTCATTGTCAGAAATGATTCATTAATTTTTTTCCAGCAATCCAAAAATCAAAGAATAAAGACATTTCCCTCACAAATTAGTGGTATTTTCTTTCTAATTTATAAGGGACATGTAATGTTTTATACTTCTGGTGAATATAATCCAATGAATCTTATTTCCATATATTTATTTTGTATATACAGTTCCTTTTGTTAACAGCTTATTTTGAAAACCAGACGTACACATGTCTATACTTCTGCTAACTTTGCCAAGTCCGTCTCTAGCTCTCCCGTCAGCTCCGTTCTCTTTATACATCCATGGTCAGCTCCATAGAGGCCGTTTGATTGTATTTAACATAAATGTCAGTATATGGGTGCTCTACAGTTGTAGCGTCAACCAATTTGACCACGGAGATGAGAGTGACGGCTGGTTTGACCGCACGTTACCGTAATACGATAATGTTTCCTGTCCATGACAGAGTTAGCATACAGCTTTAGTCGTGATGTCTAGCTCTACTTTTCCTGCAATGTGTGAAACCCAAAGTGTTTCTATACTTTACTGTATGTGTAGTGTTTACCACGTTTCAATTCGACTTGCTGCAGTTTGTTTTGGTTGACAGATACGGAACAGATGTGATGTCACGTTACTCAGACTACAACAATAAAAGCGATAACTTCCTTCCACCTCTGCATAGACTCAAATGAAGCAAATATATCGATACTGGCATTAAAAAATCGATCTAAAAAATCGTTAAAAGAAATCATGATACATTGGTATTCCCACCTCTATAGGAAACATCTCCTTCCTGACTAGGATTGCCCCAAAGGTTGAAGCAGTGTACAGTTTTGCTGCCGCTGAATCTCAAGCTGACGGTTATTTTTTTAACAGTGAGCTCAGAGATAAGGAGGAACCGGTCACAGGCATGCTGACGGGTGCTAATCAGCTGGGACACACATGTGGGAAATACCGGAGTGTCTGCTCCTGGACCGGGACCTGCTCTGTGTCACTGGACAGACAGACCAGACAGCACCCATGTGTGAAAGACGTGACCTCGGTCACTCTGAAGAGGCCCAAGTGGAAAGAGCTGCTGCTGTAGGACGTGATAATGTCTTTTAATTAGTCATCATAAGAATGCAACGACAACTTGTCATTCTGGATTGTGAGAAGCTGTTTTTCTGCTCCGCCTGTCTTTCTTCGATAGGCCTAAATTGTCACAAAGCCAGCAGCCTTCTTAAAGGAAAGCCGATCCACCCGAGCCACGTTTCAGCGTCTTCCTTTCCCTAACAAATTCCTACGAGTCACTCACTCTGAAAGGGAGCATTGTGATTCAACCAAACACTACTCCTACTTCTCTTGTGGAAAATGAGGGGAAAAAGGAAGTGGGAGAGCATGTGTGTCCGGCACCACTTGCTCAAAATGCTTTCCCGCCTGGCCTAGGCTGGCTATGGCAAAGACCACAGGCTGGCTCAGAGAGAGAAATGCTGCCTTCAAGTGCTGCTTGTAAAACGTACAACTTGAAAAGCAGCTGCGGAGATTAAAGGCCGGGGTATGCTTGAAACAAACTATGTTGTCCGATATGTTAGCCAACAACATCTTAAGGTTAAAGTGTTTATAATTTCTCTAAATATTCACAATTAAAGTCCTAGAGATGGGCTGGACACAATGAATCGTACAAAAAGGGATAATGGCACATGCTTTTGGACAGATTCTCCTCAAAGAAATTCATGCTGTTTGATTTAAAAGTGACAGAAATAACAGAGTGCTGCAGGAATGAGTCCTAAAACCCAGAAATTAGGGCCACATTGAGGAAAATCAATATAAATCTGAGATTTCGAGAATAAAGTCATAATATTATGAGAATAAAGTAATGATATTATAAAATAGTAATTTTTACGTGTTATTTTCTTTTTTGCTCGTAAAGTTATGTCTTATTCTCGTAATAATACGTCTTTTTTCTCGTAAATTTATGACTTTATTCTCATATTACGACTTTTTCCTCGTAAAGTTACGACTTTATTCTCGTAATATTAAGACTTTTTTTCTTGAGTTACGACTTCATTCTCGTAATATCACAACTTTTTTTCTCGCAAACTTATGACTTTTTTCTCGTAATATTATGACTTTATTCTCGTAATATTACGACTTTTTTTCTTTTTTTTTTCTTTACTTTTTTCTTGTTGTTCAAATCTCAGATGTTTTTTTCCCTCAATGTGGCCCTAATACTCCGTAGTACATTTGCACTTCACTGCATTAGACTTATATACTATATACTTAGACTATAAACTGTGTTACCTTCATCACAATGCTCAAATGTTTTATTCTCTTTTTTTTTGTTGTTGCCTAAAATGTCTGTTTTGATAGTAAAGGTTGCTGACCCGAGTTAGTGTCGACATTTAGCTGTTGAAGTTGTGACATTTCCCACAACACATGAAGGAGGCACTGGTTGTACCGTGGCTTGGGGGCGGGGTTATGCTAATGAGGCAGCCGATGACTGAATAGATGCTCCGGCTTCTGTAAGCGGAGCGCCGGGGACACTTGCTGCGGAGACAAGAGACAAGAGACCAGAGACCAGAGAGAGTGGACGAAGCTCTGGACAAACAACAACAAGATCACTTTCACTCGACCCACAAACATCCCAACATGTCTTCAAAGTGCCCCAAGTGTGACAAGACGGTGTATTTCGGTAAGTGTTGCACGCTTTCATGTGTTTCCACCTTTTTAATTCATACTTTTGGGTCATAATGTTGAACCTCATTCAAAAAATCCATGATTTAGAACAACGTGTTTCACTGTTTTTTGTAACATTATAGTTCATTAATTCACAAATTACACAAATAGCGTGCCCTTTTGGGGTTTAAAGCTGCTAATTCCCATTCATTAAGAAAACACGTTTCACACAATTTGAATTAAAGTATGTTGAGTTGCAAAATTAACAAAAATGCCTACTTTTCAAATGGAGTTCTGAATGTGTGCACACTTTTTGCTTATACTTGTTTTTAAGAGTATCTCAGCATGCAAGTAGGACATTAAAAGTATTTGTATGCCTAATATTGGATCTATAAAGATCAATATTGTATAATATTGATCTTTTTGTATCTAATATTCTCTAATATTGGATGTAATATTATCTATATAATCTAATATTGGATCTATAAAGATCAATATTGCTTTAAGCTTTTATGTTCAGTCGTGGGAAACAATGTAAACCCTTCCTACATTTCCCAAATGAATTTCCCACAGAAGTAAAGTGCATTTTTTTAGGGAAAGAGTTGCTGGCAATGTAAATGATTCACAGAGACAAACTTTGGAGAAGCAAAGGGGTCAATGTAAACAAAAGTACTAAGAGCAAATATTTCAACAAAAGTATTATTTTTAAAGCCTATTTTTTATTTTTAGGGCTTTTATTGCTTTTATTAGAGCCAAAAGTAGTCTTTTTTATAACATATAAAAAGCTTTTTAACATATGTTAGAGAAAACATACCGTGTCTGCACTAAATTCACAAAACTGGATAAATGATTTATCTCATTTTGACACTGATCTATTTTTAAAGCTTTTTTTTTTATTTTTTAGGGCTTTTATTAGAGCCCAAAGTATTATTTTTATTACCTATAAAATGCTTTTTTAACATACATGAGAGAAAACATGCCGTGTCTACACTAAATTCATGAAACTGGATAAATGATTTATAGCATTTTGACACTGATATATTTTTAAAGCTTATTTTTTTTTTTTTTTTAGGGTTTTTATTAGAGCCAAAATTATTCTTTTTTTATAACCTATAAAATGCTTTTTAATATACGTGAGAGAAAACATGCCGTGTCTGCACTAAATTCACATAACTGTTTAAATGATTTATCTCATTTTGACACTGATCTATTTTTAAAGCTTATTTTTTTATTTTTTAAGACTTTTATTGCTTTTATTAGAGCCAAAAGTATTCTTTTTATAACATATAAAATGCTTTTTAACATACGTGAGAGAAAACATGCCGTGTCTGCACTAAATTCACAAAACTGTATAAATGATTTATCTCATTTTGACACTGATCTGTTGCCATTTTTAATTTGTTGTTGTTTGGTAAACATCCAAGCTCGGCAGTTGGCTTTAGAAGGTTTGCTGATGGACGCCTTGCCAAGAGTGCAGAAAATGCCATATGCTGAGATTGCCCACTCACAGATGAGCACGGCAGGCAACATCATGCTGCATCAGTGAGATGAAAACATGTAAACATGCATATATTTTGCATCCTTGTAAACAAAGATGGGGAAAAAACATAACAGCCATTTGAGAGAAGAGCCACACTTAGTCACAGTGAATGCATCTTATATTTACTATAACAGATGTTTACACAGATAAGAGCAAAGCGAAGGATTAAAGGGAGCTCAGGTCATGATGATAAACACAAATGTACATCTATGCTTTGCACATGACATGCACCCTGTTTGGTGTATTTTTAGGGAACATGCTGCTGTCAACCCTGAGTAATCCTGTGTTTATATTCGACCTCATGCTGGGAACAAAAAATTTGTTCTTCGACGCTGATCTTTCCTGCACTTCACAGCACACATCAGAGCTGTCACGGGGGTCAAAATCAATTATGTGAGTGGATGGCAGTCCTCTTATGTAACAGGAGTGGCAGCAAAACACCACAGCTGCTGCTCATCCTATGGGTCCCGAGAGTCAGTGGCATGGAATACAAAATCTGTGCAAATAAGATTGAATTTCCCCTAATACAGATTTTATGCATGTCTGAGTATTCATTTATTGTAGCCTATAATACGCTGCAGCGAGTGAGTCACTCTGTGATGCATGTTGTGTCTTTTACGTAATATACAGAGATGTTATTTTTGGTTGGGGTGTGTCTTATTGGGCGGAGAGCGCCCGGGGCTGACAGGAAGGATGATGAGCGGCTACTACTAGGGAGCCAGCATGGGTGGAATTAACTGCACACGTCAAACAAAAGGGAGGATGGAGAAAGCGAGGGAGGCTGTTAATGACAATATTAAAGCCATTGCAAGGGAGGCTGTGAAACCTGTGACGAGGCATGGGAGAGGTCAGGGTGGGAGAAGAGTTCTGCTGCCTGCAGCCTGAAGCAGCATCAATGTGATGTCAGTGATGAGTTTCAGATATGAGCTCAGCAGCTCCACCTACATACACCCTCCTCTCAGATACTTGGCTCTCCAGAGATCCTGTTCAGGTCTGCAGAACAGTTATGAGGGTGTAAAATGCTTCTGATCTACACCAGGACATGTGTTATTGATAGAGAAAATTGTCTATTTCCCGTCCCCCTTTTTTCCTTCTTGTGGTGGTGGTTGGTGGTGCAGCTATATGGAGCAGTGATTGGCCCACCCTGCAGTTACCCACCTGGTCCTCCAGCTGTTGTTGTTGCCCAATATTGGATATAGCAGGCATAAGTTTTCAACACTTGACTCTCATCGTCTTCTTTACTTCTGTAAAAAGAAAAAACGTCATTTCACTTGGAAGCGGTGAGCCACAGTCTGGGATGGAAATTTTATTGGTTTAGTTTTTTCTTATTTTCCATTCGTTAATTTAATGAACAGCTGTTTTATGGAGGTGATCCGGGTCTGAAATTAACTTTTTTCACCAAGTATTTTTTTTGTCTAGCACTAAGAAATGTTATCTGTACACAGTACTGTACTTTGTTATTGTCATCTATTGTGATTATCTGCATAAAAACACACAATTCAAATGATTAGGAAATAAATGATTGTATTATTATTTAAATACTTGCTTTGATTCTTGGCATCAGTTAGTTAAAATACAATTTTTAATGGTGTATGAGAAGCTTCTTAGAGCTAGTGTTAGGAAGTAACATGGGTCATGATTTTCTTTCTATTATGTATTTTATATTGTGTGAAAACATCTCTGACAAACAGGATAACAATTTGCCTCTGCCCAGTAGTCATTTTTATTGAACAGAGCTTGAACGCACCATAATGTAGGAACCGGTTGTCAACGGGAACCTATTTTCTATTCCCTTCCTGCCAAAATGGCGAATGACCTGACAATTTTACCTGGCGCTGCCAACAATTTACCCGCATTTGGCAGCTGGCGGTTGCTAATTTCAGACCCTGGTTGTGATGGTTCAATTTCACGGCCACTAGAGGCATGTGTTGACTGCAGCCGTTTTCCCAAATAAACCCCAAAAAATGGCACCAAAAAAAGGAAACAGTCGCTGGTGTTAAAAGAACATCTTACTTTTTAAATGTAGGGCTGGCTGGATTCAAATTCCCAGAGTCCACATTGTGGCTTCACATCTGTTAGTTCCTGTGGTACAGAGATGCTTAGAATACACCGGGGACTACTGGCGGACGTGTGACAGGCCCCAGTGGAAACATAGTTGGTCCATGCGGGACACAACACACAGCATGGCTCACTAACCAAATCTCTCTCAGCTCCAGACCCAAATTCAGCTGAACGCTACTTCCTGCGCGTGATAAACTGGAGCGTTGCATCTCTGTGCAGCTAAGTGAATAAATGAGAAACTAATGGAGTTTCTCTTTCTCTCTTTCATTCACCTCTTTTCCTCTCCCTTCAGCCACTTGCTCTCGCCTCAGGCCCTGAATTCCTCTTCCCCAGCTAGAAGGACTGGGGGAAATGGGGTGAGATCGCTCGCCTTTATTTAAACGGGGACACTCTCAAAGTGCCTCATGCATTATAATGAGAAACGACGTCTCCATTCACACAAAGCTCTTTCTGTCTCCGCCGCACGTTTGTTGCTTCCAGCGAGGCGGAATACCTTCGTCCTCTCAGCCCCGACGATACGTTTCCCACACACCTCCTTCTTTATCCCGCTTTTACCCCAAAACATCCACACAATACCTGCTTTTTTCCCTCCCCTTCTCTCCTGTCAGCGCTAGAGTACCCTGTTTTCCACTTGGCTGCCCAGTGGGGCTGTGTGAATGTGCCTCGTCAGTTATGTAACATCATTTCTTGAGTCGCTGCCTCCCGCTCGCTGCCATTGCGTAACCTGCCAGCTACTGTGCACCAGTCACTGAGGGTCCTTTCTCTGCCTTTTAGAGGCACAAATATGATCCCCCTAATGGAGACGACATTGAGCTTGGTGCTGATAGTCAGGCTGCCTCCCACCTCCCATTCCCTAACACAGGTGAAACCATTTCACCTTGCAGCAGAATGACCTGTTGCATAACAGAGGAACAAAGCTGTCTATAGTTCATACAAATGTCTCACACTTCACAGTTATATTCATTGAGATTTTCATTATATCAAATCAAATTTTTTAGGTTATTTATGGCCAGCATTTTTTTTTTTGCATGATTAGGTGTAGCAACCTAGACACACTTCCAGTAAAGGCTGGAGACTGGCCTTAAAAGTTTTTACTGGAAGCATATTGGACAAAAAAACAAAACAAATTCAATGATTTTCAGATTACAAATCAGAAAAAGATGAGTTAAAGACCAGAAGTTTTGTAAAAATGAAAAAAACATGGACTGAAGAATGGCACATAATCCTACAATGCAACTATACTACTACTAGGATTACCTACTAAACTGTAAACACTATTAACCTCGACCAAAAGACAAAGACAAACATTCACACGTTATGGGAATATCAGAGCAGATGGCGACAGCGGAAAAAGCTAATTAGTCATGCGAATTAAATGTTCGCTACGTCGAAATTTATTCAACAAAGGCGTTTCCATATCCCATTTAGCGTATTTCTTTTTGGACAAAGGCAAAAACCACCTCAGGCGAGCGTAAAAACTTTTTAGTTTTATTAAATTTTGCCGTTTTCACACAGATTTTCTACTGCAAAACTATAAAATGCGCATAAAAATATGTGAACAGAAACACGGCCACTGTCATATGGATTGGTGTCATGATTATTTATTCAGCACGGCTGAAGTTTTCTCCATTTCCCGTTAGCAAAGAGACTAACAATAGCCTACATTTTTGACAGCCATGAATTTAGAATTTGAACAGATAATTATAGATTGAGTATTTGATTTATGAGAAGTAGCTCATATATTAATAAAAAGTGACAGCCCTTACCCACGCACAACAGAAAACAACACATGCACTGGGTGGACGTGATGCGGCAGACATTTCATGTGATGTGGCAGACAACATTAGATTTCATTAGTTCTTGTCTTATTTTATTAAAACAATGTGACACGATGAATCCTCGGCTGTAAACAAATACGAGTTTCTCTTCTTCTGTTGTGTTTCCAACAGAGTAGCTGAAGTGGGCAATACAAGGGTCATTTTGAATGTTCCTCTGGGACTCTGTATTATTAAAAAGCACTCGCCAGTATAGTAACCACAGACTGGAATCTCAAGGATTATAACTTTCACTCTTTATCTGTGTGACTTTTTTTACACTTTCAAAGGAACTACTCCACCTGTACCACGTGCTTATATAGACACGGTCGATTTTATTACACCTCCTTACAAGACTCTGATGATTTCACTCTAAGTATATTATGCCTCTGTCATATGATGTCTACCCCCTCACGGGCTGATTATCCAATTACATAGGCTACATCTGAAGGTGCCATTCCAGCGACACAGTCCCGCTTCCTCTTTTGAAGACACGGTCCACTACCCTGTAAGCTAGTCATGCAGACTAGATCTTTTTGAAGTCCCGGTAGCCGGGACACAGTGTCCTGACCGGTTAGAGATGAGATGCATTGTGGGGGCAGAGCGGGCCCAGGGGTTCAGGGAGGGACTGTGGAGAGAGAGGGTGCTTCGCCTGCGGCTGCTCTGACCAGCGCAGACAGGATGCGAGTTAACTGCAGCCCCATTTACGTCAGCCGGCAGGATTCACGAGGTCGGACTCTTTTATTCGCAGAGGGAGAGGGGGAGGGGAGGAGAGGGAGAAAGCCCGGGGAGGAAACCTCGCCTTGGCTGAGGCGACAGACGACCTCCAGAGCTAAGTTTTGCCACGGGGTTGCATCAGCCAGAGGACGGACACGGATCCAAATACATGTTTCCTCCTAGTAGCTCTTTAGCATCCCCACTCTGCACAGCCACTGTGAGCAGCACAGCACACACTGACCCCCAACTAATCAATTCACCACCGACAGGGTCATCTCACTCTCAGTTCCCTCACGACCAGCATGCAGAGGATGATCTTTAAAAAAACATAATTTACTAAATGAACATCATACTGTATTGAAGAAGACTTGAAACTAGCGATTGAGACCATAAACTCATGTTTACAATGTTTACTGAGGTAATAAATCAAGTGAGAAGTAGGGTCATTTTCTCATAGACTTCTATACATCAGACTTCTTTTTGCAACCAGAGGAGTCGCCCCCTGCTGACTGTTAGAAAGAATGCAGGTTTAATGCACTTCCGAATTTTATAGCAACTTATAGACCAAACAATTAGCGAGTTAAGTAAAGAAATTGGTTGTAAACACCTAATTTCTTTGACGATGCCTCTTAGACTAAAATAGAAATGCTTATACTCACTATGTTTAGCAAAATAATTGGGATTATAATTATTTTAGGTGTAATTATGTAAACCGGTTAATGAGAAATTATAGAAAATGTCCATTGAGGATTTTGAAATTGAGCACAGATTGTCCCCACACTCAATAAAACACACTGTGGTTTGTTGTTGTTAAATAATGCACAAGCTGGAAACTCCTTTCAAAGTCACTTCCCCTGCTGAGGTTGAATGCCCCAGTGTGCAACGACTAAATGCCGATTGTCTTTAAGTTTAGTAAAAGGTCACAAATCCTTGAGGGTGTTTTGTACTCCAGAGAACTGAACAGAAAGAGGATGCAGAGAAGGAAACACAGGCTGCTTGTTTTTTCCTTTCTTACATTTCTCTTGAGATATGAGCCGCGTTTTTTTTTTTTACTAAATGTACCTCCTGTGTTTGGGACCGGCTTCGCCTCCTGGGCCTCCGGTCAGTCAGTCAGTTAGGTGTACGGTGTTTATTAGGACATGCAGTTATCACACTGCTGCGACTAAAACAGAAAAACACCCGCGTGGACTCAGCTGTCACTGATTGATGAAGGGAACGAGAAAGAGGATGGGTAGTGTGTGTGTATATATGTGTGTGTTGGTTTATGAGTGTGTTCTGGATGGGTGTATTGTAGGAAGAGCTGAACAGATGGGTCCACATAACCAGAGGGTGCAACGGAACAGAACCCAGCCAACCGTGATTTAGAGATATTTACAATAACATTGGTTACATCATAGAACGTTACGAGGAAACTGGAGCTTAATTCGGTGCAAAAATGCTCATCTGTGACAAACGGATTGAGAATATACTTATAAGATGTACATTTTGATATAGCGATGAGGTCTTTGATTATTTACGCTTCATTAAAGTGTGTTACATCTATTTAAACTTCTCTTAAAGCCGTTAAACAACCAGAAACAGCAGCTTCCGCAGTTGTTGCTACTTCCCCCCTCGTTGCACCCTGATCGAATTATTGAGTGATAAGAGAGCACCCATATGAGATTTCACAGCCCAACCCCCCTGCCGGACATTCCTGGCGCAATGCATGCTGGGAGTTCAGCTGTGTAAATGTTGATCAGTGCTTGTACTAGTGCTTGTTTATCTGTTTTGACTTTTTAGACTTTAAGTAAGATAGAAAGGCTTGCCAACCCTCACGATTTTCCCGTGAGACTCCCATTTTTCATGGTCCTCTCTTGGTTTTCTCCCGGGGTCACACTTCTCCCGTATTTTTCCTGATTTATGATAAATGTTGACACTTTTTTTTTCTTTTCCTTATCTCAACCTGTTTCTGGCGCTGTATAGCGTCTAAAAGCCCTACTGTTTCCACCCTGACGACAATAGAGCTACACCAAATGTTGTTTCCTGGTAGAAGAGATTCTTGCGACACAACGTGGTTTGAGCTGCGCTCGGTGTGGCAAAAAGCCGGCGTGGCGCGGCGCAAGCCATTGGAAATAACGTGTTTCAGAGCGCAGTGGTGCCGTTGTTGCGTTGTGTTTGAAAGGACCTTCAGTGAGTCAGAGAAGGAGAGCGAGATGGAGAGTACTAAGAGAACGAAACACTCAAAATTCACGCCAGAGGGGCGAATTATTCAGTTTTCATTCCTGAAAATTAAAAGTAAAATTAAAAGTAGACCTTTTTAACATAAAAATGTTGTTGCAGTGTACATTATATTTTGCTATTTTCATTCTTTAAAAGTCACCAGAATGCAGGAAACAAAGTCTCTGAAACATTTTTCTGGGGGAGAATGCCCAGACCACTGTTTTGTTTTTCAAATCCTCCCTTTTTTTGAGGTCTCAAGGTTTGGCAAGTAAGACAGAAAGGATGAACTTCCTCCTGACCCCCGAGGGGTGAATCTCAGTCCATCATCAGCTCTGGTGTTTGGGTACAGCTGCCCCGTCGCTGTTGACAATTAAGCAACCGTAATTAAGTCATTTTGGAGAAATTGGCCGTTAATGTTTCCCCTCTGAAGAGCCCTCGTTAAAGTTCTGTTGCTTAATGTTGTGTCCAATTACAGCGTGTTTTGCAGACAGGCTGTCTGTGCACGCAGCGTAGTTGGTTTCACTCCTAATATGATCTGAAGTGTAAGTGAATCATGTCACAGACATAACAACAGGAATCGAGTTATAAGCAGCTTGAAGTTGTCTGATGTTCGTCTATCTTTGTAAGCAGAATGGGTCGTACTCAATGGGATATCACGAGTCATTCCTTTTTTCTAAGAAACTATGTGATGTCGAATTGCATTAGATGTCTTATGACTCTAATTTTCCAGTAATAAAGTTAGTCCTAATTAAGGACTAATTTCTGATGATGACTGCCCCTATCTAATGCTTTTTTGTTGTCTTATAATGAATAGATAATAATTAGGGCTGTCAAAGTTAATTAGATAAAAACGCGTTAACGCAAATTTGTTTCGAAGCTGGTATGAAGATACTGGCATCATATGAAACTACAAAACCAGAGGAATCCATTAATACCAATGGAGGCTAAATAATGCTCCAAACTTACACTAAAGTTTGGTGAGGAAAAACTGGCATGGCCATTTCCAAAGGGGTCCCTTGACCTCTGACCTAATCTGAGCATATTTTTTTTGCTTTCTGGACAATATTCGTCATTGTTTTTTGTTGTTAATTGCTTTCCAGTAATAAATATATACATACATTTGCATAAAGCAGCATATTTGTCCACTCCTATGTTGATAAGAGTATTAAATACGTGACAAATGTCCCTTTAAGGTACATTTTGAACAGATAAAAAATGTGCGATTAATCACGATTAACTATGGACAATCATGCGATTCATGGCGATTACATATTTTAATCAATTGACAGCCCTAATAACAATGTCATTAGAACAGAAGAAAAAGCAACATTTTTCAAAATAAAATACAACCAAGTGAGGGAAAACGGTGCTTTCTCATTAGTTCTGGAGTTTTACAGATGCTCACAGCATGTCTCTGTGCATTATGGCTGAACCCAGTGCTGTGTAAAGTGTGAATATGTCTGACCTTATTAAATCAGAAAGCATGAGACATTCACGATTTAAATGCTTTTTCCATTTACGTAAAAGCACTTAAGTCACTTACTTGACTTTTGAATGGCACAAAGTGCTGTGTTTAGATGAGATGTTGCCCCCCCTTCATTTCCTGACGCTAACACTGTCGTAATGCCTTTTTCGTTGGGCATCAAGTCAATTTCTTTTTTGCACTTGAGCCTGTTTGGTAATTTCCTGGCTCCAAATCAACTTAACTGTGCCGAGGTGGGTGGAGTGCCACAGCTGGGGTTGTGTTTATGCACATCAGGTGGTGCAGTGTGCTCTGTTTCGTCTCTCATTTCTACATGAAATTGTGCTTTGTGTTTCCTCACATCGTATCACAAACATAAGCTCTTATGTGGCTTAAGTTGACTGATGTGCACACACACAGACCTCTTCATAATCACAAAAACACTTTCAAGCCTCCTTTCCTTTGATTAACGCTCAGTAACATCAGTGAAACAAGTAGTTGTAAACACTGAGGCTGAATCAGAGAGAAGAGGAGTCAGCAGCCGGCTGTCTCGGTGATTTAAACCATATTGACAATGCAATCAGAGGAGCCGACCGCAGACTGGAGAGCTTAGACCAGGAATTTACAAATGAAGTTAAGCAGCTTACAGCGCTGCAGGTATCATATGGTTATGGTGGCGACCTCTCACCTCTGACCAGATTCTGTTTTAATTTTTTCGTCATCCTCTCACCCGGAGCTCAGTGTTCCTGCAGTAGCATCGTCTGTTAGTCAGTACTTCATATGAATAATGAAAAGCCTAGTCTGCTCTGATTGGTCATCTGGCCTGCTGTTGTGATTGGTCAACCAAACTCTTCAGACTCCGCTCCAGCTCCGCTCCTACTAGCTGTTTTTTGAGGGCGTGCCAAACTAGCCGCTCGGCAACTATTATGTAAATTTGTTACTTGATGACATCACCACGTTACGGAAGAAAAGGCAGGACTTCAAGCAAGGCGTTTCAGGAGTAATGTTTCTGTGGGGGGAGAGTAACTCCCTTTGGTGTGGACTCTGTAACTTTCCAGACCTTTTACATGCTCAAAAAACTATATAACACACTAAAGGAAAGGGAAAAAACAAAAGCATAATAGTCCGCTTTAACATAAAGGAAATAACATTAAATGTTTTATATTTGGAGCACTTCCGAAGCAGTAACCACCACAAATTAAACCTCTTATAGCTTTTATATACAACCAAAAAACCAGGCACCTGAACCTATCACAGTCATCTGCTGTGGTCTGTTACACAGAACCATCTGAGAAGCCGTCATTGGAAACTGTTTGGAAAAGGGCAGGCACTTAAAAACAAATACTTGGCAGGTGATTGGATGAACCATCTGTCAATCAAACTCTTGCCGAAGCCAGTCGGGAGAAGAGTGGAAACATCGTCTTCCGTGCTATTTTTACTCTTCTTTAAATGAAGAAATACTCTCCATTTCTGATATAACTGACAACAACGGCAGCATTATTGTTTTGAACAGGCCATAAGTCATTTTCAATGGAAGCTGGTCACATGAAGCTACAAACTGACGCCCGACACTTGCCACCGAGTAACGGGGGTGAGTCGTGCTACAAATAAAGTTGAGCTGGTCTCAACTTTTTGTCTTTGTTTCACCCGCTTCTGTTCTGTCTAAAAAAATGCCGTTAGCCAGTTGCCAGTAGCTTCAGACAGGATGCCGATTGATCAGGTCACTAGCTTGCCGGACACAAACATTAGGCATTGAAGCCTGACGAGATGGATTTTTGATATGAGATATGTGATCCCGTGATTCTCATGTGATCTCGTGTGATATCGCGATAATCCACCTGCCGTGCAAGGTAACTGCCAAGATGAGAAGGGATTGTCAAATATTCAGCAACTCCATTTTTTTGCATGCTTTATTAATTGAAAGTGGATTATTATTACATGGTTTCACCCAGGAAATAGTTTAGCCAAGGTGATAAGCCACCCAGATTCTGACGTATCTCATCTCATGATCCATTTAGTTCGTAGATCACAATCAAATATATGGCATTTGCTGTTTGTGGAAAAAGTGTCTCTGCTTATTGGATTTACTTAAATCGAGATATCTCTTAAAGCAGGTTTACAGCAAAACCAGACACAAATGTCAGGTGGGAAGTTCTGCAACTCTTCAACCGTGATTTCCCACAGCTGTCCCACTGTTTACATTAAACCACAGGGGAATCCTTTGTTGTGTGTTTTTGAGCGGAGCTGTCGTGAGAGAGAAAACAGATTGGCTAAAAAGGATTTGGCACATCCTCATCGATGTTGACAATGTAAATGTGAATATCCGGAGAGACTTCCCTGTGAACAGGAGCTTGTTTGTTTACACAAGTGGGTGCATTTACCCTCAGGTTGTTGCCATAACGAGGTAGTGGAGGACTTGGTGGCATTTCAGACGCCTAATTTGTGCCCACACGTTTACTATTTTGGGAGACGGAGAAGTGTCTGTCGGTCCGTAGGTGCAGTCAGTTAGATCTTTTTGTAAAATGTCAACCTAAATGTATATTTTCTGACTTTATTTCAGTGACGGAGGCGATACAGTATGAAGGATAATAAGGATAGAGGCTCGCATTGGAGCTTGGGGGGTATAAACATCTGGGCCAGAGGCAGATCCCCTCCACCTCCCCCACTGTATAACTCCCACAACAGATAATACAGACAGACAGCCTCTCCCCTCTTATAATAACAACTGGCCTTTAAAACAGGGAGCTGTTAAACAGTGGACTTTGTTACTACACACAGACAGACAGAGGAATGAGGACATACTGGTACTTGCAAGGCTCTGACGTCTGGTGTGTTCATGAGTCAGTCAATGACATGGACACACTAACATTGAGGGCACACCGGCAGTATTTTTAACGCCGTGGAGGTGTCAGGAGGTATATGGGGATCCTCAGATTTAGGAGGAAATAAATCACGCACACTTATACTCAAGAGGAGACAGGTTAAGCTCCTGCTGCTTCCATTTAAACATCGCCTGAAGGTGTTTTATGGTTTGTTCTCTAATTTAAAGGGGACATATCGTGGAAAACTCACTTTTACAATGCTTGGGCACATACAATTGGGTATCTGGAGTGTCTACCAACCCACAAACTGTGAAATAAAACATACCCAGTCAGGTTTTTGTGGACTGTTTAGATCAGAAAACATGTGATCCAACAAGCCATTCGATTTGGCTCCCCTTCCTATGTCACATGCAGTCTCATTAGAAAGCAAAGGTGCACCATATTTTTTACGCAAGCCTTTTTCGGGAGGGGGGATTAAAGAGACAGGCACCAAAACGGAGCGTTTCAGACAGAGGGTGAATACAGGTATATTCAGACAGACCGTATGAGAAAAATAATGTGTTTTTTGAGCATTAAAGCATGTAAACATCTTCAAGTAGAAACCCAAAATACAAGTATGAACCTGAAAATGTGCATGATATGTCCCCTTTAAAAGAAACTAGAAAAAGGCAAAATTTACTGTTACTGTTACTTTCCGAAACTAGCAATCCGACACTTACATCCACTTGACGCCGTGTTTAACCAGCTGTGCGGAGGCGAGAAAGGAGCCAGGGTTTGAACTTCTCTCTCTGGCTCTCGTTTTCATTTCCACACAACTATTTCTGTCACTTTTCATGTGAACAACCAAGTGCAACACTATGAATGACTTTTAGGAGAGAGGTTGCATCTGAAATTCCATCCTAACATGCTTCGTACGTTAAAACAGTATGTGAGATATTTCAGTACGTCCGAAACCTTAGTATGACACCAATAGTACGTGAATGGCATGCTCTATCTGGTGACATATTACAGTATGCAACGATGGACACTACAGCAGCATAAATATCCCACAATGCAATGCGGTAGTGACGATAACGTTCATAACAGACAATGGCGGATTCAAGAGTAAGAATAAGATTTCACTTTGCTATAGGCGTAAAGTAGTTTTTAAATTAGTTCAGACTTTCACAAATCATCGTTTTGGTCACATGAGGATGGCACAGGTTACCATGGTTACGTGTCTCCAAACAGCAAGGAGGCTCTCAGGAAGTGACGACATAAATTACAGCTCAGTGCGTTGGCAAAGATACATACTACGGTTTATTCATACAAACGTATGTTGAACGATAGTACAGATATTGGGTATGTAGTGCATCATTTGTGATTTCGGACGCAACCAGACTGTCTGAATTTAAACAATATCGTGTTTCCCCCTCTCTATGATGACCGGCGTTTCACACCACCTTCACTGCTGTTTGAAACAACTATAAACACATTTAATTTCTGACATTGTTCGACACATACAAACTAGTTTTGTTCGAGCATAACCCGACTCTTAACAGTCAAATTGTCAGTTGACGCACCAGTGATAGTGTCCTTTTAGCTCTCGTGGTCGTGTCTGCACGTTTTGTGGCCATCTTTTGATTTAATAGGAGATTATTGATTTTAAAGAATGATTTACTGTCGGCTTTTTACTCAGAATAACAGTATCTTTAAAAGTGATTTAACATTTCCGGCAGTATGCTAGTCAGCATTCCTCTGCTCTCAAGTGTTAATGGGAGGTCACGCACCCCATCCCCTCCCCGGTTGCTCCAGGGCCTTGTTGTTAACCATTTGTCTCAGTGTTTTTTTCTAATTGACAGGGAGAACTGATTGGGGGGTAAACAGAAACCTCTGCAGGGAGTAGTCGGGTCTCCTAACGCAATCCTGAGAAGCTTTTTCCGCACATGATACCCATAACATCATTTTCAAATCAAATTTATGTCTGAAAGAACGGAAATTTGTTTGGCCAAAGGTGAAAAGAATACACAGATGTATTACAAAAATACACACAATCCATAAAAGGAACAGTACAAAAGAAAAGCTGCTACCTTCTCCCCAAGTGAGGCCTCTCAAAATAAAAAGCATTTGTTTGGATATGAAAGGTACTACTCATGTAAGGCTAGCTATCTGTAATGCTTGTTTGATGGACTCGTTTAGAGAGGCAACGATTAATCGATTACTTGTCATCTATTAAAGTACTCGCCAACTATTTTGATAATCGATTTATCGGTTCAAGTCCATTTCTTAAGAAAAAAAAGTAAAAATTCTCTGATTCCAGCTTCTTAAATGTGAATATTTTCTGATTTCTTTACTCCTCTATGACAGTAAACCGAATATCTTTGAGTTGTGGATAAAACAAGGACGTCATCTTGGGCTTTGGGAAACACTGATCAACATTTTTCAACATTTTCTGACATTTAATGTCTATTAAATAATTAAATAATTAACAAATAATCAATTAATCAAGAAAATAATTATAGATTGATTGGCATAATCATTAGTTGCAGCCCTACACTTTTTCCTATTTGAACTTTGGCCATGTTTTAATGTAGGAAGCTATCAAATTCATGTCATCCTTTTCGTGATGTCCATATTTGGTCTTTTACAGTTTTGTTTTTGTTACTTTGTTCTTGATTTTCCCGACAAATTCTTTGAATTCCTTGCTGTTCAGACTCTCAAATCTCTGATGTCTGATTTAATTAGCTTCCTGATAAGACGCTTACGCAGGAATTTGACAGCAGTTTTTGCAGGTTATGGTACATATGGGAAAGCAGCTAGAGAGAGGAAGTCCACGAAGGAAGTAATTGTCTGTATGTCTGCATACATGCTGTTTGCTTGTGTGTGTGTGTCTCTGACTCGGGGCATGTAGGAAACAGACCCCAGTATCCGGCTATTTGTGCCCTGCCTTGATAAGAGAAGGTGTTTCCTCTGCTGCCTGCACGACTCCTCGGGGCCCATTGTGTGGAAGCAGCGTAGATTTATTATTGGAAAGAGTATAATTAGAGTCCCTTGCTTGTCTGGAGGCGGTCTGGGAGAGAAAGGGGACGGAAATGGGGTTGAAGGGCTGTCTGCAGCAGGATGGGTATACTGTAAACTGGGGGAGGGGTGTGTGTATGTTTGGAGGGTTAACACAAAGGATCTGGGTTGGATGCGGGCACCCCCCGCTGCTCCAGCTGGACTGGGACTCACACCACTGTCTGTCTATCCCACAATGACATCATCAAGGCATCCTGTGGTGGTACACAGGCATTCCCAGTATTCCTCAATGGGCACGATGTCAGGATTTCCCCCGCAGGGCCCAGAGATACAGTACAGGCTGATCTTTATTCCGGAGAGTGAAGCAATGAGGTGACGTCATCCCTCTCTGTGATGAGTGATTCGAACGCCACATTATAACACGTACAAAGCCCACTACAATCGATGGCTGTTGTTCATAGTAATGCATATAAATGCTGCTTTATGTGACTGTTTGCACATCTCTTTTGTCTTTCATGTGCAGCTGAAAAGGTGTCATCACTGGGGAAGGACTGGCACAAGTTGTGTCTCAAGTGTGACCGCTGCAACAAGCTCCTGAACGCTGGAGGCCACGCTGAGGTCAGTAAGACGCCACCAGTAACAGAACAATACTGTCCTCTCACTGCTGAAATTACATGCATCTGATGCAAATCTGTCTTCTTTAGTGCTGCAACTAACGGAGAAGGAAAGTACCTACCTACCTAGTTCTGCTTTGAGGCACTTGCACTTTACTTCCATTTTATGCCTTTATACTTTTACTTTATTGTAGTTTCTAATACACTACTAGGGAAAAATCAAAACAGCATAGTATTGCGATATTTTGCGTGGCAATATTGTATCGATACACAGACGTCAAGTATCAATCTTTTTATTATATTAACTATTAACCTCTTAACAATCCGACAGCCCGATGGTGGGCCCGTCTTTCAGAGGTTGTAGCGGGTTCAGTTTTAAAGCTAGAGTGAAGATACTGGTTGATATGAAACTAGAAAATCAAAGGAATTCATTGATAACACCATGTCGTGTTAGCTTGTCAGGAAGAAGGCTAAATAATGTTCCAAGTTTATGCTATATTTAGGCGAGGAAAAACTGGCATGGCTATTTTCAAAGGGGTCCCTTGACCTCTGACCTCAAGATATGCGGCTAATAAAAGCTTATGTACTTTTACGTAAGTAAGAATTTGAATGGGGGACTTGAAATGCAGTATTTTTACCTACTTAAAAGAACTCAATACTTATTCCATAGCTTGCAACTAACCATTATTTTCATTAGCAATTAATTGTAATTATGTCTGTTCTTTTTTTAATTAATTGATTAGTTTAGTTGAAGCGCTTTAAGAACATAGTGAAGTTACAGTTCCCCAAGGTGATGTCTTCAAATGGCTTGATATGTTTAAACAACAGTCCAAAATTTGAAGTGATATACGGGTTCAGCTTCTTGCTTAAAGGCACATCTGCAGCAGAGGTTTAAACACAGACTACTTATTAACAGTGTAAATGAATGGAGACATTTTAAAGGCAAACAGGAAGGCGGAGATGTGGGTTTTAACTCTGTAACTGGGGCAATGACATGCGCTCTTTCTAGTATAGTAGCAGTGTGCTAGGAGCACGTCACCAGCATTGCCTCGGGTAGGAGTTCACTTCCCACTGAGTCCATTCATGCTAACATTATATGCACTCAGTGTGATGCTGTGAAGCACTCTGTTCACCAAATGGCTCTTCGGAATTGACTTTATGGACTTTTCTCTGTTAATGCAAGTTCTATTTTAGGTAGTTATGTCGTTTTTTTATATGAAATAGCAGTGCAGTTGTGTTGATAACACAGGGTCAAAGGCCAACAAACTCCATGCCATTGTTTCTTTACAGTTCATTGACTGTTGTTGTGAAATTTAAAAGGGGGAAGCTAGTGCTGTCTGGTCGTGTATTGACTTATTGACAGATTGTCTCCACATGGGATCCTCAATGAAAAATGCTAACTGTGTCATGTGGCATGTCTATGCTTTTAGGAAATTTAAAAATTGCTTGTTTCAGTGTTTAAAACTGAGAGATCCTAGTTCTGTAATCTGAACACAAGGATAGTGTTTATGTTTTTATTGAGAATGGACAACTAACAACAACTAACAACAATCGCCATTTTTCCTCTTGTACTAGTTAAATGACCACGTAATACAGTTCAATGTCCGTTCTATTCCTATTCTGTTTCTATGGTCTAGACACTTGGTGGTGTAAGGACTACATGCAGGGCTAGTTTGTGAGCTACTGTAGCTGGAGAGCTAACAGCCAACACACAAGCCACCCGGGAAGATGGTTGTGTTACTCTGAAAACAGAGCAGCGGCGAAGTGCGGCCTGTGGCGAGCTGCCATGCAAATGTCTTTGAAAAGCTGCGGCGGCTGCTCCTGAGCTCAGCGAGCTGCGGCCTTTGATTCTGCGACGAAGTACAGCCAAACTAGAAGTATGGAAAAGTTTAACTTTAAGTGGTGAAGTGCAGGCAGAGAGGACCGGCAGCCACATTTTGACCTATGACTTATGAATTTCTTCCCACCTGAAACACATGAACACACCACCCGGCCACAGAAACATTTTATTATTGCAGCGAGCTGCACTTCACTGCTGCCTGGTGTGTTTTCGGCGTTAGTCGCAATAGCTGTTCCGAGCTCCTCTCTATTTTCTCTGTTCTGTGTCGTTTACTCCCCCATGTTTGTTCTCAGGATTAACGTCATTTGAAAGAAGAGACATTTATTGAAGAGGAGGATGTTATTGCACCATCGACTCCTGTCTCACAAGTTGATTAGATAATAGTGAATGGTGCCACTAATAAGCAGCTTCATTCCCCCAAAGGTCAGCACAATTGAGATGGTTTGCTATTGGTCAACGGTTGCAATCAATTTCGCCTTGTTGAGCTTCACCCCAGCGAGCAAATCCACTGATGAAATTTTGGCATTTTTAAAAGCTGGTGTGACCGAGCATTTAGACTAGAAGAGGGTCTTTTCAAGTGGTTTTCAGTGGGTAGAGATATGAAGTCCTTTCATTTCACTTCACAGAACTTGTGCATTTTTACACAGGAAATTGCTGAGTGCATGCCTTTTTTTCCTGCCTTGTTGTGCGTCTGGTTGCATCTGTCAATATGAGTCGTCCTTGTGGGAATTGTAACCCCCTTGGCGTTACAGGATGAGTTGCCTTTTTTCCTCTCTATTACATAATCACAGCGTCGCAGTATCCCGTCTCAGCATAGATATATTCATGACCCAGCCAACGATTCAATCCTCACCCTTCTCTCTGTAAATGGGTGCTCCTCTCTCAACACAAAGAGGATGTGATCTCAGCGTCTTTGTACACAAAAGCAATTTCCCCGCAGACCCCAAAAGGATGCTGCTCTGCTGTTTAATCTCTGCATGATTACAGTAATGTAGTCACACAATCTCTCTGAGGCCCCGCGCTCTCTCTCGGCCCACCATCCTCTCTCTCTCTCTCTCTCTCTCTCTCTATGGACGGCATCCAAATCCTGCCCCGGGCTGCAGCACCGTGCCACGAGCCTGACTTTAGTAGGCAAAAAACTCAATACTCGATCATCGTCATGGAAACAGAGGGAGGTTGAGAGACGTTACAAATAAAAAAACAACTAATGAAAGCATGTAAAGGGAGCGTGGTTTTGTTGGGGAGGGTGTTTGATGTCATCTCAGGCCTGGTATGCAAAAGGTTGCGACCCTCAGAGAAGTACTGACTGCTTCTTTAAAAGGAGTCGCGGGAAGGATGGAGCCCACTGTGGCCTGTCGTCTGTGGGCCGAATGAGGGCAGCAGCTTCCCGAGGCCGATGGCAGAGAGCCAGACTTGGAAGGAAAAGGTGAAAAGGCTTCGATGTTGACCTTAAAAGATCAGGATTGTATTAAATTGCAGACTTTCTTCTCAGATTCATAATGCTGTCAAATCAGGCATGACATTGTTGAATCACTGGAACTTAATAGGAAAAAGAAAAGGATCAGAACCTGGCACCTACATTACCCACAGTGCATCTCAACCGCCGACAGTTTGGTCGGAGATTTGGATGTGTTAAACTAGTAGCAGCAAATGTAGCCTCGAGCCTCTAGCTTCAAGCAGAGATGAGGAATGTAGCGCGCTACAGAGGTCTGGTAAGCTCACTTCTTTCTAAAGGCCCAGACACACCAAACCAACATCAAAGAACTAGCGGCGACAAAGGCCTCACGTCGCCTGTGTCTCGGCCAAAAAGTTGCTTGAACACACCGCAAAGACTACAGCCGACGGCCAACTACCACGTACACTCTGCGCCTGCGTGAGATGAAATAACTCTCCACACCAGCAGGTGGCGGTAGTCTGTGTTCGTCATTCAGAAAGCGAAACCGGAAGACCGAGGACGGCGGATAAACAAGCCGTTGTTATGATACGAACATGAATCAAAGCGGCGTTCAAATACCCGTGTGTTAGAATGATCAGATAAGATGAAGATGAAAAATGAGAAGAGCCTTCTGTGTTTTTCCTCGTCGGCTTGCTTTCCTCACTTCCGTTTCTCTTCTCATGCACTGATTCGTTTAAGCTGGACAGCCAATCGGAGTGATTTCTCTCACCGACGGGCTCCACCGCCGATTCAACATGCTGAATCGGCTGAAAAAACTCAGACAAGGTCAAACTAGAGCCGACGGTGCGGGACACACCGCAAAAACTAGGCTGACAAACGCTCATCGATGGCCCAAAATTGTGAGTCGGAGCCTTAATTCCACACCCCGAGATTTGCACATGTGCCGTAGTCCTCCCCAAGATCCGACTTTTAATGTGTAAAATTGGTGGACTTCCCCTTTAGGAAAAATATATTGCCGTTGCACAGCACAGTGAAATATACTGGATACCTTTTACTTCTTTCGGCCTCTAAAAAATCCATCAAATGATACACTGTCCGGCCTATAGCCATAACTTGATAGCATCTATTAAATTTCCTGAAAATAGCTACCTGCTAAGAAGCAGAGGTCAAAGTTAATCCACATCCATTCTGGTCTGAAGCCGGGCAAAGTGAGCGAGTCGACGTTGAAGCAATGGGGCGTTGAGATTAAGATGACGTCAGAAAAGAAAAGATGGGGAAAACAGATTTCAATGTCAGGATGTGGGAAGTGAACTGCTGGGAAGAGAGTGGGCTGTGAAGCGATGGATAATCCATTTTTAGGGTCCCTCTGCCTCACAGCCAGAGCCACAGCGATACTGTACGGCAGACTGTTAACAGACCGCTCAGCTCACTTGACAATGAAGCCCTGTGTCCAGTCCTGAGAAAGTCATCAGTGCTTAGTCACGGCAGCGGCGGCGTCCAGACCTTCACGGATCTCATAAATGTCAAACAGAGGAAGTGTGAGAGGAGAGGAGTGCGTGGCTGCTTCACCAGTAGCTGATCCTGTCACGGTTAATGCATTATTAAAGGTGAGAGAGCAATCCTTTTTTTTCCCTGCTGCACCGTCTTCTGAGGCCAAAGCAGAAGGGATTCTGGGTAGTATGTCCCTTTTGTTACGCCAGTTTTTCCCGTACCACCCAGGGCCTGGCGTCTTGCCCGTGCCATTCGCTTGCTTTTTCTCTTCTATGGGCATCAGGCTCTGGACCAGTAGCCACCCTGCCCTCAGCCCTGATCCCCCTATCCAAGCTCGTCACATGCTCCTGCAGGGACCGCAACATTCCCAGCATGCATCAGCGACAAGCCATCTATGTCTTAGACTGAGTGGCGGACCGTCATGGGGGTACAGACCCGTAGGTTGCACTGAAGTGTGAATTCATCAACAGAGGCCTGTTTCTTGGATACAGCCGGCGTCATTATTATGTGTTGAGATGGAAAAAAAAAAGGCTCGTCTCCGTTTTTGGACTCAATCTCTCCATCTCCTCTCCAAAACCAAAATAAATTATGTCAGAAAAAAGTGTGAAAAATATGATTTCCCATGCCCGTCATGCTTCTATTTTCCCATTTGCGTCACAAGGTTTCTTTTTCCTTACATGCCCATTGAGTCAGTTTATTTTATCTGTATGTCATGGTGTTTCTATGTCTCTCCCGCAGCATAATGGACGGCCCTACTGCCACAAACCGTGCTATGCTGCCCTCTTTGGGCCAAAAGGTAAAGTACATGTACATTTATTCAACGTAAACTACTTCACATTTACACTGTTTATGCATCTTTACTCAATTTTGTTTATAATTTCTTATTGCATCTTAACTGGATGTGTTGTATACTCTTTTGTAGTGTGTCTTAGCTTGTTTATGTTTTTATCTATTGTTGTAATAATGTTTTTATGCCACTTTGTCTCTCTTGAAAAAGATTTTTTAATCTCAATGAAACTTTTACCTGGTTAAAAAAAGGAAAATTTAATAAGTTATATGCCTAAAAAATACTTATTCATCAAGTAAATACATAAAGAAAATTCTTAAATTATTACATAAATAGATAAATAATTAAATTAATAAATAAATTTCAATTTTTTACAAAACTACATTTATTTATTTATGTATTTATGTGTATGTATATTGATTGCCTGGTACTGATGTTAGCTAGCTGCAATATCTATATTCTACCAATTACCAATATTTATTTATTTAATTATGTATGTAGATATTTATTTCTGTATTAATTAAATCTTTTTGCATTGTATTTATTAATTAAAATATGTATTTATTGATTTATCTATTTATTTAATTATGTATGTAGATATTTATTTCTGTATTAATTTAATCTTTTTAAAATTGTATTTATTAATTAAAATATGTATTTATTGATTTATCTATTTATTTGATTATGTATGTAGATATTTATTTCTGTATTAATTTAATCTTTTTTAAATTGTATTTATTAATTAAAATATGTATTTATTGATTTATCTATTTATTTAATTATGTATATAAATATTTATTTCTGTATAAATTTAATCTTTTAACATTTTATTTATTAATTAAAATATTTATTTATGAATTAATTTCTGTATTTATTGATTTATTCACTGAATCTTTAGTCTTCCATAAAGTTGTAGGCTAAGTTAATTATAGTAGTTTACTCAGATCTCAATGCCATATGCCAAATGAACATTTCATCTCTTTTTTTGAAGTCACTTCTGTTTTTTCCCCTCCTCTACTGAACCTTTTTCAGGTGTGAACATTGGTGGCGCCGGCTCTTACGTGTACGATACTCCAGCCAACAACAACGCGTCTGCTACTAGCGTGGATTCAGCCCCCAAAGCTGAGGAGAAACGAGTGTTCGCCCCCAAGGCAGCACCGAAAGGTAAACGAGAAGCGTGTATTCATACTGAATGTACAGTGAGTTAGTGAATCTATCAGTCAAGTGTTGACTGGAAAGAAAAAGCTAGTCGATAGGGGCGTTTGTCCCTCAAGATTTCAGTTTCTTAGGTTGGAAGGAACACTGCTGCTGACTCAATGATAAGAAACAGTCTTTGGGGACTTGAGGAGACGTGTTAGATCGTGTGTTTGTGTGTGTTCTGGGAAATCCCTTTCAGCAGGAACAAAATCATTTATCTGGTGTTTTTGGTCATTTAATCTCTGCTGTGCAGTTTTCAGTTAATGACGGTTTTCTAATTACTTGGTTGTTGAAGACAGAAAACTCTTTTTTTTTTTAACTTTCTGCATCTGAATCCTTTCAATGTGTGGGAGGTTAAAATTTGGAACAGCTCAGCAGATAACATTATATTTTTGGAATATTTTACAGTTTTTAAAAACAGGTGTAAAAAATGTTATGTGTTATGTTTTGAGTCTATGCGTAGAATTTAATCTGTTTACTTTGTTTGTTTTTGGTGAAAAAAATGTGTTATGTGTCGGTTGCTTTATCACAGAGTAAAACCAAACCAGTGTCTTTGACCTTTGGCGCCACCTGCAGTCGCCAGAACAAAACTAAATGTTTGCTAAACATCCATCGACTCCCATGATTGGCTGTTGGGAGAGGGAGTGAATATGAAGTGTTTTAACTTGGCAACCAGAACAAATTAGCCTCTTTACTTAAGAATTCCCTCTTGAAACATATACAAGCTGTTTGGCTCAATTTCATTTTTACACCCCTACATTATTAGTAAACTGGATTTCACACCTAACTGGGAAGATTAGTGGTCATTTATTGAAACTTTTTTCCGTTGCCTTCCAGTATTGTAATGAAAGTGTGTTTAATGTTTCAGCAGCTGGCAGCATCACCACCTTTTCAGGAGAGGCCAACCTGTGTCCCCGATGCAGCAAGAAGGTGTATTTTGGTGAGTAGTTCCACACTTCCAGATGAGGGGGAAAGATGTTGGCGGAAAAGGTGTGAGCCTGCAAAGTGGTTGCCATGGTGTCTCACAGGTGTGTGTGTGTGTGTGTGTGTTTTGTCACAATATAGCTGAAAAGGTGACATCGCTGGGTAAGGACTGGCATCGACCCTGTCTGCGCTGTGAGAGGTGCAGCAAGACTCTGGCTCCTGGCAGCCACGCAGAGGTGAGAAAAAAAGAAGTTAGAAAAGGTAGAAATAGATAGAAAGACAGACGACTAAAGTCTACTTTTACAATGCCTACAAAGTTCAACAGTAGAGGTGTTAATTCATTTGTATTGTGTTTTAGCATTGAGGTCATACTTAGTGGTGGTGTTGTGCTGCTGGACTGCAGAGGAAACACCTCTCAATATAACGTAGTCTGGTACAACATCACCTTTAACTATGACCTTTATAATTAACATATAATTGAATTTACACATTTTGACAAACTGAACATTACCAGCTTCGTAAAGATGGTTGTTATGGCAGGGCTATTAAGGTATCGGACTGCATTAGATCGTACTGGTGTACCTAATAAAGTGGCCACTGAGTGTATAATGCTCGATAAAAATTACAAATGAGGGAGTGCTTCTTGGAATTGACAGCAATGTGATCCACGTGAAGGAAACCAATGTCCACAAAATAGGGATGAATTCCCCAAAAAGTCAAGGTACAAAATTTAAAAAGTAGGGCTGTCGAAGTTAACACATTAAACGCGAATGCGTTTTAACGCCACTAATTTCTTTAACGTATTTATACAACTTGCGATTTTTAGATTGTAGTGGGCTCAGTTTTAAAGCTAGAGTGAAGATGCCGATATCATATGAAACCAGAAAACCTAATTAATCCATGTCATACTAGCTTGTCGCGAAGGAGGCTAAATAACGCTCCAAACTTGCACTAAAGTTTGGTGAGGAAAAACTGGCATGGCCATTTTCAAAGGGGTCCCTTGACCTCTGACCTCAAGATATGTGAATAAAAATGGGTTCTATGGGTACCCACGAGTCTCCCCTTTACAGACATGCCCACTTTATGATAATCACATGGAGTTTGGGGCAAGTCATAGTCAAGTCAGCACACTGACACACTGACAGCTGTTGATGCCTGTTGGGCTGCAGTTTGCCATGTTATGATTTGAGCATATTTTTTATGCTAAATGCAGTACCTGTGAGGGTTTCTGGACAATATCTGTCATTGTTTTATGTTGTTAATTGATTTTCAATAATGAATATATACATACATTTGCATAAAGCAAGCATATTTGTCCACTCCCATGTTGATAAGAGTATTAAATAATACAAATATCCCTTTAAGGTACATTTTGAACAAATAAAAATGTGCGATTAATTTGCGATTAACTATGGACAATCATGCAATTAATCGTGATTCAATATTTTAATCAATTGACAGCCCTAGAAATGAGAAAGAAAACAAGGGAATGACTGGAGAAAAATGGAAAATCAACACATAATTCATGTGCTTCTCTTTGTCTTTTCAACCTGTCTGCCTGCCTTTCTATTGTGTTTAATGTTTATATTTTTTTACATTCCAGCATGACGGCCAGCCCTACTGCCACAAACCATGCTATGCTGTTCTCTTCGGGCCCAAAGGTAACCGCTAGGTGGTGCTGTCAACCCACCAATTATCAGCTACACTTGAAACAGAATGTGAAAATGTCTGAGCACTTGATCCTCGCTGCTGCACACGATGCACACAACAACTTGTTACTCAAGAGTTATTTCATCATAGCTTTGTGCAGCTTCTTGAGGAAATGTTTTGCAACCTCTCCTGCTCATGCTGTACCTCCTCTCTTCCTCTCTGTTAACCCCCCTGACACCCTCTCGCTTGTCCCTGTGGTTTCTCCAGGCGTGAACACTGGTGGTGTTGGCAGCTACATCTATGAAAAGGAGCCCAGTGCAGTGACCCAGCCTTGAACCTTTTTGTCCCCTCAGCTTCACCCCTCTTCTCTACACAACACTGACCATCAATCACAGTATTATTTGTAGCCTTCCTCCCACCTTGTGCGTTCATACCTGAGACAACCAACAACCTTTTCTCCTTTATTCTGACCCGCTCCCAGCTGATTTAGCACCACGAGGATATATGTATTTGCTCCGGGAGAGCCGTTATTCCCACAGGTTGTTACAAATAACTGCAACCATTTTTTTTGCCACATTTAATAAATGTACATGAACACATTAGATGTGACCACAGTAAAATACCAAGGTCTTATATTTCAATTTTGTACCCTGAAAACAGTGTGATTGTGAAATGCGATGAGAATGATTCCGGGTGTGGGAAGGTGCATTGTGGGTAGAGGTGCAGCGCGTTGAGGAATTTACCTACTGCTGCAGGTACAGGCGGTGCTAAGAAGGGGCACGTTGCCAACAAATCTGTATTTTACAAATGCCATATTTACATTTTGGCTGCCTGACAATATTCCTTATGTAAGAAAAAAGTAAAAAAGGTGGGAAGTGGATCTCTCAGGCGACTGTTACGTGATTTTCAACACATCCATGAGGCTGTATTGAGTCAAAATGAATTTAATAACCTCTTTAATGTCAAAAATCTGGATAATGTGCTAATAAATAACACACATTTTTTAAAATGAGGCAGAATGACGTTTTGCGGAGGGAGGGCTGTGGTTTGCCAGAACAGAAACATGTATTTATTGCTTCAAATCAAGTTGTTTAAATTTAATTTGCCATCGTACTACTACCCTTTATGGGAATGATTATGAAGGAGGTCAAACAAGGCAATGTAAACTGTATAAATCTCTAAGATCAACACGTTTATGGTTAATTTCAAATAAATAACCCTGCTGTTATTTTCCGAGAGATGACGCACTATTTGATATTTAAATTTTGGCTGCCTGAAAATATTCTTTATGTAAAAAACAAAGTCCCAACATATTATAAAAAGGTGGAAAAGTGGATTTCTCAGGCGACTGTTACGTGATTTTCAACACATCCATGTGGCTGTATTGAGTCAAAATGAATTTAATAACCTCTTTAATGTCAAAAATCTGGATAGTGTGCTAATAAATAACACAGATTTTGCGGAGGGAGGGCTGTACTTTGTCAGAACAGAAACATGTATTTATTGCTTAAAATCACGTCATTTAAATTAAATTTGCTATCGTACTACTACCCTTTATGGGACTGATTATGAAGGAGGTCAAACAAGGCATTGTAAGCTGTATAAATCTCTACGATCAAGATTTTTATTGTTAATTTCAAATAAATAACCCTGCTGTTACGTTCTGAGAGATGACGCACTATTTGAAGTATTTCTTTTTTTGCCATTAGCAGAAACAGTAGCTTAGCTTGTAGAAAACGCTGCAGACAAGTCATTCTGTAAGAATGTGCATCCTAGTATTATTGTACGACTGTTACTGTGTTTGTTTAATACCTGTTGTACGCCGTAGGGCCTCGTAGACGCCGCAGGGCTCACTGTTTGTAGAGCTGAAACGCTGCACTTCAGCCCTGCCGCATTCGTCTTTTTAATCCCTTGAATAAATATTTCAGAAACTCTTCATCTGTGTTATTACAATTATTATTCCAGCAGACTTTTGAACTCCTTTTTGTGTTCATGAATTGCAATAAACAAAACACTACATGTCATGTGAGTTTGTGGATTTCTTGTCTAATTATCAGTTATTTCACCGCACTATAAACGTCTTCAGATTGAAGTCTTGTGATAGAGAGAACGGGAAACTGATGTGTCACTCCCCTAATGAAAAACTAAGTCTAGCTAGCCTTTAGCTTCTGTGAAACGTCATTTCAAAAGCAGAGCCGTTAGTGAGCTTTCCCTGAATGAATCACTTGGCTGTCATAACTAATGCAGCATGTTTTATGAGGCAGAAAAGCACTCAGTGATACAATCTGCACTGCATGTGGGAATGCTTTTAAAGTTACACGAGGTGTTTCTTAATCTTTTAGTCAGGTGTGAACGGTGCATAAGCGTGATGCTTGTCTCGGTCACGCTTTATTTTATAGGTCCCGTGATTTCTTGATGATTTCCTCTGACGTTTTGATGGAACAACTGCGTTTCTTTGTTATGAATTATAGGGGAAATAACACATAATGATCTGAGACAGTAATACAGTAGTTAAAGTGGCAGTAGGCAGAATATTTTTGGCATGATTGGGCAAAAATTCCATAATAACCTTTCTGCATTTTGTAATTCAAGTGTTCTGAGAGATAACTAGATATCTACACCCCCTCATGGCTCTGTTTTCAGGCTTTAGAAAATCTATCCCGTGACAGGAGACTTCGCCAATCACAGGTCATTTCATTGAGAGAGCGTTCCTATTGGCTGTGCTCCGGTCATATGACCAGAACTTGGCGTTCCTTCACCTGATTCACAAACGAGAAATAGGCATTAACGTAACATTATATTGATTCATATTTGATCAGCGCTGCCTAGTTTGACCGTTTGGTCGGAGTTTGCGAGTGATTGACAGCCAGCTCTCATAGACAGCAGCTGGACAGCAGACCTCAGACTACTGCTTGTTTTCCACCTGTAAGTGCCTCAAGCGCTGCAGAGAGGGTAAAACCAGTAGCATACAACAGTGACAGGTCTTTAAAACGGGATTAGCTTATTTTGTTTGAGGTTGAAAGTGATCCTTTGACAGTGTTCAGAAACCTAAAGGAAGAATAACTGTGTGCTTGAAATAGACTGAAGGGTGTTTAGTTAGTACACTGAGGCAACACTAAGCTCACTGATTCTCACTTCACATCCAAACATAATGATTGACAGCAGGAAGAATGGCTTCACCCTGCTGCACGCTTTCAGTCTTACATCACTGTTTAAAAATGTAACTGTACTACAGTTACGGTAGCTTTGCTCGCACACACAGTTGCACGCTATGTCATCATTTCGGTCATATAAAATCTAAATACGAGCCGCCATTTCCTCTCACATTTGGTCACTTTCAATATCACTGTGGGAACGTCTTTGTAACATTCTGTACTGGGCCGCGCCCGGGGAAACAGTATGGTTGCCTGGATACCAAACAGATGTCAGTATATGAAGTCACACGGCCGCCTACATATGAACTCTTTATTGTATTCAGATCAGTCACTCACACACACGCACACACACACCTTGGACCGGTTGTGTGATGGAGAGTGCCAAATGAAACCATCTGTTGCAGGCAAAATTAGACTCACAGGACTAACAGAGAAAACAGTTGTCACCACCTTTAGGAGGTGTTAGCCTCAGGAATGAAGAGTCAACAGAGTGCTGTTGGGGTGACGTGTTTGTGTAGGCCCACCCGGAAGTTAGCATCGCCACGGTTCCCCTCGACAAAAAGCCAACGGGATTTTTCCATCGGGTTAAGGATTATTGCAGAAAATAAACTCTGTGGTAAATAAACGTTTATGATACTTACACGTTTTGTTCAAGAAGATAATCTTCATAATATGAACCCCAATTTTTTTAAGCGTAAATGCAATTGCCAGAAGTCAAAAGCTAACATTAGGCTTAGGAATGCACCGATACCAATACCAGTATCGGGTCTGATACTGTGCTCATGTACTCGTACTCGCAAAACGGCTCCGATACAACGGCACCGATACCACTCGCCCGACCCCGCGGGGCCGGGATCCCACCTCAGCCGGCACGCACTGGCCCTCACTTTCATTGTGCCATGGGGTTTTGCTTGCAACCTCTGACTCGCGTGTGCGTTAGACTCCTTGGTCCGTGTTTCAAGACGGGTTGGGTGGGTTGCAGACAATCGCCACAGACCCCTGGCGCCTTTTACGTGGTCCGAGCCCCGCCCCGGAGGCACGACGCGGCTGGGGCGCACTAAGGACATTCCGCCCCGGTGACACTTTGGCCACGGCACCAGGAAGCAACTTTGCCCCGAGCCTTTCCAAGCTGACATAGAGCAGGTCGCGGCGCACTGCCTCGTATGCGAGACTCCGCAGCCTGCCGTGTGTCGCTCACACCCTCCAGCTGGCTGTTAACGAGGTTCTTTTGGCACAGAGAAGTACTCGTATCGGAACTCGGTATCGGCAAGTACTCAAATATAAGTACTTGTACTCGGTCTGAAAAAAGTGGTATCGGTGCATCCCTAATTAAGCTATAAACAAACTACACCACAGTTGCATGACTTCACATCCCCACCACTAACCACTAGTGTTCAGCATGATGACGTTTAGTAGTCTCATTTAGCCACTTGTTAGCAACCACCTTTTTTAAGACACGTAAAGGCTTAAAAATTCACGAGTGGGATATTTATTGATGTATTTAATGTCGTAGAACAAAATCTCTTCAGTTTGTGTTAATCACAGACCATATTTCAGGCATCTAACCCGTTCAAAGGACCCATTGACATTCAGACAAAGGAACCGGAAGTGTTAAAATGCTAACTCATTTCCGTGTTTTAGGACTCATTCCTGTAGCACTCTATTGAGCACACAAGGAGACATTGCTTCATTAGGGCCTAAAGCTAAAAAGGTTGAGAAACGCTGCACAAGAACGATTGTTTTAGCTTCTCAGGACGACCGATGAAAGACATTTTTTATAAAACTAGCTCAGCAAATAAAGTGATTGAGCATCGGAGGTGTCCAATATGGAAATAACTGCTCTTTATGTAATGTCTTTCATAACTGCTTTTCCAATAAAGGAATATCAATTCTTTGCTGTGTCTTTCTTTTCCTTCGGACCATTTCCTCTTTTACTGAGGGGAGCGAGACTTTGTCTCACATCATAAAACAATATTTCCATCATCTACAGTTATTCCCTAAATAGAAACTTACATACTGGGGCTGTGAACGTTCCACGGACTCAACCCATCCACCAGATGTCCGAAAGCTTCAGCGAAGTGACCGAAGCAGCCGTGCTGGAAGAGAGAGGGAGTGTAGAGGTCACTTGAGGATCTCTTTGTCACTTTCCTCCCTGGTAGGCCAGACTCACAAACATAAAGCAGCGACTTCACATGTCCAAATAGTGGTTTGATTTCAAGTTTGGCGTTGTTGCAAAAATATATAACGCACTCAAGGGTTCAATTTTCAGAGTTGAGATGCTTTCAGATTTTAAATATATCTCTCTATCCTCACATATTCATGACTAATATGCAATAATTCAAGTTTTTAGAGTTTGGGGGGATAAAAACATCCAGAGGTATTATTTATCCAGAGTTATGCTGCATTCATGGTCCTACGGGATGGATGGAAATGGGAAAGATTCACATGTCAACGACTTCATGAAGACAGTTGTACGATTACAGAGTTGGTTGTGTGATGATTAAAATACTGTGCATTGAAAAATATAACGCCATATCCATTAAATTTACTTAGATTGAACGACAGTCTTTGGCTGAATGTGAGGCGTCTAGCTTTGTTTTGTTTTCAGGCACTTGCGTATTATCGTAATGACAACTTGGATGTTGACGTGAAAGCTATTTACAAGTCAGAAACTCATAACTATGAACTCTATGAACTCATAATATGAAGTCCGATATGGCATGAATGCAGTCTTAAGGCCTTAAAGGCACGGTCACACAAGCGTGAATGCAGTCGAGGGAGTGACCATCGCCGTTGAAGCGACATTTGTCTGAAAGTTCACCAAAGTTGAACTGCATCTCGAATGCTAAGATGCAAATTTGTTTCGCCACCGGAAGCGACTGTTTTTTCACCCCTTCGCTCGCATAGAATGGAAGTGAACCAACGGGTGGTGAATGTTAATTTCCTGCATGTGTGACCGTGCTTTTACACAACGGCAGTATTTTTTTCATGTGATTATTTAGCATGTCAATATAACTGTTTTTACAAAGAACAAGAATATTAAGTGGCGAAAAAGCAAAATATGTTTTTTCCGAGCAAGGTAGATTTTTCGGAGCTTTCACACTGCGAATAAAGGCATCAACCAATCACGAGTAACGAGTTGCGTCTATACAGTTTCTTATGAAACAACAACACTGAGGCTACCTCATCCGAACCAGGACAGCAAACTTTATCTCTCCTTTCAATCTTCTGTTCTCCTTCTGTTCTTCCCTTTCACAATAAAAGCCCTAGACATATAATATTCCCAGGCGAGTATTTTGCATTTTCGTGTTGTTTATTCGTCAACAGTCTTTACACACAAAGGTCGATCTATTGATCAGATTTGACTGACAGTTGCTTGGCAACATGAGCAAACGACACACCAACTGTCATCAGATTTTGATTCAAATATTGCTGAATCCTGATTGGTGCATAGGCTACATGAGATCACCTTTTTTTCTGAATGAGTCCTACCACTTAAAGTGAGCTCACAATTGTCTCAACAGAAATAAGCAAAACTGATCTATATTTGGCAGAATATTGTGTTGATGTAGGATCCCATCTCTCATAGTAAGAAGCTGATAGAGAAAACAGTTTTTCCCTTTAAATAAACTGTGCAACCTTTGCTACAACACACACAACACTCAGTTCTTTGAGGTCAGGTGTCAGTCTGACGCTGTAAAGCAGCTGTACAGATCTCTCTGGACTCTGGATCTCACCCATGTTAGCTTAACTTCAGCCCCGGTCAGGTGGGTGTCAGACTGCCAGGGAATCACTGTTTTGTTTCCCATTCAGTTAACCGGGCAGAATGAATTAATGAGGCGCCTCCTGCTAATTAAACATTTCTGAACGCTTATTGGGGACTAGCTAATCATACGAAATTTACATTGCAGTTATGATTTTTCCAATAACCATTGCTCCGTCCAAAAACATCTGATGGGAGGTGCCCTCTTAATAACATAACTCACACATGTGCCGTCACAAGCCTGGCTCTTGCATAAGGACTCAGTGTGGCTTAACAGTACAGTTACATCAGATCCTGCGTATTAGTAAAAGGCGTCAGGGACTTCATGAGCATTGTCCTCCTCATCCCAAAGACAATGTCATCTGTGTCCACATCCTTCCACTGTCCCTGATGGTTTTGAACCTGCAGATGCTGTCACACCTCAAAAGACCTCCAGCACACTCCTCTTTTTTAACATACAACTTGTGTGAAGAGTCGGTGAGAAGCAGATGCGGGAGTTTAATCACAGAAGAGCCTCTCCCTGCTCCTGCTCATAACATCCTCCCTGTGGCTGTCCCTGAACGCAGCCAGATGGACCTGCATTTTAATATTTTAAATGTGAGGAGGATAACGTTGCAGAACCCCAGGACCTCCTTGCTACCCCGACGGCCTAAACTAAAACTCAAAATCTACCCCACATGAACAATCACTCTGCACAGGTGGGCCGTCTGCTGTTTCACATTGACGAGAGCAGCAGCGAAAACATGAAACCGTGGCAAGCTGCCACCGTCCGGGCGTGAAGCCAAGACCCTTCCCTCCCTGTTGTCTCCTACGCTCTGAATCCTCTGTATCCCTCTCTCCCACTGGTCCCTCGGGGCCTGTCCAGCCCACGATGAAGGGATTTTTATCATGCTTTTGGTAAAGCGAACTCTTTCTTTTTGCACAAACTCAAAGAGACCAGCAGCCTTTTTCAGGTAATCTCACACTTACGGTATCTGTGTCGGAGCTGTGATACTACATGGCAGGGGTAATTGGGGGGCCGGTGACAGTGGAGGATAAGCTTTGTTTTGGCTCACCCTCGGTTGAGGCAGCCAAAACATATCATAGATTAGTTAGCAAGGTATACAAAGGCGGCCCTTTGAGTGCAAATCCAAGAGCAACAGCAGAGCTTTCTGCCGTCTGTTGAGGTGGATCTGGTCAGGAAAAACTGAAGAGATAAAACTATAAAAACACAAGATTTAATTCCTTCTGATAGTCAAAGGATGCCTTTGAAGCTCTGGCTGAACTTTTGCTTCAATTAAATTAGGGGTGTAAGAAAATATCAATACACATGAGTATCGCGATATTATGTTGTGCGATACTGTATCGCATATTTAATTAACCCTCTTAAGGGCCCGGCCACTATTCGATATTTTAGAGGTTGTAGCTGGCTTAGTTTTAAAGCTAGAGTAATGATACTTGTATTTGAAACTAGAAAGAACTTAATGAACCCATTGGTACCAACGATGTCACACTAGCTTGTTGTGAAGGTGCTTAAATAACGCTCCAAATTTAGGCTAAATTTTGGCGAGGAAAAACTGGCATGGCCATTTTCAAAGGGGTCCCTTGACCTCTGACCTCAAGATATGTGAATGAAAATGGGTTCTATGGGTACCCACGAGTCTCCCCTTTACAGACATGCCCACTTTATGATAATCACATACAGTTTGGGGCAAAAACCACGCAGTTTTTTGCATGCAGTATAAATGTGTTATTTTTTTCTATTCTAAAATGGGGAATTTCTGGTGTGTTCTTTATACTATGCCAGTTTTGAAAAAAACAATATAATGCCTTGCTTGCAGTATCGCAATATATCGCAATATATCACCAGATTCTTGCCAATACACAGCCCTAAATTAAATCCTGTTACATGATGTCCTCTCTGCAGCATCTGAGGCAAATAGAAGCACTAAAGTCAGACGAGACTGTAAAAATGTGCTTTTGTATGGATGTCGGATCAGTTACATAATGCTCAGCCACACCCTTCAGACAGGTAGGAAGCAGCTGTTAAACCGATCACATGGAACGGCAGGCTCCTCATCATCACGTCTGTCCTAAGTCTTTTCCCTCTTTTGTCACCTTTTCCTGTTTTTCTGCTCTTTCCTGCAGGTTTCCACTGTGTTAATTCAGTATATATATACCGTACAGGAGGGGTTTCTGAGTGCCAGGGTCAGAGGTGAATGATGGAAAGAATAAAAGAGATTCATTTGGAAAAATGTAGTCTCGACATAGGTTGCCATGCCGTTTTTAAAAGGAAAGTTGGCAGTCCATTCATCTTTTAGTATTTTGTGTAACTCTGTGAGGCCATTTGGAAAGCTGAGAGGGTGCTAAAGCAGGAAAGAGACAGCACAGAAAGTTCTGGTGGGACTCTATCCCAAGGTTGTAGGTGGGTTGCGGCACTCACATCTGTAATCCTTAAATGAAATGTTCATTGAAAAGAGAAGTTGTTGAGCAACAGGGAGGAAATACGTCTGAGACAAGTAAAGTGTTTTTGCCACTTTTGGCTCTAATCATTGCCTGTAGGGTCAGGAATCCATTTACATATTAGGGCGCTTTCACAAGCCAAAGTCCGTTTGAAACATCCAACATCGGACTTCTGCAGAAGTCCAGGTCAGTCCTCTCCCACTCATGTTAACCTGTCGTTTACCTGTTTAGCAGGCAGCCCCTAATCCCCTGCGGTTCACTTCCTGTAATTGGGTCGGATTATGTTCTCACTGCAATCGAACCGCACTAGAGTTCGCTTGGAAACGGTCTGAGACCACCTCTCGCAAGCGTTCACGGACCGGTTGTTTTGGTCTGCACCAGAGTACGATTACTGCGTTCACAACTGGCCAAACAAACCGCACCAGAGTTTGATTAAAACAGACTAAATAGTGGCTTGTGAAAAAGCCTTTAGTAGACAGTTTTTATGAATCACAGCCCTTCAGTACCATCCCAAACCAGTGATTAATAATTATACAGTTGCTCTTTAAAAAAACAGCCAAGTGTCATGCTTCTAGTCTGGGGATGGATAACAATGAAAGCTTCCTGCAGCAGAGACACAAAGTTAGATAGGTAGCTACTGTAGCTGGTGAACATAGTGGAGCATTTAGCAGCTAAAGAGCCAGATATGTCCCACTGGAGTTGATGGAAAACAAAATAGAGCTGAAAGGATAGTGAATATTGGATTTATAATCGCCAAGTGGTCACAAGCATGACTCCAAGTTATAGTTAATGTTGCTTTGTGTCTGCTGGATATGTAACTATCAACTTTATATTGTGATAATATGTCAATGTTGTATTTACAGCTTGCTAAAGACTAAGCAGGATGAATTAAGCAGCCAAAACGTGAATCTGTGCACTGACTTCATATGAATATGATTGCAATAAACTGTTTGACCCATGATCCACAAAACAGCAGTGAGTGAGAAAGTAGTCCATTGAGTAATCCTGAAGTTTGCATGATTGAATGTCTGTGAATGCAGCAGCTGTCATGAGTAACTCCACCTAATTCTTATCTTTAATTGAGCTCAGACATAAAAACAATGACCTAATCACCGGGCCTGGAGCTTAGAAAACAGTTGCACAAGAAGGACAAAAGGGCAAACGTTTAGCTGCTAATGTGTTGAATTTCCCTCTGGTTCGCTTGGTAGCTTTAAAACATACTGTACTTTTTGATATTTTCAGTTTGTGTCCTCATGAATACAGTCTGTCTGTAATCCAACGCCACGCCCGCTGACGTCACAGCAGCTTCGCTCATTGTCAAGTATTCGGTAAACGGGCGAAGCCTCTCTGTGTACAATGGGCCCAGTGTGCAGGCTGCCAGACTGAGATGGAAAACAAGTGAGGAGGGGCGCTGAGCTAAAAGTGCTACAAGCAGTTTGTAGTCACTTGTGGAGGAGGACGAGCGATGACAGGAATGTCAATGAGAGGAGAAGATACGCAGACAAGAGGACAAGGGTTGACTCTCTTCTCAGGATGTTCTTATAGCTCAACATAAATCAGCATATCTTGTTTATCCTGATTGACAGCGCGTCACCTCGCAACACCAGCCCTCAAATGTTAGTCAAATGTTGCAAGCAAGCGGCGTGAAAAGTGAAGCCAATGCTGAAGTGCCTTAAACTTGCATTCTTTCTAATAGCCAGCAGGGGGCGACTCCTCTGGTTGCAAAAAGAAGTCTGATTGTATAGAAGTCTATGAGAAAATGAGCCTACTTCTCACTTGATTTATTACCTCAGTAATCATTGTAAACATGAGTTTATTGTCTCAATCGCTAGTTTCAAGTCTTCTTCAATACAGCATGATGTTAATTTAGTAAATTATGGTCCCATTTAGAGTCAAATAGACCATAAAGCAGGGTATGCTTTAGGGCGTGGCTACCTTGTGATTGACAGGTCGCTACCACGGCGTTGTCCGGTCTGGAAGTTTTCCCTGTTTTCTACTTACAACTTTAACCATTTCACAGTGTGTTTTCAGTTATGAAAGTTAATATTAACATTTTTAGTCACCTAAAAATGTCTTTTTCAGCGTTCGGTTGTACTTAGCTCCACCCTCTCGTGTCACTTCTGGTTGCAAAAAAACAAGATGCCAAACTTGAGGCTTCAAAAGGCAAGTAATAAGTAAGTCATATTTCAATAATAATAATAATATGAATTTACTAAAATGCTTATATAATGTAAATGACACATTGATATTATAAAATCAACAAGAAATATAAAATAATTGCTTCAATGCGCTACAAAAACAGTATATGGGAAACGCCCGCCCAGAGGATCAAAGCTTAGATACTGTTTCCACAAAAATGTCCAAAATGATTTTATCCTCTTTTGAATAAACTGAAAATTATAAACAATAGTTCTCAAATTTCAGTTCAGTTGCTATGCTTTAATTAAGAAGTTTTAAATCTGCGGTTTATGTCAGTCTCAGTACGGGACACCAGATGGATGATAAACCAGAGCAAATCTTAACAGGATCTCAATTCTGCACACTTCAGCCTGCAAAGAGTCCAGCTGTTGCTCTGATATCATTTCACAGACTTCTTCAGTGGTCACAGAGCGTTCCCACATAGTGAAAGCCCACCGCAGGGACACTCCAGAGCCTACTATCACTTGGGAAAACATTTTCTCTGCGTTCGCCTTTTATTTGCCCGGCGAGGGAAATCGAGGCCTGTTTGTGTTATGGGGGAGGCGGTTGTCAAGGAGACGCAGGTTTCTCAGACGAGCAGCATTCCAAATTATTTCGAACATCTCTCACTTTTTGTATGATTTGGAGAGCTTTACTTTACCGTTATAGTCAAGCGGAAATGACTCCATTATATTCTCAGTGGGGAGGAAGCGTAGGAAGGAGACATCAGACACAAACGTATCCTACTCCAGATGCAAACATGTCTGTAGATTCATACTTATTATAGGTATAACCTGTTATTAGAGCTTGATTATTCACTGGTCTGTGGTTGGACAGGCTTGGTTGTGTTGCCAAGAAATGTGGCTCAAAAATCCCCCCGCCACAAGAGCGTTTATTTGATTCGGTCCAAGAAGAAATTGATCCAGAAAAACCACAAGATTTTTATGGTTCCCTCCAACAGGAAAGAAAGCGGTTTTCCCTAAAAAATTACACTCTGCAATGTTTATAAAACTGTCTTTTAGAGGATGTGTGATGAGCGCGGCTGATCAGTTCCTCTGTAATTGTCATGTTATACACTTGTGTGTTTTATATGCTGTTTTACTGTGTGTTGTAGCTGGAAAGCAGCATGATAATTTCAAGACTGCCAAGCTTTGGGTTTCTCCACATGCTGAAGCGTTTGGGCCGTGGTAAAATAGTAAAATCAATTCAGTATATACGAGATGAAAAGTGTAAGGTATATAGATTAAACAATGTCTTTATCTGCTCTAACGTAAGCTAAAAATGTTAGTTTGTGGGGTCACAGGTTAGGTTAAAATTAGCTTATCCATTGTGTAGTATTTCCCCGATGTGTGGAAGCCAATTCCAGATGCTATCACAGCTAACGTTAGCAGCTCTGTTCTACTTTTTATTGGATTTGGGGTAGTAAATTACCCGAAATAGCATCACATTTGCCAAACACATCAATCAGACCTCACCCTAAAAGCCTTTTCTCTTCCAACGTTAAAAGTGAAAACAAAAAAACAAACGCTGGCTCTAGATAGGGCCATTCGCGTTTACACAACGTTGTGATTGTTACCGTCATGTGATGCAGAGAAGACGTATTGCTTGAGTTTACTTCAGTGTGAACAGTCTGCTGGTAATGGCATACTTAACTGTTAATTCAGTACGCAGTAGGCTATACAGTACATACAGATGGAGTATTGCCGGCTAGAAATGAGAGACCTGCTTTTGTCTACCTCTATCTGAAATCAAAGACCCATTGTTTAAAAAATTACTTCGAATTTCAAGTGGATAATCTGCCACTATCAGAACAATGTTTTTTTAATAAGCTGTTTTAATGTGAGATGTTTACATTTACAAGGCTGACTGGAAAACTTGGGCACCAATTCCTCCAGCGCAGCTGCTCAAATATAGAAAGCAGTGGTTCAAAAAGATAAAAAAAACAGCTCCCAGATGTAAATATGTATGATTATGTCATCGATGAAAAAGAGCACACATATGCACAGTCAAACTTTCCTGGACAATTAAAGACCCCGAAAACACACCCCGATGGATCCAATTTGTATGTTAGGCTATGTCAGAATCCATTTCCATCTACTCCCACTTCAAACACGTCTCAGTGTCTGGTTCTCTGTTCAACGCAACATCCAGATCCCTCGCTGAGATTCAGCTCACACGGGGGCCTCGCCGGGCTGCCAGAAGCGGACCACATCACACACGGCAATTACAAAATTTACAGCACCGAGTTGGGCTATCTTCATCCAGATGGAGCTGAATGGTTTTCTGGAGGTGAGTCTGCGTACTGTCACACCAGCGACTAAAAGCTTGAGCCTTGGCGACAACGTAAACACACTCTGGGACTCACAGACGGTAGAGTTCTTAATGCAAAACTATGATTTTCTCGTGTGTATGTTTCAAATTACTGCATTAACTCACACAATTCAAACCCTCCCCCGATTTACTGGTCTTTGCCACCATCTTTAATGGGCTGACGAGAACAACAACAATCGTAAACAGAAGACCACAAACGGTGGCCAGCCGCCATACTTGTGGAAATAAAATCTGGAAGCAGTAACGGCAAACAAAATACACAGTCAGAGTCAAGTTTCCATTAATTCATTGAAACTGTGTGTATTTCATTGGGATTGGGCTCACTGTTTATGGATTTGAAATGAGATGGGGCCATAGAAATATAATAGGAGTAGAAGGGTCACTGAACTGTTTGCTGTAGTAATTTGACTAGTATAAAAGAAAATGTTGTGAGTTGTTATGGTGACAACAGAACCATTTGGGCCGTAGAGTGTGTGGTTGAAGCTCGCCGGGAAGAGAACGGACGCAGCTCCCAGAGACCAGCCGGCTGGCTATTTAGCTAGGTAGCTTGTTCTCAGGCGGAGGGAACGTTTAGACCCGGCGCCAAAGCCTGGCGAAACCAGTCCAAGAGATAACCAGCCAGCTGTCCAATAGCTAGCTATCTTGCAAATTCCACCATGCTCCAATGCTTACAGAAAACGAGCCAAACAAAGTTGTCACTCATCTGGCGATAGCAATGTGCTTTCCTCCGCTGTGACAAGAGTGTTTGAATGAGGCATTAAGTTGTTCAATTTGACTCATTTACATTTTCTATGTGCGTCGTAACGTTACTACTCCACGGCCCGTTTAGACATTATTTCAAGTCGGCTTAGTTTATGCGGATGTCAGCCCGTTACAACGGTCGCTCTGGCAACGGTACACACTCTGACCATCCTGCTACATTGGTTGCGTCCCAAAATTCCTAACTAACATGCTATTTAGGACACTAAAACAGTATGTGAGATATTTTAGTATGTCTGAAACCTTAGTATGAAATCAATAGTACGCGAATTGCGTAGTATTTCCGGTGAAATATTACAGTATGAGACGCTGGACACTACGGCGGCATAAATGTCCCACAATACAACACGGTAGTGACGACAACGTTTACAACAGACGTTGACGGACAACTCTGTCACATCAATAACGGCTCAATTTAACTGTAAGATTTCACGTTTGCTATCCGTAATATATCTTTTAAATTATTCAAACTTTGATTCTCAAAAACTGTTGTTTTGGTCACATGAGGTTGCCACAGGTTACCATGGTTACACGTCTCTAATCAGCAAGGAGGCTCTCCGGAAGTGACGAGGTAAATTACTGCGCAGTGCGTCCGAAAAGATACATACTACTGTTATTACACGCAAAAGTTCGTTGAACGATAGTACACCTGTTGAGTATTGTAGTGCATAGTATGTGATTTTGGATGCAGCCATTGACTTGAATGGGAATGTCCGTTTTACTCCTATATTCTGTTTCTATGGATGGTGAACAGGGGACAAAGAAGCAACTTTTCTAAATAAAGTTCCCAGTTTTTTCTTATATAATGCAACCTTTACCTTGCATTTGGGCAGCTGCACACCTCCAACTCTGGCCAGCTCTCTATAGTATTATATTTCTCAGTAGTGGAACCAACTTTATGAGGTTTTATGGAAATACAGACAAAACAGACATGCACACTTGATGATTAATGGCTCTCTGACTGCGCTTTAACATTCACTGGCATTCGCAGATTCTGCCTGCAGGAAAGGCATTTAGTCATGAATATCATGAGATCTTTTTTTTCCCATTCACTCAATGCACTCTCCAGTTGCACAGAGGATACTGTACAGTGGTTATTTTCCAAATACCAGCATTCGGTCATTTTAAGCCCACTTATATTCTAAATATCGCATGTGGGAAAGTGTGAGGGAGCGGACAATAGGACTGTTACGTCAAACAAGAGAATTTAGACAATCTTGTAGATTTAAGCATTCCTTTAGGGTGATATCTGATTTAATTACCAATAATGGCTTTAATTATGGGTGTTACGGCACACGCAGCTGGTTCATTAAGTTGTGAATACATCCTTCACTCATTATCAGAGTCAAAACAAAACAATTAATGACCTCATGAGCTTATGGTTATAAGTACATCCATCCTGACCATGTCTCTGTGATATAAACTGTATTTCTGCAACATTATGAGCTTAATAAAGTAGAACATTGTTTTTATATCATCCTAGTAAACCATCTAAGTTATTGAACGACCATGAAGTCGGCTTGAGTCAAATTTATAGTCCGTCACTGGTCACTGTTCCTGCTGAATCCCTTTAACGTGACTTACGAGGAGAAGGAGAGCAAAAGCATGTCATTTTGCGCACATTGTGAATCATTAGTGCGGTGATTGATCTGATGTGGGATTTATGTGGCATTTACAGGATCAAAATGTACCTATCCAAAGCTTTTTCGGTCGATGATTGCTCACAGTGTTCGGGATTTAAGTGCAGTCTCAGCTGAGACCGAAACCAACCATGAAGCTTTTAAAAGAATCAAAAGAAAACCGCTGTGTGATGAAAATTGCCTGTTAGGAGCGGTGGGTGAGGCAGGCCGCTCGGATTGGTGGGTTTCTGCAGGAGCAATTTCCAGACCTGCCAACCTTGTGAAAGTGTGTGTGGTTATCCCTCCTTAAAGTGGAGTCAACCATCAATGAGGCAACTTTGATTCTCACTTATTTTCGCAGTAACCACCTGCCTTAGAAGAAGACTCAACTACTTGAAAGAACAGTTTGGCGAACACATTTACGTTCTTGCTGAGAGGCAGATGAGAAGATCGATATCAGATGTCTGTGCATTGCACTACTGTAACTATGGAAATGGAGCCAAGAGGTAAAACTTAGCTTAACATAAATACTGGAAGCAGTGACTTCCCATAAAACCACATCTTGTTTTTTTTAGCGTTCGGAACACTGAAGACATACGATGTTAATAATGAGCTTTAGAAAGAGCCAGGCTAGCTGTTTCCCCCTGCCTCCAGTCTTTATGCTAAGCTAAGCTAATTGCCTCATGGCTCCAGCTCCATAGTTAATGCACAAACACGAGAGTATGTGATATCTGGTTGGTTGATCGGTAGGGCTGGGCAATATATCAATATTATATTGATATCGTGATAGGAGACTTGATATCGTCTTAGATTTTGGATATCGTAATATAGTGATATGGCATAAGTGTTGTCTTTTCCTGGTTTTATAGGCTACATTACAATAAAGTGAAGCAAGTTTCTTAACTTACCAGACAGTCATTATATCCACATTACTGATGATTATTTATCAAAAATCTCATTGTGAAAATATTTTGTGAAAGCACCAATGGTCAACCCTACAATATCGTCGCAATATCGATATCGAGGTATTTGGTAATTGGTGATTTTCTCCATATTGCCCAGCCCTAATTCTCAGCAAGAATGCAAATAATTTGGCAAATAACTTTCCAACTATTATTACCGCCTCGCAGTTGTATACCTCCGCCAACCAGTCAAATTGCATTTCACATTCATGTCTGTCCAAAATGTCATCACTTCATAATTTTGTCCTGTTAGATATTTGTGTGAAATTGTCATAATTAGCATATGAATTCTTGATTTATGGTCAAAAATCTGTTTTGTGAGGTCCCAGTGACCTCGATCTTTCTGCCAAATTTGAAAAAAATGTGCTCAAGGTGTTCCAGAGATATCGCTTTCACAAGATTGGGACGGACGTGAGATCACAGTGACCTTTGACCATCAAAATCTAATCAGGTCATCCTTGAGTCCAAGTGGACGTTTGTGCCAAATGTGGAGAAATTCCCTAAAAAAATAATGCCTCCGGCCACGGCGGTCGCTGGCACGGAGGCCTTTTCTTTTAAAAGCAGAAATGAAATATAACTAAGAGCTTCCACCATTGGCAGAAGACAGTACCGACACACAGTGTTTACTCAAACTATAATAGCAACCATTAAAACAGAAGCTTGATGTCCTCTTGCAAATAGTACTCAAACGTTTTGGTCACCATGGCAAAAACTCAGAGTATTCTCCACAGAGTCTGGTCCTGAGGTCCGACCTAAAAGTACAATTTGGCATCCTTACAGATCTTAGACATAGAAGTGTTGCCAAGTGTTGCACAAGATGGATTTATGAGCCATCTTTTGTGCAAGTCAAAGTCTGGTGAAGCAGTCCAGCATGTGTCCAACTACTGTAAACTTTAAAAAAGGCCAAGAATTAGAAAAGAAAGCAAGCTTGTAGCTGCTCAGTGGGAAATGCTTTTAGACTTGTGATTGTTCTGACTCTGTGCCAAGTCTACAACGAGGTGATTGGAGACCCACTGAGTTCCTAAAAACTGACAAATGAGTCTAGCAACTGCAAATCCTATGTTTGCATTAGCGTGTCGTCCAGAAAAATATTAAAATCTGTCTGCTGACATTTTTCTTACCTAATAGGCTCAATGGTGCTGAAATAAAGCAGCGTGAGTTGGTATCACAGCCAGAGGTGGGCTCTAATGAGCATCTTAACACACTCAGAGTTTTAGAGGAACTAGAGGTAAAGTCATGAGAGACTGTCAACAGGTGATAAATTACAGGACCGTGGTCAAGATATATTTTATAGCTTTCAGTGAAAGGTGGCTTGATCTATTATGGGGATTTATGGAAGAAGGCTGCTGGTTTCAGTGAATGGGAGTCGCCTTCAAGGCTGTGGAGGAGAGGAAACTTGATTTACTGACTGTACAGAGCAGAAGTTGTGGAGGCCAGCAAACAAAGAGAGGATTGTGTCTTTTGATCACTTATTGAGTTTGGGTAGGAAACTCATTCCAAGCCAAACAAAGTGTAAATATTTAACCAGCAGTGTTGGACGTATTTCTGCTGTCTATTTTCTCCAGTGGGCAACCTCCATGTCTGAAAAGTGAAGCCAATGCTGAAGTGTCTTAAACTTGCATTCTTTCTAATAGCCAGCAGGGGGCGACTCCTCTGGTTGCAAAAAGAAGTCTGATTGTATATAAGTCTATGAGAAAATGAGCCTACTTTTCATTTGATTTATTACCTCAGTAAACATTGTAAACATGAGTTTATGGTCTCAATCACTAGTTTCAAGTCTTCTTCAATACAGCATGATGTTCATTTAGTAAATTATGATCCCATTTAGAGTCAAATAGATTCACCACTTTAACCCTTTCACAGTGTTTTTTCAGTTCGTGAAAGTTAATTATAACATTTTTGGTCGCTTAAAAATGTTTTATTCAGTGTTCAGTTGTGCTTAGCTCCACCTACTCATGTCGCTTCTGGTTGCAAAAAAACAAGATGGTGACGACCTGAAACCAAGATGGCGACGACCTAAAACCAAGATGGCGTCGGCCAAAATGCCAAGCTAGAGGCTTCGAAATGGCAGTCCACAAACCAATGGGTGATGTCACCGTGAATACGTCCACTTCTTATATATAGTCTATGATTTTATCATTCATCGATCAAAGTGGAAAACCATAGCTCTGAATTGCAATCAGAAAAGTAGGCAGAGGGAAAAAGCTGCATGGCAGGCTGTTTAATCAACCGGCAGTGGCAATAAAATAGATCTTTATTTAACCAGCCAAGTCATTTAATTGATTTTTTGGCTCTTGCGTGCAGGGCAATAAGCTGTAAAAACAGCATTGAGATATTATCACCTTATAAAGTCGTGTTAGCAAACAGTTGCCAGCCGATACGGAGCAACATTATTATTCATTTGGAGTTGTTTTTTTGTCCACCTGATGAATCCAAGTCCAATATTTACTGTTTCTGGTCTCTACCAACTCCTGAGGGAAGTATCAGGCTCTTCAGCCGCTAAATGCTCCATCGTGTTTCAACAGCTAGTTGCTAACTGTGTCTGCCTGGTGGGGCTGAAAACAACACTATGTGAGCAGTTAGAGTTAAAGCAGGAAACAGGAAAGCTGCAGGCGGAAAACCACAAATAGTGAGATGAAAGACATTAAAACACTCCGTAGAGTTGAGAGGAACTGCGTTGAGTGATAATAAATAAATAAATAAATAAAAATAACATAACTGTAACATAAGAAGAACAGAAAGACATGATAAGAAGCCAGTTTGCAGAATTCAGCAAGAAACACTGAATCAGTGCAGAAGAATACGACTAAAAGCCATTAAAACACGTTGTATTGTTCCACAGTCTTACTCTGCATAAACTGCTGTGCTTTCATTCAAAATAATATCCCACCTTCAGTCCCACGGCCATTTCATATGGAGCATATTGTATGATTTCAGAAAATTGGAGTCATGCACTTTAAAATAAAACCCTGAATTTCATCCAGCGTGCCTGGTTACCATTCAGCAAATGAGTTCCAGCAAAGGCCGCTTTTCACAGTATACCTAAGATGATATTGTCAAAATGTGGTTTTAAAACCAGTAAAGAAACAGGTTTGGATTATGTTGACGAGGAGCCTAAAGGTATCTTATCACCAGGCACTTTCTGTCAACAAGCAAAACATCAGGCTCTGTGAGAAAGACCTGAATGCAGAGCTGCTGCTGCTGCGATCCAGAAAACAGACTCGCACAGTTAAGAGTGAAATATGATGTTTCTCTCTCAGACAGAAAACAAGTTATGTGATGCAGGTTGCAGTGCAATCAATAGGCAAGTATGTGCAACAAATCTTAAGGCACAAAATGAGGCTCGGGGGAAAACAGTGAGGCTGCTGCAGCGGTGAAACCAGATGTTGATGATATACAGGCACTCCAGGGTAAAATACATTATCTAAAGGCTACTTGTTTTATTTGAGCACAAATCCATTTTTTAATTCACAGATTTATGGTGTATAATATTTCTTAAGTGTAACTACTTTGCATTTTTACTTGGATTTCCTTGGATTTAGTCTGGATTTAGTCTGGATTTTGTGTTGATTGCCTGTCAAGATTTACACTTTCAAACAGCACATACTGTATATTGATTTATATTGATAATTTACAACTCAAAATGTTTAGTAATTTTTATGTTCTTTTTTTCATGCAAAGGTAGACAAAAGGGTGGGCTGCACGGTGGTGCAGTGGTTAGCACTGGCACCTCACAGCTAGAAGGTCGCAGGTTCAAAAAAACGGCTTGGGGCCCTTCTGTGTGGAGTTTGCATGTTCTTCCCGTGTTAGCGTGGGTTTTCTCCGGGTACTCCGGTTTCCTCCCACAGTCCAAAGACATGCAGGTTAGGTTAATTGTGGACTCTAAATTGCCCATAGGTGTGAGTGTGAGCGTGAATGGTTGTCTGTCTATATGTGTCAGCCCTGCGATGGACTGGCGACCTGTCCAGGGTGTACCCCGCCTTCGCCCAATGTCGGCTGGGATCGGCTCCAGCCCCACCCGCGACCCCTAACGGGATAAGCGGTTGCAGATGGATGGATGGTAGACAAAAGGAGGCTTCTCGTTAGCCGGCCATCCTCAATTTTGCCTTCGGACGATAATTAAGCTAACGTTTGCATGAGTTGGTTGAAAACACTGTCTCCGTCTGACTTTTTAGTGTTTCAAGCTGACTTGTTTTAAAATGAGAAGCTATACAAAGGTCTTAAATATGCACTTTACGAGTATACAGCACATATTGTGCTATAAAACGGAGGCTAAAGCTACTTAAAGCTAAACTTTGCATCCTTACCAGTTGATGATCCACGTAGAAGACGTGAAAATATACAGAACTGTTCTTGTATTGCAGTGTATAGCTAATTAGTCCTAGGCATATTATTATTAGTATGAATATTACTATAATCTTATAGTATTAATACAGTATTAGTATTAAGTATGTTCAGGGAAAATATAAGGGAAAATAAACCAGTTTCCACACAGTGAAGAAATACTAGGAAATAGGAAATACTACACAGTGGATGTGTTAGTAATGAACGGCTTTCTTTTAACCTGTAACCCCAAATGTGAAATGCTCCTTGGCCTTGGAAACAACGCTGGGTTAGGTTACTACTATAGGTGATAATGTTAAGCTAGTTAACCGGACATGCTAACGTTTGCAGGTTGTTACGGTTGCTAAACTAAGATCTGACAATCACTGTTCAAGAGAGCGGATAAGCAAACGGTCACATTATGAAAAATCATTATATTATATTCACTATAGTTATTATATTCTTGAAAATTGCAATTTGAAAACCTCATGTAGACTGCATTAATAAACATTAATATATAGCTACGCTGATAAATGAATGTCTGTGTAGATACAAATCTGATCGTTCTTTCTGATTTAATCTGTTTCCTTTACAAACTTGAAGTGACTCGACAGGGACTTTCCTTTCATATCTTTAAAAGGAAATGATCACACAGTATCCTCAGAGACACGCAGCCTCTTCATTTCCTGTTATTGAGGAACTCACGGTTGCCATAGCAGCGGACACAACCTTACTGACAAACAATCACCCCAGTTGCCAAGGAAATTACAGCTTACCACAGTGTTTATTTGTTTGACCTTACTTTTCCTTCTAAATAGTTGAGCTCGTGCCAGGTCCCAGCATTAACGAGCCTTAATGACAACAGTTTACCGTAATCTGACTGGTTTTATTGGATGCTTTTTTTTACCGAAAACGTCTGCAGTAACGGTTTTCTCTTAATGGTGCCCAATTTGGGCTTTCCTCCCTTGACAGTTCCCATGAAGTTTCAAATGCTTGACCTGTTCTTACCCCGGCCAACAGTGTTTGTACATGAATCTATGTAAGTGTGTGTGTGTATGATAGTATTTGTTTTGATTGAGGGGCCAAAACTGAAAGACATCCAAGTCAAACATAGTTGAGCTCGTCTACCATCTCTGGCTTCTTGCACAGAGGCTCTGAAATATTTAAGTGACACTTTGCAACCATGGGAAGAAAAACAAACACATAAGTACACCTGGGCACAAACTGGAGGGTTGCTGGTACAAATGGGACTCTCCCCTCTCTTTAATTAGAACTGTGTTCAAAGCAAGTTTATTTGTATAGCACCTTCCAGCAACAAAGCAATTGAAAGTGTTCTACACATGACACAAAAAAGCATGAGATTTTCATGAACTTAAACTCTGTTTTTAACAATATTTATGGTCACCATTTCTTCAGCAATAGACCATGTATTTACTGTACATCCTGTGATAATTTTTCTTTATAGGCCTACTACTAGTTTTAATTGTTCAGCCCGGTAACACTAAATGGCGCATGGATGACACGGTGCTAAGCAAGTCATTTTGCGTGCAATAAAAATGCCGAGAGTGTCATTTATACGCCATGTAGTCTGTACGGACTGCAATGTAAATGCGTTCGCGTAAATATGCTACGGTCAGAGCTAGTGTCGTAGAATAAAAAAGTGAAAAAGACTGCTTATGGTGGACGGGAAGGGAGGTGGATGGGTCAAACAAACACAGGACTTTCAACCAGGAGACTGGTGTTTGTGGCCACAAGTGTTGTTGGGTTAACGTTAACGTTAACGTTAGTGACGTTAGTGACGTTAGTGACGTGTTTTCCGTACTTCTGTTACTTTGTTTTCATACGTATTTTTTTTTTTTACATAGTAGGATGTATTATTATAGATTACACGGCTTTGTTGAATACTCGATTCTGATCAATCACGGCGTTCTATGGTCTGTTATTTCTTTATAGCAGACCGCTGCTATGTGTAACAGACCGTTGCTATGTATAACAGACCGTTGCTATGTATAACAGACCGTTGCTATGGGCGCAGTTCTGATGTCGGACTCTGGCGGAGAGTTTTTGTGTCAAATTATTGAGTTCTTGAGACTATATTGCCCTGTCCGGGATAATTTCACAACAATGACCGGCTCGCTGTACATGATCACTTACTCAAAGGTGCTAAAGGTGCTAATTTCTATTGCCTCTGCACGGCACTCAACATGGCGACGGTGAGCCGGCGACTCATGATAACAGTGCTAACAGTGACAACAACAATAGTGCTGACAGAGCTAACAGTGTTAACCTGAGGGGTAACCAGAGGGTGGATGCTACAGTACTCTTCCGCAACGGCGCCGTCAGTCTAGACAGTGTTATGGGAGCAGTGCAGAGTGGCGTGGTGGTATTTAAAAACATCTTTGACACACAGGAAGCCAAACATGTGATCGACTTTCTGACCTGCAGACCTATAGATACCAGTAGTTCAAGTAGCACAAGTTACTGCTCCAACAGAGCTGCTCAGCGGGAGACTGTGGCCAGCATTTCTACAGCGTCAGCAGGCCGGCAAGCTCACAAAGTGTTCCCTGTGGTCATCACGACATTACAACACTTCCAGCATCCACTCATCTGTTTGCAAACCCTAAGCACGTTCAAATAAGTTAAGTATAACTCAGCAGAGGGCGGGCGACATGATGAAAGAGGAAGAACACCTCCAAGATGATGTGATGCAAGACAAATGACTCCACAAACATGTCAGAGAGCTGAGTGATGGTGATGTTCAGGGCAGTTGAGGAAAATCTTCATGAAAGCATACAGTGTTGTCGTATGGACATTATCAATATTACACTTGGTTACACGTCACCTTTGCAATATCTCATTTTAGGTCCAAAATACAACACAGACAGTCATTGTCTTGGATCATCAAGCCTTTCTGGAAGAGTTTTCTTCATCCCTGACAACAGTTGCCTACAGTGCAGGACCAATCAAGTCTTTTACCTCTGATGTGGGGATAGTAATCAATCTAATCGCCTCAGCAACCACAACAAAGAGCAGATGCTCCAGTGTTTCCCAGTTCAAATCAAATCACAGGAAACGACTGTATAACATGAGGTAATGGGAGCATCAAAGGCGAGCAGAGATAAGAGTGCAGACCGTGACCTTGGAAAAACCTGGAGTATGTCTGAGAGAGAAATAGTGTGAGAATCTGAGAGATGAAGAACTAGTATTAGAAGTACTATTCAATTACCCTGGAAACAGGAGTTTAGTTGGGTGGCGTCAGAGGATGTGGGCGAAACTCCAGATTAATTTACTTGAATAAAGATTAACTTTGGTATTTGTTGTTATTTGATATCCGCTAATATATAAAACAATTTGTATAGGGGCAAGTAAAAATTGACTTTGGGCTAGTAGATTTCTGACCCACTTGCACAGAAAAAACTGAACTCTGCTAAAATGTGAAACTGAATACGTCAACAATAAATGTGTGTGTGTATAAGATGTTCTAGTTTCTAGGTGTGTGAAACTGAAGCACTTCCCTCTTCACTGGAGGGACACGTGCTCGACACCTCGCCACAGCTTGTTTTACTTCACTCTCTGATCATATTTGCTTGTCTTGTGCTTTGCATGAACGCTGATCCATCACTGTGTATAATTACAGTGCTGCTCACATACACTCAACAAAATATAGGTAGAATAAAAACAAGCAGAGCAGGGGTTATTTTGAGATCCATGACAAGAAATTTATTGGGCTCATTTTTCTGTTCCGCAAGTAATTTCAGACTTTCTTCCATTAATCTTCAAATTGAGAGGCCCTCTCTAATTTTCTCTTAATTTCCTGATTGATGCTCGTGCAATTTAAACGTCAAATGAAATGTTTTCTCTCGACTCTTGGTTGATGAAGTACTTTCACAGAGAGACTACTTTCTCCCAACAAATTTGGACGTACTGTAGCGGGCTATGATGTCATGCTACAGAAGTTATGGCTCCCAAAAGCAAAGTGTACTTTATAGCTCACAGTAGCTGCTCTTACAGTAGCTCCTCTGTGTTTGGCACAAAAAAAGTAGTGTGACTATCCTTTTAGAGGAAAACATGACATAATTTTTCAGTCCCAATATTAGCTGCCAGATCCAGCCCCCCCGTTTTCAGTCGTAAAATATTAAGCTTTTAAATTGACTGCTCTATAAACGTGCAGCTCTTTAGGTAGATTCTGATGACTGTGAAGCTGAAATGCATTGCAAAGCACTGCAAAACAAAAAATAGACAAAAACCTTCATAGCTTAGCTTACAAGTATTTTGAGACAAACACATTTTTACCTAAAAATAGTGGGCCGGTACTCACCAGTACACAGTACCGGCACTTCTATATTTTACTCCTTAGCGTACCGTGACTTTTTCTTGAATACCGGCACGTCAAAAATGATGTTAAACTGCATAGTTTTAAGTCATAAATCTTCAAATTCTCTTGCGGAAGGACCCCCAAACCCAATATTTCCTAGTATCTTTTATTCACCGTAAAAATTCAGAATGTAATGATTGCTGATACCGGCCGATACACACTCCAACATATGAATAAGGGGAGTACCGGCACTTATTTCTGTTTCTCCACTTCAAGCACTGCACAAAAACTAGCTGCTTGACCCAGGGTAAGATTTTAGAAATACTGACGTAATGAGCCCAAGTAAAGTTAATTTTGTTCAATTATACTTTCTGTAAAAACCTAAATGTTGTTTCAAAGCCCCCCTCCACGCTGCCTGTAATAAATCCAGTCAAACAAAAAGACTGGATCCTTTATTTATTCATTTATTGGCCAAAATATTGTCAAATTTAATCATCCTGAGTCTATAAAAGTGTGGAATGAGCCTATTAAATTTATTACCATGTGTAAGATTTTAGATTCTAAGTCAATAAAACTCCAAATTCCCCCCAAAACACAGTGGACATGACCTCAGTCTCACTGGTATCTGGTGCCCTGGTTTGCCCAACCACCATAAGCAGCTCTACCTGTGCACTATTTTGAATAAATGCTCTAGACTACATGTCTTTCCAGTAGACTGTGCACATTAATGTCTTCATGTGGTAGCAGTTTGTGAGTATCCACTGTACTGGATCAGTGATGTAGAACATGAAAACTGCCTCCATGTTAATCCTGTCTAATTTAAGGGAGGAGGGCCGATCACTGCAATTTATAATTACAAGGCAGCAACAGGGGCCGACCTCACCGGCTGGATCAGAGCCCAGCCGACCCGGGAGCAGGGTGCAAGCCGCTGAGGCGAGACCCTCGGCTACCTGGGTGGCTGGCAGAGATTATCTCTCTGATTAATCTGCAGAGGGCACAGCTTCTGCCTGGCATCCCTAATTTAATGGAAACCATGCAGTGAAGAAAATTACAAGGCGGTACTCTTATCCCAAGGACTTTGGAGATTCTCCCCAAACAGCAAAACCTGCAGGTAAATCTGCCACCATAAACCAGATCTGAAAAGGACTATGCTGAATCTTTATTATTTAATTTGGTCATTGACGTTATACTTTTCAACAAGTTAGAGTGTTTTTCTCTTTCTCTCTCTCCTGTATTATGTTCACCGCTTGCTAGCTTGCTGAATTGTTAGTCTCTGTGGCTTCTAGACACCGACAGTAAGGTTAATATTGCCGTTGCTTAGCAGCGGCTGTCTCACGACTTAACCACTTAAACGCCTAAGCATATCGTGTATACAACTTCCTATGTTGTAAACGCAAGCTCACAAGTTTCATTATTAGAAGGCACCATACCTCTATGAAAATGTCATCTTGATTAGCTCAATCATTAAGTGCCTCAGAAAGCACCAAAGACTCCGACAAGATCAGCTTGTTGTTTGGTTGCCATGGTGATTTAATTAAAGAGATCCTCAGAGGGTTTGTTATCTTTTAGAAGTCACTCAACTGTGAAAACAGACAAAAACACGCTTTCACTCTGCAGGTGTGTCTGTATCTGCAGCGGGCGTAGACACCACATAAAAGTGAGCAACACACACACACATAGTGATACAGATAATAATGTACAGACAACTTTTCAACCAAACTTATCAGGTGAAAGGTCGCCCTGGAGTTGGGTGTGTGATCTGCTTGTGTTGTAATGATGACACCCAGAACTCAAGGTGTGAGCTCAAAGTCAAACCAGAGTTCAGGCCACCAGAGAGACATCTGACATCATCATTACCATCAGGGTGCTATCATAAGCCATCCTGCTACACTGTGTTACTAAAAAACAACAGCCAACAGCTGTGTGGCTAGCCTGAACATCCTCATCAGGCTACAAAATAAACGTGTACATCAGTGGAACAACATCAGCAACATGAGCACTAACAATACATTCAATTTCTATATGACCCTTGCAGCCTGTGCATTCAACTGATCATCAATTATAAATGAACAACCACCTTCCTCTGTATAGCCTCACTAGCCAGAAAGAGGACAAAATAAGATAAGATAAGATAAGATAAACCTTTATTAATCCCGGAGGGAAATTCAGGTGTTAAAGCAGCAAAGCGCAAATACAGAGGTACAGGTGTACAAAAAGATTATAAAACAATAAATTAAAATACAGAATATACATAGTGAATGAACATATTGAATGGACATATTGAATGGACATATTGAATGGACATAGCGTGTACCGTCCATCAATAAAAAATGTAGTGTACAATAAATAGATGTAATATGTGCAGTCTATAAAATGGTACATGGGATGTAGTGTAAATTAAGTTTAAAGTTTAAAGTGCACCAGTGATTAGGAGAGGTGGTTGCAGGTAGTGCAAATAGATGCAGATAGTCCAGATAAAACAATTAAATAACAATGACCGTGGGACCGGGTGTAACAAGCATTATTAAAACACATAGATTAAATAACCTGCCACTTCATAACAAAATAACTGTAGCATAAAACACCACTAAGGTAGACAACACAGAGATGTAACCACAGAGAGAACACTACACTACACTACCGTTGCTAGGCAACAGTGGTTGATGACGTTCTCATCTGGAGAGTGAGTTCAATGAGTGTGTTGTTGTACTCACCTGTCTTGTGCACCTAGAAATCCTCCTCCATCTGCTCCAAGTTCAACTTTTCTGCATCTTCATTCTTGAGGCATGAAGCCAGTCCACTCAGCCTCTCTTACCATAATACCTCTATAACTACATTTTTGATCAAACTGACTTTATACTGAATTACACAGACTTGTAACGGTTATGGAAAGTTAAAGTTACATCTCCTCTTTGTACAATTCACCACCTAGCTATCAATCACTTCTTCTTCTTCTTTGGGGTTTATTGGCGATTGGCTAATAGGGGCATTACCGCCACCTACTGGACTGGAGTGTGGAGCAGTAAATTGGCAGGAAAAAAATAAAAATAGAAATAAAAATAAAAATAAAGATTAATAATAAATAATATTATTATTAATAATAATAATAATAATAATAATAATAATAATAATAATAATAATAATTAAATTCTCTCCATTATTCCTGTTGCCCTTAAGTAATTAATTAGAAGATTGTGTACTTTCTTAGCTGTCAATCACTTAGGCTCATTACCGCCAACCACTGGTATGGAGTGTATGTGTCTTCAGTATGGAGACTGGCTAGTATTTACAATAATCAGAAACTAAATAAAATAAAACTAATAATAAAAATTCATATATTTTCAATCATATTAATTTGTCTACTGTAATAGTAATCAATAACACTAATTTTGTGAGTTCTTTGCGAGAAACTTTCTCAAAATAATTACTTGCTTATCTCGAAATAATGAGAAAACAGTAAACCGAAATTAATCAACACAGCTGACAAGAACTACAAGCAGGATTTTTTAAAATGTATATATAACAGATACAATATTAAATAACCTGTTAAAGAAATTTAGAAAATAAATGATGAATGATGTATTTTATTCAGATCATTTACTTGCAGAAAAGTCCTGCATTCAAAATTTACTGAAGTACAATTGCATGCAGTATACAGTACAAGTAGAAGTAGTTCTTTTGATACTTTAACTAGATTTTGCTGATAATATATAGGTATTATCAGCAAAATCTAGTTAAAATATCAAAAGTACTCGTGCAGAATGGCTCTTGCCACTGTTATATTATTGGCCCATTAGCCTATTATTGATGCAGTAACATGTAACCAGTATTTATGTTGTTGTTGGTGGAAGTTGAGCTAATTTTAACTACTCCATGTACTTTTTCAAAATAACGATTTAGTATCTCAAAATAAATGTCCTGTTATTTTCTGTTACAAAGTACTATACATTACAACCACATAAAAAGGTGTAACCGAAGGTGTGTGTGTTTGTCTTTAGTCACTGCCAGCTCTGTTGACACACCTTGACTTGGATTACTCATCAGGTGAGTTGCAGTGAATAGATTGGTGGTGGAGTCACATATCAAGTGGATTATGACAGAGCAGCAGGGAAGGTCCATTAACTCACGTCATACACACTCAGAAAGTAAATTATTAAGCATCACAACTTGGCAGCTTACCAACGTGACTTTGGCAAAAGTTTACTTGTGGAATATGTTGTTTAAATCTATGGGTATTTTGTTTTTATGCTCTGTAATCAGCATTTGGGTGATTCGGATGGGAGCATTGTAATTTATGAAATTCAATGCCAAACCCCTCGAGATAAACCATCTATCTTGCAAAGGATGGTGATTTACAAATGATCATGATAGCATGCTGAATCATATAATTGTTCACATAGCCCTGCAGCAACTGTCTCCCTTGAAGGTGTGAAATATAGTTGCCTAAAAGAAAATTTGCCCCGAACATTGAACAAAAGAAAGGCTTTTGTACAGAGTATTAATAATTCAGTGTTTATTCCACAGAGGCATTGTGAAGTTTAATTAGTAGACTATGAGAGAATGAAATGCATGATCCCAGTGGTTACCTGATTACTTATTTGGTCCAGCTGTTGGCACACATATTTTGCACTTTAGTCACAGTGATAAAACATGACTTATAATTACCAAACACTGTTGTATTTTTTATTTTATTGAACCGTATCTACTCCAGACATTTTATAAGACATAATAAATTACTTTGCTTTTAATAAAAGTTCAATAAACCGCTCACATAGGTACTCAAATCTCTTACTTAGTAAGTAGCAATACCAGAGTAGAAATACTCTGTTACAAGTCCTACATTAAAAAATGTACATGAGTAAAAAGTATTAGCATCAGAATATACTTAAAGTATCAAAAGTAGAAGTACTCATAATGCAGAATGACCCATTTCAGAATAATGTATAGTATAATTATTGATGCATTAATGTGTTCATTACTTTAACGTTGCAGCAGGTAAAGGTGGAGCCAATTTGAATTACTTTATATGTCGCTAAGTAGCTTGGGAAAGTCTTCCTAACTGACAATAATACATTTATTTGTCGATTATACTTTGTATTATTAATCTGAATCTGCAGAGTAACGAACTAAAGTTATCAAATAAATGTAGTGGAGTACACAGTTACGCCTGAAGTGTAGTGGAGAAGCAGAAAATGGAAATACTCAAGTAAAGTACAAGACCTCAAAATGGCACTGGAGTAAATGTACATAGTTACTTTGCATCACTGTTAATTAACCTCCTTGGAAACAATGTGCTTTTACTGTAATGGTCACCTCATCCTGTTTCACCATGCTTTACCTGTGACTGTAAAAAAAAAAAATTTAAAATGAAATAAAATAAATAAATAAATAAAGATAAAAATTAAAATTAAAGTTAAAATTAAAATTAAAATTAAAATTAAATAAATAAATTGAAATGAAATAATAATAATGATAATAATAACAACAACAACAATGACAACAATAATAATAAAATGAGCACTTTAATAAGACAAAATGTGGGTAGAATAAATAAATAAACAGAATAAATAAATAATAATAACAATAATAATAATAATAATAATAATAATAAAATGAGACAAAATATGGGTATAATTATATATCCATAAATAAATAAACAGAATACATTAATTTATAAATAAATTGAAAATAAATTATAGTAATAATAATAATAATAAAATGAGCACTTTAATAAGAAAAAATGTGGGTATAATAATCGCTGATTACTTAGGAGAATTGGATTTTTTCTGTACGTACACTCTCACAGACTCCATAAATAAATAAACAGAATAAACAGAATAAATAAATTAATAAATAAATTGAAATTAAATGACAATAATAATAATAATAATAATAATAATAATAATAATAATAATAATAATAATAATGATAAAATGAGCACTTTAATAAGATAAAATGTGGGTATAATAATCACTAATTACTTAGCAGAATTGGATTTTTTTGTAATATAATTACTTAAAAACAGCTAAAAAGGGGAAGAGCTCAGTTTCATTTTTTAATTTCAGTGCCCCAATGGGATGTTGTCTGCATGTACACTCTCACAGACTCAACACAAGCCTCTCCCACTGCTAGAAAAAAGAAAAAAGAGAAAAGTTTCAGATGAACTATTTCCTCGGTGCTATAAATACAGGAGGGAGCGCACATCTGCACTTCAGAGCGAGGCGTGGTCAGTCAGCTAACAGGTGGTTCAGTCGGTACAGCTGCAGTCACACTTCATCCACAGGATACCTACCTACTCACCTTTATCTCCTCTAAACCAACACACAGCTGCAGCAAAATGCCAAAGTGTCCAAAGTGTGACAAGGAAGTTTACTTTGGTAAGATTTGTTCTCTTTATTTGTAATTTTCCTGCAGTGAGTTGTTTGTTGCAGAGAAGATCGTGTTTCCTGATGAGGAAACCGGAAACAGAGCTGACAGAGCACATTTTTTAAATGCATATATTACGAATACAAATATGAAATAACCTGTTAAAATAACTTTAGAAAAATAAATAATGAGTGATGTATTTTTATTATTTTATTCAGATCATTTTACTTGCATAAAAGTCCTGCATTCAAAATTTTACTGGAGTGCAATTGCATGAAGCATACTGTAGAAGTATATCAGCACTTTTCATACTTTAACTACATTTTGCTGATAGTATTATCTGCAAAATGTAGTTAAAGTATCAAAAGCACTCATTGTGCAAAATGTTATATTATTGGATTATTAGCCTATTATTGATGCAATAACATGTAGCCAGTATTTATGTTGTTGGTGGTTTAAATGGAGCTAATTTTAACTACTTTATGTGCTTTTGGGTAGTTTAATGAATAATGCATCATGATATCACATCAATTATTCACATTTTGTATGTAATTTGCAAAGTATTTAGTAACTAGCATTGTGAAATAATTGTATTTCCCTTTGAAATGTTGTGTAGTATAAAAAGAAATACCATTTATTTACTTAAATACATATTAATATTTAAGTAAAATACCTCAAATTCATTGTGCTTAAGTACAGTACTTGAGTAGATGTACTTGATTACATTCCACCACTGAGAATACAGGGGCTCTTCTGCACAATGATGAATATTCATACTTTTGAAATTTAGAGTACTTTTTTCCTGATAATACCTCTGTACATTTTTACTAATATAAGATTTAAAATGCAGGACTTTTAATGGAGTTTTTTTTTGGATTGTAGTACTGATACTATTACTTAAGTAAATGATCTGATCTTCCAACACTGATGCATTAACTTGTCAGCTTAAATCTAATTCTGAAGAGTAACTATAGAGTAAAAAGTACAATATTTGACTCTGAAATAGAAATAGAAAGTAGCAGATAATGGAAATACTCAAGTAAAGTATAGTATTCGAGTAAATGTACTTACTTTCCATCGGTAAAGTTTTATCATTATTTTATTTGCTTATTCTCTTTAGCTGTCAGTCTACCCTCTTAGCTGTTTTTATTTATTTTCAATTTTGCAGATTAATGCGCAGTAGCCTCAAAAGGCCACTGCACGCTGTAAGGCTTCTTGTTATCAAGTTACTTTGGAGTTTGAGATCTGTGCTCCCTGAAATTGAATTGTCTTTCCTGATGACTGATGAGCTACATGACTAACGACTCGATGCAGCGGAGGAAGCAGGTTTCTTCTGTCCTCCATCATCGTAGGTCTGTCTCATGAGGATACCATCAAAGCAGGGAGCAATCACTGCATCCATGGGAGGAAAGGGACAGCTCCATTTTATTCGTGTCTTAATCCATTTAGCACATTGTCTGCAGCTCAGTAGTGCAACGGAGTAAATCTGCTCTGGGGAAACACGCAGAGGCCGAGGGCCAGTACAGAATACAAAGCCAAGTCTTTGGACTGTCAGTCAGATGAATTGACCGTGCGACCGGGGAGCCATGCTTCCCATTCTTCCTTTTCATGGATAAACTTTCCCCCATGGCCAAAACAAGCAAACCAATTTGTTTTGGAACAAGCCAAGCAAAGAAAATATGCTCTTTTCTAAAATCTAATTGAGAGGAAGCACATGCAGTCTCATCATTATCCTGAACTGTGCATCAATTACCCAACTGAAACCTCCTCTTTAAACTTGCTCCATGTCTCACTCCTCCACCGTGATTGCCTCCATCACACCTCACTGATTCCTCCGTCATCCTCTCTCTCTTTCTCTCTCTCTCTCTCCGTCTCTTTTGCGTCTCATCTGTCTTAATGTTTCTAAGCTCTTAGATGGAAACAATCAGGCTACCGCTGCCTCACTGAATGATGAGGGGGGAACTTATTGGTCCAGGTCCAGATACACAAAGAGCACGAGACAAAAAAAAGTCTTTGCTTTCCACTGCAGGATTTGAAATAACCATTGGAAGCAAAGACACTAACATGTAGTGTAGGTTATTTGTGCAGAGATTGTGCATGAAGGCATCAATAGAAGAAATATCAAAAAACATGATGGAGAAACCTCAAACAGGCTCTTCCATGTAATCCAACAAGCTGCATTTACCTCTAGAATTTCGACATTTTGGGAAATACACTTTACTCACTAATTAACATGCTATATGCTGTCTGTTTAATCCATACAAAATTAGATATAATATGTTAACTAGAAGTGCACTCGGAGAGCGCAGACCTCCGCCAAGGCAGGTTTCATGTATGTCGCTGCCCACCCAACCTGGATCGCCACCAAAATCGAATGGATTGTTCATTGTGCCACACCCCACCCCTCCAAAAAATGTCATTCTGATCCATTGCGGACTTTTGGCGTAATCCTGCTAACGGACAAACCAACAAACAGACCAACACCGTTTTACCTTCCCCCCTGTTTCCAGCCTTTATGCTAAGCTAAGCTAATCACAGCTGCTGGCTGTAGCTTGATATTTAGCATTCAGAGTGGTATCAATCTTCTCATCTAACACTAAGAAAGCAAATAAGTGTCTTATTTCCCCCAAAATGTCAAATTATTCCTTTAATTAGTGAGATTTAGAGGTGTTGGTAAGCAGATTTTGTTAGCTTTGGACAAAGCCAGGTTAGCTAGTTTCCCTCTCCTTATGCTTTAAGCAAAGCTCTCGATAGGCCTAGCTTCATATTTGCGTACTTAACAGACAGAAAATAAGCCTATTTCCCAAAATGTCGCACTATTCCTTTAAATTTGCAGTAAAGCTACAGCCAGCTGCTGGTTAATTAGCTTAGCACAAAGACAGGGGGCTGCTGGCTGTGCAGTAGCTTCATATTTAGCGTACAGACAATGAGAGGGGTATCAATCTTTGAATCCAAGTCTGGGCCAGAAACGGAGTACATCTTTTTACCATAAATGGCAAACTATTCCTTTAAAACTTTAACATTCAGTTGATCTTAATGCTGTAAAGAATTTTTACTGTATTTAAGGTCATTCACTCGACTCTAAATGCTTCGGACCGCATTCTTAACCTCTTTTTTTTTAGCTTGGCTTGGCAGACTGTTATACAACCTCTCCATGAATCTTTTTTTGGGCTGGAATGAAGCGAATAGTTTAACAGCCTCCTCCCTCACAGTGTGTTTTTCCATTCAGCTTTGTGTCTGTTTGTGTATGTTGGACTGCCTCCAATAATGCTCCCGTCACCGCACATTTAATGCAGATAGCAGATCTGATTATTCTGCATGTCTCTCACGCCCCATTTCTTCTCATATCGTCGGGTAAAATAAATAGCCCGTGCACAAATGTTATGCTTTATCAGATCCATATACAATCAAGAGTAAAACAACATTACATGGGCGTCATTGCAACTGATCAGGATGGACTCTGAGCTCCACTTTAACTGTGAGACTCTGCTCCATTACTGCTTGTACAGACAGGGGCTCACTGTTTGCTCAGTACATTCATTCGTTAATTGAAGTTAAGTACAGTAATTATTTCAGGTCAAGTTAGCTCCAGCACATTTTGCTGAAATGTTTTCATACCACTGGCCTGAGAGGCTGACCTCGCCCTGGAGCACTTTCCCTGTTTCCGCTGCCTGTTGCATAATCTCATGCCCACATCAGGCTATATTTAGGTAGGGAAATATGTCATATCCTAATATTGTGGGAAGGTTTAGCGGTCAGCGGGCTTCACCTGTATTATTCGTTCATACATTTGCAGTCCTTCCTGAATTTCTTTATGTTTTTTTTCAGAAAATCTGCAGATGTTACTCAACTTCTGTGCTCTTCAGTTATGACATGTTTGTTAGAAACGGCCTCAGATTATGATAACGCTTCCTCCAGTTTCACCATTTCCTGTGCTTGACCTCTCTGACTTTATGCATTCACTCAGCAAGTAGCACTTGTTTTTCCTCTTTGCATATAGATTCTGGGCCAGATTCCCGCTCGTAATCGTGTGATGAGTCTCAAAAGTCGTATAAACTCTTTTTCATCTTCCTCCATTACAGACATGAAACTGTTGGGTCGGGTTATTCCCCACTTTTACAGTCCTCCTGATTGGTGTTTGTGCAGATTAGCCCTGCAGATAGTGACGGTCTTTATCAGAGTTTATGAGGCAGGTTGTAAACAGATTCCTCAGGGACGCTCCTCGTTTGCCCTCAAGCACCGCACACAATGTTCTCAAAATTACCTGCACAGGCATGAATTTGTTGGTCTAAAACTGACATTGTGATCCTGTGACACTTCCATCTCCTCTGCAGACTACAGTAGCTCTCTTTGTGGTGGACGTTCAAGGCCGCGTTGGTTAATTTTGTCTTTTATTTGTGTTTCGCAGCCGAGAAGGTGACATCACTGGGCAAGGACTGGCACAGGCCCTGTCTGAAGTGTGAGAAGTGCGCCAAGACGCTGTCGCCGGGCTCACATGCAGAGGTGAGACACCTGAATTACATACAAGAATATCCTGTAATCTTTGATAATGTTCACAGGGTTTGGGGTTTGATAGCACTTCATCAAATCTGAATCCACTATTAAGTCTCCACTCTGTTATTGATTTTACAGGTTTGACTTTCAACACTTTTAAGCAACAAAGGTTATGAATAAGCTAGAAGTAAACCTAAAAGATTCACATTCAAAGATCAAAACTCTTTTACTAATAGGTACTAACTTGTTTACAAAGATTTGTTATACTTTTTAGAACATTTTTACAATATCGCCTACTATATCTCCCTGATAGCTACTACAGTATGACCGACAAACTAACGGTCGAGCGTACTTTAAGATGATGGACGGGGTTAGCTAGTTACACCAAATCACATTTGATTGGATAAATGTATGTGTACACCCCTCAGTACAAGATGATTTAGCAAAAATCTTTACAGGAAGAGATAAGAGAGGGTTTTTGATATGAAATACTTGCTGAGATAAATGACCAATTAACACAGACATACAGCATTAGAACTTGGAAAATTAATTTATTATTTCACAGTATCTTTAAATGTGTTTTTCTTTTACAAATAATAAACTTTTTTTGATCATACTTAAATCATATCAATACTCAAAACATATACAAAAAGGTTGCATAGAGTTGAAGAGGACAAAAAGCAATATTCACATGCAAAGAGCGCAGCCATAGGTGAGCGAGCTATAGAGTGACTGAAGAGAGGGAGCGGCGTTAGTGAGAACAAAGCAGCGAATCAGAGAAATAAAACATTATTTTCTAATTGTTTCATGGCTGTAACGCTCTAACACACAAATAAACACGCAACTAACTCTGCACAACTCTGCATAATCCTGCAGGAAGATGCAACCCGTTCTCATCCGTGAAATACGGCGGCTTTCTCTCTAACAGAGTAACAGGAGACTTGTGCCTCGGTATCAGAAGCCGATGGACGTGACCACCTGAACGGGCTGCACACCCTGCGCGCTGTTATTGGCTGGAGGTTACACCCCCACAAGGGGCCCAAAGGCTGTTTGCCGACGCCCAGAAGCGTCCCGAGTAAAGCAAAATATTAAGAAAAGAAAAAATACAGGCAGAGGGCTGCAGGGTCTCTGCAGAAACAGACACCGCCACACACTTCTAGTGAGGCATAAGTGATGATTGAGAAGGATTATTTTTATATCAGTCCATACACCGTTTTTTCGTTAATTCTTGCATATTATACTTTTAATATTTACATTTTTAGTGTTTGTTTGCAGTGCTAATATACAACTCTGCCTCTTACAGCATGAGGGCAAGCCATACTGTCACAAACCCTGCTACAGTGCGATGTTTGGACCTGGAGGTAAGCATTTTTAGTCACCTTTGCTCTTCAGACTCTCTGCCAAAAACGCCCTTTCTGAGGATGTTCTGTATTTGATTGTGTCGAGGCTATAAACGGTCCTATCAAAGCACACTCTGTCAACTGACAGGGGTCACACACAATAAATCAGTCATTACATAATTGGTAACTTTCGTTAAGCTCTTATATTGCTTTTCTTTCAAAGTAAAACTCTCAGATTTCCAATGTTGATGTAATTCCTTCCTGCCTCTTTCCTCGCAGGATTTGGACGTGGTGGAGCCGAGAGCCACAAATATTAACTGACAGGTAGCGTGCACACATTCATCATTCATTCACCAAATAATTTGCTTACATTTGTTCCTCTCATTTGTTAAGCAAATCCATCCGTGCACTAAAGCCTCATGTGTGTTTTTCCTCTGCTTCGTCATCAGGTTCAATGACCCCTGGAAACTAGATTGACGAAGCCAGCGTTTCTGACAAGTCCCAATAAAAACCAGCAAACAAACTGTGTTCTCATTCAGAAGAAACATTTTGTGTGCATGTGTTTTTATTTTATTGTTGTTTTTATCTGCAGTTTCTGAAGATGATTGTGTATTCCCATGATACAGGAATGAAGTGGTTGTCCTCTAGTCTCTTCCCGTTCTTAATGTGGACATTCTGATTAAACTTTTTAAATTTGTGTCATTCTTCATAATTATTGTATTTTTAATTTTCCCTGCCATCTTTGAAAGAATCACCCTTGCATTAGAGAAATTTCTTTGCAGATGACGACAATCAAGTCACTTGCATTTAGTGCCAATGTGTAATTGAATGTTTCCTTTCCATTTCAATCTATGACATATGGGAATTTCTAGAACAACAGCCTTTCTGCTAAACAAATATGAATGCTACTGACATGAATATGTTTTTAGACCCTTAAACCCTTGAGCTTTATGTTGTCTAGTTACATAATCCTTAATATTTTAACACAATAGATTCAATTAAAGGGATTGTTTGTAACTTTTTACACGTATAAATCAACCCAGGTCGGTGTCCCATGCGCGCTACCGTGTGGCTACGCTGTTCAGACTCCAACACAAACTACACGGAAGCACCAAAACCGAAAAGTTATATCTAGTGAAGCCCGTCTCGCAAAACAGTGTTGGCCGCGGTCGTATTACACGGGGGAGACCGTAGCTTTGGTCTCAAGGGCCGGAGTCTCTGCTGAACTCTGCTCCTCTGCCTGCCTTCATTCACACACCGTGCACGCTCGTTACATGCTCAGCTCGCTCCACCTCTACACGTGCATGCGGGCACACTACACACTGCAGAAGAGTTAGTAGCTCTGAGAATATCTAGTGAATGTACAGTGGCAGTTGTGAAGAAATAAAAGCTGCAGCTCCTCCAGACCAGCAGAGGTTTACCGTGTCTTGTGAAGTAACGGGGCTCGGCAACGAGTTAATTTATCGTCTCCGACCGGGTGCCGGTGTCTCCCCTGTTCCCTCCGGCCGCGGTCGGGAGGCTGAAGCAGGAAAAGCCAACACTAGGATCAGCACTGATTCATGGAGAGGCCTTCATCTGGTCAGCTAACATTACTGCCAAGCAGGTGAAATATAGAGTGATATTGTGATTTTAGCTGACGTGTGTCGCCTCACTGTTTCGAGGTGTCTATTCATGTCTATTTAGAGCGAGCACAAGCGCGAGCCCGACGCTGACTTTCGTTGACTTAACGGCCACGGTTGTCGCTGTTAACAAGCATTTCTGATTCTTACAAACAGTCCCTTTAAAGTGAGAACACTTTTTTCTAACATGGTTATATATAACATGTTAAAAGACAGACATAAAGCATGCAATAACAGAATCTTAAAACCAAAACTACATCAAACTAAACCAAATACAACACCAAATGCTACATAAATAATACACCTAAATACAACAAATACAGATTAATAGCTCAAGTAGAATGGCACTACTTGACACCACCATTTCACCTGTATGAAAAAAAAAACATAATTAACTTGAGGCAGAACATTAACACATAGAGGCCCTGATGTTAGAACCATGTTGAGTGTGGAGGTTGAAAGTTTATTCTTGACCTTGGAAACAGGGCTGAGAAAAATGGAAATTTTAACATCTACAACTCCATGACAACTGGGCAAACTCAGAAATGGACCTTGTGGTGTGGGATTGTTTTGCTATTTCCAAAAGTCAGGAAAAAAAACGTTCAATCTCAGTGAGCAGTAATGTGTAATTTAGTCGACGCTGCTCAGAACATCTTACAATGTTATTAAGCAATGCATTCTGGGTAGCCGGAGCAGCTGAAGCCAGCTTGAGTCTTTGCAGATCCACCAGATGCTTCCTCTTTGGTTCTTTTTGGGCTCCGCTGCCAAGTGTTTGCTCTGCACGGCCGCCCTCGGTGTCCATGAATCATGTTGCAGCCGCCACCCTGCACCATGCCTCTGCCATCCCAGCCTCACAGTTGCTATGGCAACAGACACAAACAAGACACAACAGACAGCCAGTGTGTACGTCCGTCCGTCTGGCTGTCTCCCTGTTTTTTCTCTGCAACAAAGACGCTCACTGTCGCAGGATAATCACGACCAAGGCCATATTATAACATGCAGAGGATGTTTGGCAATGAAACATTTTTCAGCTTTTTCCTCTAAATTGTGCAGAGCTTGTTCATGCATAACCTATAACATAACCTACGGCTTCAGCCTACACCTTTTCAGTCATTGCTATCATCTGTTTTTGATATTTACTCATTATCTTGTGGCTGTTTAAAGGTTTTTAACTTGGGCTATAGACAGAAATAAAGATCAGTTCAATTAAAATACAGGGATAAAAGTCATTCACATCCACTGCAAAAGGAAATAACCTGGAACACATTGAGAATATTTACGTTTAAAACCTTGAAATGGTCTAAATATTGTAGATTTGTGACATCACAAATGGACAGAAATCCTGACAGCTTGTTTCAAAAGCTCAGTTTCTGAATACGGGCTGTGTGTATTTCTCTGTGGATTAAGCGTTTCAATACTTTCACAGTATTTATATAGAACTTAAACCTGCTTTATTATATAAAAGCCATGAAAATGTCACTTTTTACAATATGGGACCTTTAAGTATGATGAGGAAAAATGTAAAAACACACAGGTAGTCTATTTTATGCAGTAAAATAACCCTTTCTGGCTGTGAAGCTTACATACATATTTTCATTTTTTAAATTAGAAAACTAAAGATTTTTAGGATGAGGACTAATCGATGTGTTTGGTGAACGTTCCCCAAATTCAATAAATAGCAGGACAGAGCTGCTAAAGTTACCTTAAACTCTGTAGCATTCAAAACATGTCTGCACACAATGAGTAAATCATTAACTAGTCATGAACAGGGTATTTGTTTAATGTAGTTTAACCTGTAAAACCACAAACTGACATATTTCCTTAATGATGGCTCTTTGGCCTTTGATGCAACGCTCAGTTACTGCCAAGGTTTCTCTTCCTCACACTTTGTTGTCGTAATTGTAATGTCTGTTGTTGTGGAAATTAAACAAATAGTTAGCCCTATTTCTACATGGAAGACGGATATAACAAACAGGAAAATGTCCATGCAAACACTAAAAATATCAAGTCAGAGTGGGTCAAAGCTCCCTGTCTAAAGTGCAGTGTTTCACTGTTTTGACAGGGTGTGGTGGAGTGTGTTTAGATTCCTGCTCTGATAATGATAGTTATGAGAATGCAAATATCTCACCACTTTTTGCACAGGAAATACCAAACATCTTGGTCGTCATGGTGATGCACCCAGCTGTTTAGTGTGAAACCTGCAGCATTAATAAAGTTCGCAGTTTGATGGTGGTAAAGTGTACAGTATAGTTACCAAAGATATATTTCTGGCTCCTCACAGCACATACTTGATCCATGATGTGGAGAGACTTAATGAGAATAATTTCCTGACATGATGATAATGAAAGCATTGTGCAGGCAGTAAGCACATTTATAAAAGCACTTATGATGACTTACACTGCACTTAAAGTGAAGTGTTACCAGTTGATTTTTCCTGACGAGCAGGAGGAGAGGGAAGCTGAAGACCTGCTGTGTCAGCGTGAATCAGAAGCCCTCAGTCGTCAAACTGTAAAATTAGACTCATAAACCTAGTAATGCCTGGAAAATAAGTGTAGAAGTGTCTCCCGGCTATTATAACTCATGCATACATGCACACCTGGGTGGCCTCAATTCCTCAAGTCAAGTTGGATTAATTGAAAGAGTCCAGTGGACAGTAAGGGTTGAGGTTTAATTCACTTTATTTTTATCAGAGGGCACAGTAAAATATCTACAAATGTGAAAGAAGATAAGATTCATGCAAGATTTATTTTTGTTATGGTACTTAAGGAGAGTGGCCAACAAACAAATTAAATAATTATCTATTTTATTATAAGAGAATATAACATTAGGCCAAATGTAAAGGAATATATAAAACTTATTACATGAGTATAACAGACTTAAACTCCCAAATTAACAACATAAACAACAATTTGATCTTCTTTTCAAAGCTCCTCTTGATGAGATTTGAAATTGTCTGACTTTGGTGACTCCTAGTGGTAGTTTTAAAAAGATACACCTTATTAAATTACTAAATACTACCATTCAATAGTTTACTCTATAGCAATTAACAGAGTGATCATTTTGCATAATCACTGGTGTAGGTGTACACAACAGTATGTTTTGCATCTATAAAAAGCATTTCATTATGGGATTGTTAGAAGAAAGTAATAATATTAATAATAATAATAATATTTAATATAATATAAACACACACATACACATATATACAGTATATAGTCGTGCACTTTATAGTAAGCCACAACCATGAACTTATTGCAACTATGAACTTATTGCAACAAGCTTTAATTTGTTTGTTTTTTCCACATTCAAAGGCAACTTTTTCAAATTACTGCACCAAAAAGTGCCACAGAATTTAAGGCCCAAATACCAATGTTGGTGTTCAACCTGCACATTTAGATTAGATTTAGATTTATTTGTCCCAGAGGGATATCTGTTCACATCTGGAAATACAGGTTCAAATCTGCACGTCAGAGTTAATGCACTTAAGTTAAACAAATTAGCGCAGCATGTCTTGTTGCTTTTCTAACAGACAGAGAGTGAACAATGGGAAGAATACTTCATATCCTGAAGCCTAACACTGAGGACTTTAAGCTGTATCACATGTGTGAAACCGTGGAAGTCATAAAATCAGGTCTTGCCAGTTTTTAATAATGACACACACATGCCTCTGCCAAGAGGCTTTTATTATTTTGAACATCTGTCTTTCCCACAAGATTGAACTCTCAAAAGTAGACCACTTAAAATAATAAAGTTTATTTGTGAAAAATAATCTTTACATTCACCAGTCAGTGCACACGTGGTCCACTCTTAAGAGTTTCCACTTCCAAAAACCTGTTAATGTGATTTCAGAGCGTTAAAGAAAGACGTGAACAGGAAATCCACTATATACTTTCCACTCACTTAAAAGCCTATCCTTAAAAATGACTCGAAAACTAATTATTACTAAACGCAAAAATGTCAGAGGGGTTTTTCCCAGTTAGTATGAGGGATTTTTTTTGCTTTGATGGCAGTAATTCAGCCAATTTTCTACAAAGTTGTTGAAGTGTTAAATCAAAATACATGATTGCTTCTATGCTTGAACAGGATACTGCAATGACGGCTAAAACCGAATATGAATTTAATGGGTCATAAGATGATTAATGGAATAGGAGAGAACAAATAACACATTTTCGATGTGTTCATTTTTCAAGACTTTAAAAAATAACTCCTATAATAGATGGTTTTAGCCTTTTAGAGGCCTTTTAAAAGTATTTCAATGAAACAATTTGTGATGGGAAATAAATTTTGGTTAAACTGCCGAGGCCATATTAAACCTGGGAGTAGACATTGTTTTGTTTTAATGGGACATAAGCCAAAACGGTTGGGAACCACTGCCTTAAAAGGGAAATACGCTTATTTTCTACCACTTTATACCACTCTCATGTCCATTGAATATAAGGCTACAGCCAGCAGCCAGCAGTTAGCTTAGCTTAGCATAAAGACTGGAAACAGGGGGAAACAGCTAGCCTGGCTCTGTGCAAAGGCAATTAAAATCCACCTGCCAACACCTGTAAAGCTCAATAATTAACACGTTATATCTCATTTGGTATAATGTGTTAATTAGTGAACTTTAGAGGTGCTGCTAGGCGGATTTTAACCATCCATATTTACCGTACAGACATGAGAGTGCATCAACCTTCTCATCTAACTCTTGTTGAGAAAAGCGATATCAAAGTTGGGGTTTTGTAATATTAGGAAACTAGCAAGAGTACTCAGTGTTACCAGTGTTGCCAACACTTTTCCAATGAAAGTAGCAGCGCCAGCTCCAAAAGTCCCTAAATCTAGTGAGAAAGTCTTCAAGTCGGCAACACTGACACTGGCAACGCTTCAGGCCTCCCTCCAAAGACACTCCCCCAAAATCATCATTATTAACGCAGACAACCAACATGGCTATAGAGAGGTGAAGTCCATCCCCTTCAAGTGGACCCTATGGGACCTTATTTAAAAAATATATATATGAACGGAAGTCAGTGGCGAGAGCCTGAATTGTGCCATGTGTTGTATTCCGGGTAACAAAACGTGGACTCAATTGCAGCACACAAACGAGAGTTTTAAAGGTAGAACAAAAGAATATTTATTTTTTCACAACGGGGTTCCAGGTTGTGGAGGAGCCGAGTTCAGGAGTGAGCAGGCAGGTGGGAAGCAGCCACAGCTGGCAGGTGACAGACCTGAGCACAGAGCAAAAAACACGAGGTAAGTCCAAACAATTCCAAAAAAAACACAAGAGCAACCGCAAAGACGAGAGCAAAATTTCTAGGAGCCTGATTTAGTGAATTACCACTGTGGGTGACGGAACGATCTGGCGATGAGTGGCAGGAGACCGGGGTATATATACTGCAGGTGTGTGTGATGATTGGTTGATTGTTTTCAGCTGCTGCTGTAGTGCCTGCCCAGAGGAGGAGGAGGAGGAAGGCCACACCTCCCAATACACTGACAAACTAGACAAACCAGGGGAAAACACACAAGAGACAACAGGGTAGGGAAACAGAGGAAACAAAAGGAAAAACTAGACTACAGGCAGTGATATCATAACACCATGATGAATCACATATATGATTTGTCAATTTAATAGATAATTTTGCAAGTCAAGAAAGTCGCAGTTTGTCGTAGTATCATTTAGTTTTGTGCAAACTATCTCTCGTCTCATACGCTATACATCACCAACACTAGCTAGCTATCTAACTTAGCTATTTTCCACACACAAATTAAATGTTTTATCCAGCGACTCCTGGTCTTTTTATCTACCGGGAAGCAAAAGAATGAGCGAGACCCTCATGTGCTCATGTGAGTACATCACAGTACGAAACACACAGGCATCACAGCTTCAGTGAGAGAGACGTCACTACGCGACTTTTGGATGTGAAGTCTTTTGTAATTACGTATTTTCACAGACTTATACACTTCAGCATGAACGTAAACAAAGAACATGACTCTGGTGATGCGCAATGAGTGCACAGGCAGAGTGCGTATGGGTAGGGTCCTGCGACAGCCACAGATACCAGATTTCTTTTCTTTATTTGTCAGTGCATTTGATTTATCGATCGCTGTCGGGATGTAATGAGAATTTCAACAAATATATAACCTCCTCTTGAGAAATAGTAACTCAGGGAGCGCCTCCAGCCCTGTGAAGCATCCCCCAGCGTCCTATTGGACTCCGGCTGAACGCATCAATCCAGAGGCTCCAGAGAGGAGTCTCTGACCAGTCAGGCGTCGTGGTGGTTACTGAGCAGAATCTGGTCCTCATTGCTGTAACTGAATATGCATGGCTGTCTCAGATACTCTCTCTGTTCACAATCCCTCCCCCTCTATCACTCCTTGATTCCTTCCCTTATATCCATTCTTTCATCGCTCCACCTCCTTTGGTTTTTTGTATTCCCACCTTTCCTCCTCACATTACTCCCTCCATCCTCCCATCTCATTTACCATTACTGGGCTGCAGTTGATTAGCGCTGCTGGATCTATCTGTTTCCACTGCAGCGCCCCGTCTCAGTGTATAAATAGGCCCTCTGGCGTTCTAATTGCTAATAAGGATCCAGTGTGTGTGTGTGTGTGCAGAAAAAAAGAAGAGCTGCTGCCATAAGCATTTGTATGGCAGCCAGCTCCCTCTAAGAGAGGGGATTCATCAGCAGCTCCAAGCCCAGGAGGAAGCCTCTGAGCTGGGGTTAGATAATGAGGCAGCCAGGCCTCGGAGTCTGGGCCTGGATCTCCGAAAAACATCTTAGTGCATCAATCATGTTTTTACTCTGTTTTAGCCAAAAGGGTAAAAGAGTCTGGCAAACACTCGTCTCCTCCAATTAGGCTTCCAGCTGCTTCAATAACAAGGGTCTCCCTATTAGAGTGCAATTAAACACCAACGTTATTTAGGCTGTTGTGAACACTTTACACCCTCCCTGTGTCTATGAGAAAGGCATAATTACATTATTTCTGAGTTAAAACCAGCAGCAAAGTGATTGGTGGATCGATAGGAATCTAATTTTACTCATTAGACGATTAGTTCATTCTGTCTCCTGGCTTGAAGAGTGTACAGTCTATGCTCGTGTCTCTGTGAGGCTCTACTTAAGCACAGTGGTGCTTTGAGCTAAATGCTAACATGCTCACAATGACAATGCTAACACCCAGATGCTAAGGTCGTGTCTAGAAGGTAACCCACAAGTTGCGAAAATGACGACCTATCCAAACCTTAATCATTCGAGACCAATGCCTAAACTTAACCATTTGAGATCAATGCCGAACCATAACCATTTGAAGTCAATGCCTAACCTTAACCATTCGAGGTCAGTGCCTAACCTTAACCATTTGAGGTCAATGCCTAACCTTAACCGTTCAACACCAATGCCTAACCTTAACCATTCGAGGTCAGTGCCTAAGCTTAACCATTTGAGACCAATGCCTAACCTTAACCATTCAAGACCAATACCTAACCTTAACCATTCAAGGCCAATGCCTAACCTTAACCATTCAAGGCCAATGCTTAACCTTAACCATTAGAGGTCAATGCCTAACCTTAACCATTCAAGACCAATGCCTAACCTTAACCATTCAAGGCCAATGCTTAACCTTAACCATTAGAGGTCAATGCCTAACCTTAACCATTCAAGACCAATGCCTAACCTTAACCATTCAAGGTCAGTGCCTAACCTTAACCATTCAAGGTCAGTGCCTAACCTTAACCATCTTGTCAGAGTTTCGCAACATGAGGGTTACCTTCCAGACATGACCAGGTATAATGTGTATCATGTTCACCATCTTAATTTAACTTGTTAGCATACTAACATTTGCTAATTAGCAAAAAAAACACAAAGTACAGCTGAGGCTGATGTTGGAATGTTAATTAGGTTTGCAGGTATTTGGTCATAAACCAAAGTATTGGACAAATTCTAACTTTGACCCGATGGTGGCGCTGGATGTTAAGGTGAAGTGATCTCAATTCATCCTCTGGGGAATATGAATATGTGAACCAAATTTCATTGCAATCCATACAATAGTTGTTGAGATATTTCAGTCTGGACCTACTGAGAGTCACTTTGCTAGCACGGCTAAAAATGCTAAACTAAACTCTGTTGTGGCCGATACCACCTCCTGGATTTGGCAGGATCTCGGCCTCAGGCTGAGAGCCCTCACATGACACCTCCTGTTGGACACAGATCTGATGTCAGGCATATACAGTATCATATCGAGGTTGAGTGTAATGACGGGTTGATGAGTGGTTTTGCATGTGTAAAAAGGGGCATGAAAAAGTCCCCACATTCATTTCCTGTCTCTACCTCCTACACACACTCTTGTTCTCACAGTCTGACAGGTTTTCTCTCGACACATGTTGTCTGAGAACCTGAGGGATTTGAGGACAGTTTAATTGTACGACGGATTAGCTGTGATAAAGAACACGTTGTCTTCTCTCTGTGTCTGTGTGATGGATGCTCTGCAATACCAGTGCAAATATAAGTTATCGTTAAGTTGGAGGAATTTCTCAGAAGTGTTTTTCTAAATGTGAAAGATGAGAACAATTTTTCAAACAGACGCTGAGAGACGGGTGCGAATGAGCTTTCGTGCAAGTTTGTGATTCAGTGTTTCCTCGCTCTGATCTCTAAGTTTCTCCAGCTGTAGGATAGTCAGGTAAAGTTCTTACAGTCAGGATTCCTCTCCTCCCTTCCTCAACTCCCATCCCTCCTATTCGTCCTCCTCCTCCTCCTGTATCTTCCTCCTCCTCCCACGGTTTGGAACAAGTAAAAAGAGGACACATCTGAGCCGCATGCTGTTCTTGTTTGCCTTTCCCAGATTGCCCTGCTGCTGGCCCTGGTGCTAGTGGGAGTTGGCAGTTCCCCTCATCATTTTATCTCCACTGTCAGATCCTACTGCACCACAGTTATCTCTTAACCATCCCACATGGTCACAGTCATAAACACGCACAGACATGGAAGTTATTTTACATTTTCCACGCTGTAACTGCTTCATACAGGAGGTAAAAACACACTAGGTGGGTCTAAATAATCATAGTGTAAGAATGCAGCATTATTTTAAGGTGTTCTGAGTAACTTTGCACGTTGGCAGCTTCAAATTGAACTTCAGTTTCCAAAAATATGTATCTTGACGTTAATATAAATGCACACTGCATGCCGCTCTTGCCTATCTGAGCCAGATATCTAATTATTGTTTTTATACTTTAAAGGAAGGCTCAATTATAACGGTAGAGTGAAGATACTGGCATCATATGAAACTAGTAAACTTAAGGAATCCATTGGTACCAACCATGTCATACTAGCTTGTTGAGAAAAAGGCTAAATAACGCTGCAAACTTAGGCTAAACATTTTGTAGAGGAAAAACTAGCATGTCCATTTTCAAAGGGGTCCCTTGACCTCTGACCTCAAGATATGTGAATGAAAATGGGTTCTATGGGTACCCACGAGTCTCCCCTTTACAGACATGCCCACTTCATGATAATCACTTCATGATAATCACATGCAGTTTGATTATCATGTCAAGTCAGCACACTGACACACTGACAGCTGTTGTTGCTTGTTGGGCTGCAGTTTGCTATGTTATGATTTGAGCATATTTCTTTATGTTAAATGCAGTACCTGTGAGGGTTTCTGGACAATAGTTGTCATTTTTTTGTGTTATTAATTGATTTACAATAATAAATATATAGATACATTTGCATAAAGCAAGCATATGTGTCTACTCCCATGTTGATGAGAATATTAAATACTTGACAAATCTCCCTTTAAGGTACATTTTGAACAGATAAAAAATGTGTTGCGATTAATCACGATTAACTATTTTAATCGATTGACATCCCCAGTCCAGTGCAATGACCTGCATGTAAAACAAGAACTTTTTAAACTAAAATTTGGGCAACAGAATTTTGTTTCATAACTATAATAAACTATTGAATATAGAATGATTGCCCACCTCTATATGCTCCGAATGCCAGATATCATTTGAGGCAAAAAAAGCACATTTATTGGGGCTATTATTGGGATGCTTTTCTCTCTTGCAGCTCCATATTTGGATTTAAGCCGATAAGACGTGGTGTATTTTAAGCCTAGAACAGCCTTAATGATTTTCATGAGGATACTGGGCCACAACATACTGCAGATACAACAAAGACATAAAAAGACAACAAACAAAATTTAGCTGCCACAGTAACAGAAATGTTAATTATTGCGTGTTGTTTCTTATAAAGAAAATGTCTTGTAATGAAGCAGATGCACGGCCTTTGTAAGAGTGGAACCTATTCAGTGCACAATTATAACCCCAAATTAACTTTGTGAGTTTAAAATTACAGTAGGGATAAAAAAGTGCAGCAATAAAGTGACTCACTGAATGTTGTGCAGATTGTAAAACCCTCTGAGACAACCTTGTGCTACATAAATAAACTTTAAACCACTAGACTGTTTCAACGGAAATGCATTGCTAGGCAACAGCTTGGGTCCATGTTTACTTCCTGTCAGCTGATGTCATTCACATGAACTGCAACAGGAAATAAAGATTATTTTACTACTGTGAAATGGTCTATATGACCACCAAAAGGATCTGAAGTCTCCACCAAACAAACTGCTGGTGTTACAACAGCGCCCTCCTCTGCTCTCTGCAGGTACTTGAGTGGTTGAACTGCTGCAACACAATGCTGCCACCTTGTGCAGCTTCTCCTCTGAAACAACACACCATCAATGTTAAGGGCTTGGTATGATGTTAGATAATGGAAAGCAATAAAAAAAAACGACACACAGCTTCATGAATATTTTAAAACTTTAATATACAGTGCTTCGTAAATCATTACTAAAAACACAGGTGGTAAAAATCAAATCGAAACAAATAAGTTACACTGTAGTAAAAAGCACTTGAGATTCCTTTCCGTTTTTCATCATTAGTGTGAACCCCATATATGAAAATAGCATAGAAAGTATGCAAACATAGAATTTCATTCATATATATTTTTCTAATCTTTAGCTAAATAAACCTTTTGTCTTAAAATTCCCTTAACCGACTGGATGAAACGAGGAAAGTTTACAGCGGTGTGTTTGTGTCGACGACCTCCATTTCATCATTTCATCCATAATTCTTTTTTTAAAACAGCTTGAAAACCTTTTTTTCGTGGCGACAACTCCCCCCCACCCACCCCCTCCGCGAGAACCTCAAGACAAGCCCAAATAAAAAGGAAATATAAATTAACATAACAAACGTGAACAGTCTGCAAAACGTTTTTTTTTTTTCATTGACTGGCGAATAGTTTTAACATTTGACCTCTCTCACAAAGCACACTCACACACACACTTCTAACTCACACACACACACAGTCTGTGCATAGACCCAGGTTTAACTTGTGGAGTAACTGGTAATTGGAG